>NC_132914.1:105456447-105756447 GCF_047675955.1 Chlorocebus sabaeus | reverse complement strand
GAAGCCAGCACCTTGTCAGGGAGGGACAACAGTTCCTGGCAAGTTATACATAGATTATAAAATCTCAGGCCATATCTGGCCCGTCATTTACAGTCCTTGCCACATATTTCCGGCATTCCACAAATGTTTAATTTTTCATTTTCTTTAATGACTGTACTGTTGACCAACCTAAGCTTGGTAAATACCAGGCTGAAGTTAAGTTGCGCTGGCTTTTGGCACCCAAGACTTCCTCTCTTTGTCTCTGGAGTGTGAGGCTTTATTACAGCTGTGCTTGTCACTGGTGGGAACGGTCCCCCACCCCGAAACAGCAAAGAAGCAAAACGCAATTCAATAGGCCACTGCATACATGCAGCTGTGCAGGCTGTGGTGGTGCCTCTTGGGACTGGGGGCCACCATGAGGTTGCAGGCATTTTCATCCATCAGCGAATGGAAGGAAGACTGAATTTAGTGCACAGATGATCATTTAAGTATAAGGAGGTTATAGGTTGTTTGTTTAAATACCAAATCTCTAGTTGCTCAGGATCCACTTGTAAGAGAGCTCCAAGTAGGAGCCCAGTGAGCCATGTTTTTGCTTTAACATGGGGCTGTTCCAACAGTAGCAGGCCGTTAGTTACAACCAGGAGCACATTTTTCCCAGAAGACTCATAAACAGCCCTTGCTTCCCAGGCTAGGCCACTAGTGGGCTCCAGTAGAGAGGAACCTAACACCTACTGTCTTTGCTGATTGCAATTCCTGCTCTACACCCCAAATAGCTCACATTGAGAGGAGGTGGGGAGCATTGTGTCCTCTTAGACCAATCACAGCAGGCAAGTTCTGCAAGGAGGAGCTGGAATCATTTATATATTGAACCAATATTTATTGTGATTGAATGCAGGCTCTTTCATAGGACACCCTAGGTTCAGACTCTGGCTTAGCCACCAGCCAGCTCTGTGACCTTAGGCGAGTTACTTAAGCTCTCTGGAACTTTTTTTTTTTTTTTAATCTACAAAATGGGGATACTAATAGCAAACTACCTCATGAGGCAGTTGTGACAATTAAACAAATTAGTAGACCAGGCATGGTGGCTCATGCCTATAATCCCAACACTTTGGCAGGCAGAGACGGGTGGATCACTTGAGGCCAGGAGCTTGAGAATAGCCTGGCCAACATGGCAAAACCCTGTCTCTACTAAAAATACAAACATTAGTGGGGCATGGTAGTGAGCGCCTGTAATCTCAGCTACTAGGGAGGCTGAGGCAGGAGAATCACTTGAACCCAGGAGGCAGAGGTTGCAGTGAGCTGAGATCGCGCCGCTGCACTCAACCTGGGAGATAGAGCGAGACTCTGTCTCAAAAAAAAAAAAAAAAAGTGAAATAGACATCATTATATACATTTTTCTTTTTCTTTTTCTTTTTCTTTTTCTTTTTTTTTTTTTGAGACGGAGTTACCCAGGCTGGAGTGCAGTAGCCGGATCTCAGCTCACTGTAAGCTCCACCCCCCGGATTCACGTCATTCTCCTGCCTCAGCCTCGCGAGTAGCTGGGACTACAGGCGCCCGCCACCTCGCCCGGGTAGTTTTTTGTATTTTTTGGTAGAGACGGGGTTTCACCGTGTTAGCTAGGATGGTCTCGATCTCCTGACCTCGTGATCCGCCCGTCTCGGCCTCCCAAAGTGCTGGGATTACAGGCTTGAGCCACCGCGCCCAGCCTATATACATTTTTCTATATACAAATACAGAAAAGAAAATATATTTGAAAGGAAAGGGCCATTCATAATTATGCCACGCAGAGATAGGCACTGTGAGCATTTCTTTCAGTCTGTCCTCTCAGCACCCAAGCACACTTGAATTATGCTGCTTATATACTTCTGTACCCTCTCTTTTCTGCCTAACAGGTCTTGAGTGCTTTATAAGCATTCAATATAAATATGACTTGCATGCCTGCATCACATTCCATCAAGGGACAGGTTTCTGTAGTATGAGAGTCTGTGTTTTTTCCCAATATTCCTCTTACCTCAGATATCATTGCTTCAATCTTGGAAGACATCTTGAGTATTTTTTTCTGGGCTTCGTTCCTAGAAGCAGAAATGTGTTCATTTTGAATCTTTGACTCTCACAGATGTTAGGTGCGGTGAAGTGTGGTTTTACGGTCTTCACACAGACGACATACACCAAATTTCTCTTAGCAATATTTGCTCTGAGAAGGAAATTTCGCTGCTCAAGTCTCACCTTGAAATAGGTGAGCTGGGTGTGGTGGTGTGCACCCGTGACAGCTACTGGGGAGGCTGAGGCAGGAGGATGGCTTGCTTGAGACCAGGAGTTTGAGGCTGCAGTGAGCTATGATCACGCCCCTGCACTCCAGATTGGGCCGCAGAGCAAGACCCTGTCACACACACAGAAGAAATAGCTTACCTGCCGCTAAGCTACTCCTTTTTCCTTACATATAGTACTTGCTGATGTACCAGAGCTCACTGTTCAGCCCACACCATCCCAGGCTAGGGGTTAAGATCAAGAGCTTTATTCCGTCTGCCTGGACTTGAATCCTGGCTCTGCCATTACTCTGTGTGACCTTGAGCAAGGCACATTCTCCCTCTGAGCTTCAGTCTCCTCGTTTCTAAAGGCAGCTTCAAGGATCATATGAGCTGATACATGCAGAGCACCTACCACAGGGCCTGGCATTGACCACAGGCTCAGGAAATGTTAAGCGTTTGTGTTGTGAGGCTTTGCAGGTGATGAAACTATTCCACTCTGCTGCTGCAACGTGAAAGCAGCCAGAGGAGATGTGTGTACACCAATGAGCGTGGCTGCGTCCCAAGAAAACTTTATGGAAACGGAACCTTGAGTTTCACACAGTTTTTATGCATCACAAAACATTTTCCAACCACTTCAAAATGTAACCACCATTCTTAGCTCACAAGCTGCAGAAAACCACGTGGCCGGCTGGAAGTGACAGACAGCTTGCAACCACTCACCTCCCCTAATCAGAGAGTGACCTCCAGGCAGACTTGGGTCTGTTTAGTTTCTCAGTCCCCTGTCCCTGAAGGCTGGCTATTTCCAAACCTGCTGGGGAAGGGTGAGGGGCCTGGGTTCTAGGGGTCTCACTTCCCCTCTTGTGGCTTCAGTTTCCCTGTCTGTGCAGGCAGGGTGAGCTTTTGGCTGTTTCTAGCTGCATCTTCCTAAGGTGACTGAGACTATGTCATGGCGAACACCTGCTGGGTTTCTGGTTTTCATTTTAAAATAACCTGTGTGCAAGGCAAGATATGAGTATCTTTCTGTGCATGTCCTGAGCCCCTGCCTGGTGCAAAGCTGCAGGGCAGACCCTGGGAGACCCCCTATTTCCTCCCTTCCAGACGTGTCTGGGTATTCTCAGGCCTCCCAGCCTTTGCCTCTGCTGTGCTCTGTGCCTTGGCTGCCCACCTGGCTTGTCATCGCAAGTGCCACTTCTTGGAAGCTCCTCCTGTTAACGTCCCTCCCCCACCCAGGATGGAAGGAGAGGCCCCTCCCTTGCTTACCGCAGGATGGCACTCACTGCGCTGTGTCATTGTGGCATAATGTTCCATTGACTTGTTTACTCGCCAGCCTCCCCAGCAGATGAAGGGCTACTGGAGGGCCACAGCCCAGAATTGCTGGCCTTTGGACCTCAGGGCATGCAGTCTGGAGTGCCAGAGTTGGTCAAATGAATAAATTTAGGATGAAGAAATAAGATAAGCAGGCCTTGCCCTTGTGGAATCTGTAGTCCAGCTCCCTAGAGAGGATCTTGGTTGTAGCTAGAAGGGCCTGCGCTGTGCATCTAGAGAGAGTGGTTTGAGTCCTGCAAGAAGAAATACACCATATTTGCAAACCCTTTGAAGATTCATGTTTTGTGTTTTTTACTTCCCGACCACCTTCCACCCTCTCTCTACCCCCTGCCAATCTTGGGCAAGAAGCGAGACCATTCTCCTTTTCGTCTGGTCGCTCCCGTCCTTCCGGGGGCCCCCTGTGGCCCCGACTGTCCATTGCCGCTGAAGTGATGCTGTGGCCTTTCTCAGTTTGGGCCCCACCCCCAGCCGAAGAACTTCTCCCCAGAAAGTTTCTACTTGGTTCTTAGTGTTTTCACAGTTATGGGAAACCAAGAGCAATGTCAGACCTAGGAGGTGCCTTACTACCCACCCCGTCTTTATCAACATTGTCACCAAAGCTGTCACAAACAAGGGGGTGTGGGCTGTCACATGGCCCTGCCTAAGTAACCACATTCTCGCTTCCTCCTTCCACACACGGCCATTGGGGGTTGCTCAGGTCTGGGACTGCCGCAGGGGGTGCCACAGCAGTGCCTAGCAGTGTGGGCTGGGACCTCATCACTAAAGCAGAGAAGCCCCTTCTTCTGGGCCCACGAGGCAGCTGTCCCATGCTCTGCTGAGCACAGTGGTAAGTGCTGGCTTGCAAAACCACAGGGAGTGGCTGGAGGTCCCCATGGGCCAGGGGCCTGCCTCATAGCTGCTGGCAGGCCCGGGAGGACCGCCAGGCCCTTCTTGAGCTGCAACCCCTGGGGAGGGCAAACTGAGGCCCCTCTGACTCAAGACTAAAGCCTTCCTGGAGTCTGTGGCCTTATTCTAGTGTCTCTTCTGAATTGTGCTCCTGCCAACTGTTTTTTTCTTCTTCTATTTTTGAGACAAGGTCTTACTCTGTCACCCAGGCTGGAGTGCAGTGGCACGATCATGGCTCACTGCAGCCTTAAACTCCTGGGCACAAGTGATCCTCCCACCTCAACCTCCTGAGTAGCTGGGACTGCAGGCACACATCGCCATATGCAGCTAATATTTTTACCTTTCCTAGAGACGGGGTCTCAAACTCTTGGCCTCAAGCCTCTTACCTTGGCCTCCCAAAGCGCTGAGATTACAGGCGTGACCCACCAGCCCCAGCCTCCCGTTAACTTTACTTCCCTCCCTGACCAGTTTGCCTGCGACTTCTGGCTTGGGGGCATTCTGAATTTGAAAATCAGAGAAACCATGAGTGTTTCCCTAGAAATGATCTTACCCTCTCCTTTCCTGGATGGGAGACTGAGACCGGGAGAGGTGAAGGGATTTGTTTAGGGGCGGAGCTGAGATTAGGTCTGGAAGATTCCAGAAAGTAGAGGGAGTGCAGGATTGGTATTGAAGCCGCATATTTTATGGATGCACAAAAAAGTGATTTTCAGAGAAAGATGCATTCTTCCCACTTTTTATAAGACTGAGAAAATGACACTTGTCTGTGGCAAACTATTAAAATATTAGAATTAGGATACTATTGTTAGCAAAAGGGAAAACAATAATAATAATAATAATACTTAGAATACTTGGCTGGGTGCAGTGGCTCACACCTGTAATCCCAGCACTTTGGGAGACCGAGGCAGGTGGATCGCCTGAGCTCAGGAGTTCGAGACCAAGCTGGGCAACATGGTGAAACCTCGTCTCTACCAAAAATACAAAAACTTAGCTAGGCATAGTGGTGTATGCCTGTGGTCTCAGCTACTTGGGAGGCTGAAGTGGGAGGATCACTTGAACCTGGGAGGGGGAGGTTGCAGTGAGCCAAGATTGTGCCGCTGCACTCCAACCTGGGTGGCAGAGTGAGACCCCGTCTCAAAAAAAAGAAAAAAAATTAGAATACTCTTTTTAGTTTGTATTTGAGATACTTTCAGGACACTAAAAGGAAAAGGTGGGGGCTGGTTGCGCCCTGCTGTACACACATTCACACACACACCATAGTGTCTATATCTGGGCTTCTGTTGCCTGGAATTCTCTTCCTCTTTCCTCTTTCTTCTGTTTTCCTTTTTTTTCCATCTCTGACTTTGAGGCCCCCAGAGCCAGGCCCTTCAGTGGGCCGGAGCTTCAGAAGGTGGCTCCAAGGTCCTCGGACGGCCCCAGAGTCTCTTCCTCTGGGGTTGCCTAGGGAGGCGGCACCCTGGGCGGTTGATGCCTCCCTCAAGAGGCTTGGCCAGCAGCCAGGGAGTTAAACCTCAGCGGAAGGGCTGGGCTACCGGGCTGGGCCCAGAGCGGGGCATTCGGAGGAGGTGCAGAATCAATCAGCTGAGAACCTTGGAGGGTGGACAGTGCCCCTTTTCCAGATGAGAAAACTGAGGCTCGCAGGGGAGAAGCAGCTGCCTCTGGCGGCGTGGCGTCTGGCTGCAGGGTGCTCGTGGAGTTTGTGGTGACCCTAGGCCTGTGTCTCGATCTCCTTTGCTGAACTTGAACAGGAAGATGGCAGTGGGGGCCAGTGGTCTAGAAGGAGATAAGATGGCTGGTGTGTGTGTGTTGGGGGTCTGTGTTTGTTAATCTGTCTGTCTGCCCAGGGGTCTTTAGAAAACTGTTTAAAGACAGTTGTTCAACTAACCGCATGTAGGTCTCATTGAATTCATTTGTGCCAAGTACCTTACTGCCTCTGTGTCAGGCTAGCAAATTTGGGTTCCAACAGGTGTAACTTGGTTCTTGGCGGGCTGGAGGTTGGGGGAGTGGAGTGTAACAAAAAAATCTCTACTAACACTGTGGTTTGTAAGCCACCAAACATTAAACAGATATACAGCATATCTGTGCTATTAACGTTTTGTGAGGAGGGCTGGTTACGGTGGCTCATGCCTGTAAATCCTAGCACTTTGGGAGGCTGAAGCAGGTGGACTTCTTGAGCCCAGGAGTTTGACACCAACCTGGGCAACACGGTGAAAACCCATCTCTAGAAAAAATTTAAAAGTAGCTGAGTCTGGTGGCACGCACCTGTAGTCCTAGCTACTTGGAAGATCGCTTGAGTCCAGGAGTTCAAGGCTGCAGTGAGCTGTGATTGCACCACTGTACTCCAGCCTGGGCAACTGAGCCAGACCCTATCTCTAAAAGTAAATAAATAAACATGTCATGAGGGGGATGATAATTAGGGAAACCACGTCTACAGTGGCTCCCTGATGTGAGTTGGGGTAGATGATGGAAAGAGGTTGGAAAGTGTCAGCTGTCTAACGTGGTATGAAAAGTCTGAAGACAACACGTGCTGTGCAGTGCTATGCATGTCCCCCTGCCTCAGTCACATGTCCTCTTCTGCAGAGGCATTTAGTGAGGCCCCTGGGGATGCCAGGAGAGCTCCTGCCCTCCGAAAACTTCTGGTCTGGTGGGGGCAGCAGAGCAGACAGCCACAGTGGCTGCCAGCCACTGCGACAAGCATTTCGAGAGGTGTGTGCCTGCCCATCGGCTAAATCCTGGGCCTGTGGCCTGATCAGCAAGACAGCTGTAGTTCCTGTATTCTGGAAGTTTAGGAGTCAATGTGAATACATTTTTAGAAAGTAAATGAACAGCAGAAATGATTTAAACTAGGGAGGTGACTAATCATGCCTGGGGCAATCTGGAAAGGCTTCTGGGAGAACTCGGCATTTCCCTGGCCCTCTTCAACCCACAACAACCCCATAAAAAGCAGGGGCTACCATTGTCCTTGTATTCCAGCTAAGGAACCCACAGCTCAGAGAGGTGAGGTGAGTTGCCCAAGGTCACACAGCTTCTAAGGGACAGAGTTGGGATTGACCTGGTTTGATGTGACTCCAGGTCAGGGCAGGGCAAGGCCTGTCCTGTCTACCCAGACTCAGATCTGCTGCCTGTGCCTCAGTTATCTGGGGGCTTTCCTTCTCTTGGTGACTACTTGACCCAAACCCTGAGATGCTCAGTCTTTTGAATTTTAACATTCCAAGATCCTGCCTGCTCTGACTCCCAGTTTCAGGATTCTCAGTGCAAGGTTCCCAGCAACGTGGAGCCCCCTGAGGATCTTTCCTGAGTCACTCAGGACGGCCACACGGCGGGGTCTCTGGAGCTGGTGTCTGGGCTCCCTGCAGCCTGCTCCTCCACACAGCCTAGATGTGGCCCACATTGGGGTCTAGATGGCGCCTGGGCCAGAAGCAGCCTGGTTTTAGGGCCAAAGAGGCAAAACGAGCAGTCTCTGACCTACTCCGTTAGGCAGGTGTTGAGACGAGTAGGATGTGGCCACTGGAGACCCCTCTGTAGGAGCCCTGCCCTGGCCCTCTACTGTGGGACTGTTTTTTTTGCCTTCCGGGGAGAGGAGAGGTGGAAGGTGGGGCCTGGGAGCGATCCCGCCGCTCTGGTCCTTGCTTGCTAATCGGTGTGATGGCACCGTTAGAGCCAGCGAACACAAGGTGAGGAGGACCGAGGTCAGCAACCAGTGAGACGATGAAGTCATCCCTCCACGGGAGGGGCTTCTGCATATGTCATTTGTGTTGTTGTATAATACATTTACTGTAGCAAATATGAAGGAGGCATTATGCTGCCTGCCATACACAGTAAGGAAACTCTGCTCCTCCCCGTTCTACCTGTGTGGCCTCAGCTGAGACAAGATCTCTTGGAGCCTCAGGTTTTCTTTTATTTCATTTAAAAAAATATGTCTTTTTTTTTTTTTTCTTAGAGACAGGGTCTTACTCTGTCACCCAGGCTGGAGTGCAGTGGTGCGATCATAGCTCACTGCAGCCTTGACCTGGGCTCAAGCCATCCTCTGCCCTCAGCCTCCTGAGTAGCTGGGATGACAGGCATGCACCAGCGTACCTGACTAATTTTTAATTTTTTTTGTAGAGACGGGGTCTCACTATGTTGCCCAGGCTGGTCTTGAACCCCTGGCTTCAAGTCATCCTCCTACCTTGGCCTTCCAAAGTGCTAGGAGTACAAGGTCGAGGCACCATGCCCGGCTGAGCCTCAGATTTTCTTTCTGTTAGACAGGCTGATGCCTGCTCAGCTGTGGCCTGGCTCCAGGCTGCTGTGTCTTCAAGCCCATGGGATGGCAGGGACCAGGCTGGGGTGACCAACACTCCCCCACACCCGGTTTGCCTGGCAGTGAGGGGTTTCTGGGGATGAGGGACTTTCAGCAGTGACACCAGGAACATGTCAGATAAGGTGGTTGCTTTAGACAAGCCCAGGAAAGGAGACCTGGGTTTTCCCAGTGCACCAGGTCTTATCTCAACAGGTAAGGAAGTCTCTGCTTTCTCAAAGCCCAAATGCCCACGGGGGAGGTAGAGAGGCCGCCACCTCCATACCCTCTGAGTCTGAGACCTCCCTTTCCTCTGCGCCTCTGCCTGCAGCCCCAAAGACAGTCCCCAGATAAAGTACCCCCCGCTGGAAGCCAGCATCTGGGGCCTTCCACACACTCATTCAATTCTCATGATGATTTTTTTTTAGCAATATCGCTTGTTTTACAATGAGGAAACTGAGGCTTAGAGAGGGTGAAGCAACCTGCCGCTAAGTGGGGGCAAATGTGGGACTCAGGCCCCAGCCTCTCCTCCACCCCAGCTGTCTCTGGGTGCAGGAAGCTGTCAGGATGGGTGTAGGGAAGGGGTCAGCGACAGTGACAGCCTACCCGAAGAACTGGGCCCCAGCGCCCTCCGTGTTTCCGTGTTATTCTCCCAGCCTCCGGGCTGCTGCAAGTCCGGCCCTGACTCACCAAGATGCCTCCCCCAACCCAGGAACCAGGGGGACCAGCCTTGCAACCTTGCCCCCACCTTCTCTGCTTCCAGGAAGTGGCTGAGGACTTTGCCTTCCAGGAACAGAGAACTGCCCAAGTGGGGGTTGGTGGCTGTGAGTGTGCTCCTAAGTATGAAATATGTCTCTAGGCTGGTGGCTTCTTCCTAAAGTCCCTGCCCCCGGGAAAGTGCGGCCAAGGTTGGGCCGTAGATTCTTCCCCCAGATAGGAACTCTACCCCAAAGAAACTCTGCTGCTCTGAAGGCAAACTGGGAGGCAAAAGTGTGTGTGTTTGTGTGTGTGTGTGTGTGTGTTTACATTTATTAAGCACCTACTGTAAGCCTGGAACTTTTGTTTTCTTGTTTTGTTTTGAGACAGGGTCTCACTCTGTTGCCCAGGCTGGAGGGCAGCGGTACAATCTCGGCTCACTGCAGTCTCAACCTCCCAGGCTTAAGCGATCTCCCGCATTAGTTTCCCCAGTAGCTGAGACTATAGGTGTGCATCATCATGCCTGGTTAATTTTTCTATTTAAAAATTTTTAAATTTATTTTTGAGACAGGGTCTTGCTTTGTCACCCAGGCTGGAGTGCAGTGGCGCGATCACAGCTCACTGCAGCCTCGATCTCCCTAGGCTCAAGCAATTCTCCCATCTCAGCCTCCCGAGTAGCTGGGACTACAGGGGCACACCACCACTCCTGGCTAATTTTTTTGTATTTCGTAGAGACGGGGTTTCACCATGTTGCCCAGGTTGGTCTGGAACTCCTGAACTCAAGTGATCCACCCGCCTTGGCCTCCCAAAGTCCTGAGATTACAGGTGTGAGCCACTATGCCTGGCCTAATTTTTCTATCTGTGTCGAGATGGGAATCTCACTGTGTTGCCCAGGCTGGTCTTAAACTCATGGGCTCAAGTGATCTGCCTGCCCTGGCTTCCCAGCAACGTGGAGCCCCCTGAGGATCTTTCCTGAGTCACTCAGGACGGCCACACGGCGGGGTCTCTGGAGCTGGCGTCTGGGCTCCCTGCAGCCTGCTCCTCCACACAGCCTAGATGTGGCCCACATTGGGGTCTAGATGGCGCCTGGGCCAGAAGCAGCCTGGTTTTAGGGCCAAAGTCCTGGGATTACAGGCATGAGCCACCACGCCCACCAGCCTGGAACTTTTGAATCCAGCCCCTTGTTGCACTCTCTCAACAGCCCTATGAGATGGACACTGTTTCTTATCCCCATTTGACAGATGGGAAAACTGAAGCTCAGAGAGGCAAGCATCTGCGTCAAGGTCATACAGCTTGTAAGGGACAGAGCTAGGACTTGAACGTCCTTTTTGACCCCACAGTCTATGCTTTCAACCCTGTGCCCTGCATGGCACCTGGTAAACATGTGGCGGGCCTTTCTGGGTGACATAGCCTTCAAGCTCCTCCTTTTTCTTACTCTGCCCTCCCTCTTCCACCCAAGCACAAGCCCAGCCTTTTGTCTCCTCAGCGAGGTCAGGTCTCTCCTGATGGCTTCATGCCTTCCCGAACGTCACTGGGTTTCAATCTGATCTTGACTTCTCACCAGCTGTGTGTCTTTGGGCAAGTCACTTCACTTCTCTTAACCTCAGTGTCGTCCTTGGTAAAATGGGGATAATTGTGAGGGCCAGATGTCTCTGGTGCAAATATCGTAAAGTTTGGTTTAAGAAATTATTTTTATTTTTATTTTTTTAGACAGAGTTTTGCTCTTGTCTCCCAGACTGGAGTGCAGTGGTGTGATCTTGGCTCACTGCAACCTCTGCCTCCCAGGTTCAAGCAATTCTCCTGCCTCGGCCTCCCAAATAGCTGGAATTACAGGGAGCACCACCATGCCCAGCTAATTTTTGTGTTTTTGGTAGAGACAGGGTTTCACCATGTTGGCCGGGCTAGTCTTGAACTCCTGACATCAGGTGATCCATCTGCCTTGGCTTCCCAAAGAGTTGGGATCGCAGGCGTGAGCCACTGCACCTGGCCTAAGAAATTATTTTAAGATATGGGTTGGGTGTGGTGGCTCATGCCTGTAATGTCAGTGCTTTGAGAGGCCGAGGCAGGAGGATTGCTTGAGGCCAGGAGTTTGAGACCAGTCTGGACAACATAGCAAGACCCCATCTCTACAAAAAAAAATTAAAAATTAGCCGGATATGGCGGCATGTGCATGTAGTCCCTACTACTCAGGAGGCTGAGGTGAGATCACTTGAGCCCAGGAGGTCGCGGCTGCGGTGAGCTATAATTGCACTACTGCACTCCAGACTGGGCGACAAAGTGAGACTCTGTCTCTAAAATAAATAAGTCAGTAAATAAATGGAAATAAACTAGTTTAAGATGTGATCAGATTTGCACATTCGAAACCAACATAGGCCTGGTGCGGTGGCCCACGACCTGTAATCCCAGCACTTTGGGAGGCTGAGGGGGGCAGATCGCTTGAGGTCAGGAGTTTGAGACCAGCCTGGCCAACATGGCGAAACCCTGTCTCTACTAAAAATACAAAAATTAGCTGGGCATAGTTGTGTGCACCTGTAGTCCCAGCTACTTGGGAGGCTGAGGAAGGAGAATTGCTTGAACCCAGGAGGTGGAGGTTGCAGTGAACCGAGATCATGCCACTGCACTCCATCCTGGGCAACAGAGCGAGACTCTGTCTCGAAAAAGAAAAAGAAAAAAGAAAAGAAACCAACATAATTCTAACTAACATGTGAAAGAGGTCAGATTGAACCTGGAAGGTGAGGCGCCCGTGAGTGAGTTATAGTCACCTGAGGAATGATGAGCAACTGCTCCTTCCTCCAGATCATGTGAATGAAGTACAAAGGAAGAGACTGGAAATTGTCCAGGTGCCATTCTTGAATGCCCGCTCTGCATCAGACACTATTCTAAGGGTTGTGTGCTGCTGAAGGGCGTTATGTCCAGGGAATGCAGGAATATCTGAATCCTGCCCCAGAACGTGGCTGTCACTCACCATAGGATTCTCAGCACAGAATTTTGAATTCTGTAAACACCAGCCAGTGCCAAGGAGAGCATGAGGGGAGAGAGAGCAAACAAGAAAGCACAGGTGTTCACAGTGCCAAGAAGAAAGGTCAATGAGATGGCCAAACAAGAGGCGCTGTCTTTTCTGGCTACCTAGTAGGGAGGACAATGTAGAGTCTCTGAATAGACAGTGGTCTTACCCACAGGCACACTCAGTGACCATAAGCTCCCTGAGAGCAGGGCTGTTCTGAAAAGATTTGAGTTTTTTCCTGGCCATGGAGAGTGTAATTGAATGGCTCTGGGCCCTTGAAGACTTACAGTGCAGGTTGACTGAAAGAACAAAATCAGCCAACCTTTGCTGAGAGGTTGTCATGCAAACAAAGTGCTAAGGGTCTTGCATGCATCCCTTCATTTTATCCTCACAATAGGCTATGAAGTAGGCACCGTCATCCCTGTTGTGCATTGTGCAGATGAGAACAACACCAAAGCAAATGGGACCAAGCCAAGATATTGAGAAGGAATGAGACAAACTGAGACTCTGAGGACTGGCAAGGGCTATGGGAGAGTGGAAGCAAGATAGGAGAAGGAGGAAGAGAGACATGTAGAGGTGGTGTGGCAGTGGGCAGGGAGAGGGGGCAGCAGGAAGAATCAGACTCCAAGAAGCCTCAAAGGTCCAATAAGCAGCTGTATCTGGGAGGTCTGTGGTTTCCAAACTCTTCTGCTTATGGACTTCATAAGCAGGCAATTAATCTATTTATGAATTCTATGCAGGTACTACTTTACTCTTATGATACATTATAAATAATACAATACTTGAAATTAAGAAAGAGTGACATGAGGCCAGGCACAGTGGCTCATGCCAGTAATCCCAGAACTGTGGAAGGCCAAGGTGGGTGGATAACTTGAAGCCAGGAGTTCGAGACCAGCCTGGCCAACATGGTGAAACCCCATCTCTACTAAAAATACAAAAATTAGCTGAATGTGGTGGTGCATGCCTGCAATCCCAGCTTCTCAGGAGGCTGAGGCAGGAGAATCACTTGAACCCGGGAAGCAGAAGTTGCAATGAGCTGAGATAGCGCCACTGTACTCCAGCCTGGGTGACAGAGCAAGACTCCATCTCAAAAAAAAAAAAAAAAAAAAAAAAAAAAAAAAAAAGAGTGACATGAAAAGTTAATAGAATTAGAAGCAAAGCACTAATTCTTTCTACACTCCAATGGATTGTCTTGTCCACAAATAAAATGGCTTAACCAAAATGGAGAGGGAGGCAAATCAATTTCTATGCACATCTAGAAGAAGTTAAAGGGTCCTCCTGGATGGCTTTATTCATGTTGATTAGTAATAATAACAACTGCTACTGGCTGAGGGTCTTCTCCATCCCAGGCATGTCAGGGATGCCTAAATCCCTAGCCCCTGCTCCAGACCAGACATGCTTCCAGCTGCGGCAGTAGAGGGTGGTGGTCTAGGGTGCTTGCTAAGCTCAAGGGTGAAGCTGTCTTGATGTCCCACCACCCGTTGTCTCCCCCCAGGTGCCATGCCTCTGCAACTCCTCCTGCTGCTGATCCTACTGGGCCCTGGCAGCAGCTTGCAGCTGTGGGACACCTGGGCAGATGAAGCCGAGAAAGCCTTGGGTCCCCTGCTTGCCCGGAACCGGAGACAGGCCACCGAATTTGAGTACCTGGATTATGATTTCCTGCCAGAAACGGAGCCTCCAGAAATACTGAGCAACAGCACCAACACCACTCCTCTGACTGGGCCTGGAAACCCTGAGTCTACCACTGCGGAGCCTGCTGCAAGGCATTCTACTGGCCTGGATACAGGAGGGTCAGTCACAGAGCTGACCACGGAGCTGGCCAACATGGGGACCCTGTCCGTGGATTCAGCAGCTATGGAGGTACAGACCACTCACCCAGCAGCCACGGAGGCAGAGACCACTCAACCAGCGGCCACGGAGGCACAGACCACTCCACTGGCAGCCACAGAGGCACCGACAACTCAACTGGTGGCCACAGAGGCACAGACCACTCCACTGGCAGCCACAGAGGTACAGACAACTCAACTGGCGACCACAGAGGCACAGACCACTCCCCTGGCAGCCACAGAGGCACAGACCACTCCACCAGCAGCCACGGAGACACAGAGTGCTCCACCGGCAGCCACAGAGGCACAGACCACTCCACCGGCAGCCACGGAGGTACAGACCACTCAACCCATAGCCACGGAGGCACAGACCACTGCACCAGCAGCCACAGAGGCACAGACCACTCCTCCGGCAACCACAGAGGCACAGACCACTCAACCCATAGCCACAGAGGCACAGACCACTCCACTGGCAGCCACAGAGGCCCTGTCCACAGAATCCAATGCCATGGAGGCCCTGTCCACAGAACCCAATGCCACAGAGGCCCTGTCCATGGAACCTACTACCAAAAGGGGTCTGTTCATGCCCTTTTCTGTGTCCTCTGTTACTCACAAGGGCATTCCCATGGCAGCCAGCAATTTGTCCATCAACCACCCAGTGGGATCCCCAGACCACATCTCTGTGAAGCAGTGCCTGCTGGGCATCCTAATCTTGGCGCTGGTGGCCACTATCTTCCTCGTGTGCACTGTGGTGCTGGCAGTCCGCCTCTCCCGCAAGGGCCACATGTACCCCGTGCGTAATTACTCCCCCACCGAGATGGTCTGCATCTCGTCCCTGTTGCCTGATGGGGGTGAGGGGCCCTCCGCCTTAGCCAATGGGGGCCTGCCCAAGGCCAAGAGCCAGGGCCTGACACCAGAGCCCGGGGAGGACCGTGACGGGGATGACCTCACCCTGCACAGCTTCCTCCCTTAGCTCCCCCTGCCATCTGTTTTGGCAATACCCCAGCCTCCACGGTCTCTCCTGGGCCTCCCCTGAGTGCCCAGACCTCATTCCACAGCTCTGGGCTTCCTCGGAGACCCCTGGGGATGGGGATCTTCAGGGAAGGAACCCTGGCCACCCAAACAGGACAAAAGCAGCCTGGGGCCAAGCAGACTGGCAAGTGGAGCCACCTCTTTCCTCCCTCCTCGAATGAAGCCTGGTCACATTCCAGCCACATTTCAGCCGAGTCCAGGGAAGGAGGCCATTTACTTGAGAGAGATTGTCTCCTTTTTCCTGTCCCCCATCTTATCTGGGTCCCTCTAACGTCTCCCATGGCTCTCTCCGCTTCTCCTGGTCACTGGAGTCCCCTCCCCACATACCCAAGGAAGACGGAGTTCCCCCACCCCACACGCACCGCCATTGTCTTCTGGTTGCCATGGTCACCAAACAGGAAGTGGACATTCTAAGGGAGGAGTACTGAAGAGTGACAGATTCCTGAGGCTGTTTCCTGCTGCTCCTCTGACTCGGGCAGCTTGGGTCTTCTGGGGCACCTCTCTGGGAAAACCCAGGGTGAGGCTCAGCCTGTGAGGACTGGGATGGGTTTCGTGGGCCCAAGGGCAGACCCTTCTTTGGGACTGTGTGGACCGAGAAGCTTCCCTCTAGTGACAAGTAACCCTCCAGTCGTCCTCTCTTGCCTTCCCCTGTGGCCACTTTCCAGGGTGGACTCTGTCTTGTTCACTGCAGTATCCCCACTGCAGGCACAGTGCTGGCAATAAATGTGTGACGGACAAACCATAGCTGAATCCTTCAAGGTATCAAGGCTGTCTCCTTCAGGCAGCCTTCCCGGAATTCTCTATCCCTCAGTGCAGGGTGGGGGCTGGTCCTCAGCTGTCCGCCCTCAGCCCCTGGCCCCCCAGGAAGCCTCTTTCATGGGCTGTTAGGTTGACTTCAGTTTTGCCTCTTGGACAACAGGGGGTCTTGTACATACTTGGGTGGCCGGGAAAAGTTCAGGCTGTTGGGGGCCAAAGGGAGGCTGCCCTTTCCCCACCAGTGACCACTTTATTCCACTTCCTCCATTACCCAGTTTTGGCCCACAGAGTTTGGTCCCCGCCAAACCTCCGACCAATATCCATCTAAACATCAATCTATCCTCCTGTTAAAGAAAAAAAAAGGGGCTGGGAGCAGGGGCTCACGCCTGTAATCCCAGCACTTTGGGAGGTCAAGGTGGGTATATCACTCGAGGTCAGGAGTTCAAGACCAGCCTGGCCAACATGGTGAAACTCTGTCTCTACTAAAAATACAAATATGAGTGGGGTGTGGTGGCACGTGCCTGTAGTCCCAGCTACTCGGGAGGCTGGGGCAGGAGAATTGCTTGAACCCGGGAGTCAGAGGTTGCAGTGAGCTGAAATCACGCTACTGCACTCCAGCCTGGGTGACAGAGTAAGACTCAAAAAAAAAAAAAGATTCAATGGCATTTGTTAAAGCATGGTAAGGAAGACTTTGTTTAAGGTGAGGGGGACTCTGTCGATCACTGCAGGGGCTGCAGCTATGGGATTTTGCAGTGGGGGCATTTGGGCTCAACTATGAGTACAAGTGGGAACTGATAGCCGGGAGCAGGGTTGGACATCTGCAGTTGGAAAATTACCCAGAGGAAACATCAGGGGAAGAGGAATTCTGGCTAAACTGACTGTTGGGGATGGGTTCTCGGTCATTTTCTACACTAACCTAACAGGATTCATACTGGAGGCAGGCCAGGGTGCTCAGACATCACCTGGGGGATGGTGGCAGATGAGGAATGTGATCAGATATAGGAAGTGATCAGATGTGGAGTGGTGAGGGAAGGGTTGTTGCTAAGCTGACTTAGCAGAGTTCTTGCTAGAACTGGATTTTATTCACTTATTTATTTATTTTAAGATGGAGTTTCGCTCTTGTTGCCCAGGGTGGAGTGCAACGGTGCAATATGGCTCACCACAACCTCCGCCTCCTGAGTTCAAGCGATTCCCCTGCCTCAGCCTCCTGAGTAGCTGGGATTACAGGCATGCGCCACCATGCCCAGCTAATTTTGTATTTTTAGTAGAGATGGTGTTTCTCCATGTTGGTCAGGCTGGTCTCGAACTCCTGACCTCAGGTGATCCGCCCGCCTCGGCCTCCTGAAGTGCTGGGATTACAGGTGTGAGCCACCGCGCCTGGCCCAGAACTGGATTTTACAAGGAAGTGCACAGATGGGCTTAGGAGAGGACTCGGGGGCCTGACTGATTACAGCTTGGCCAAGCACAGAATCCTTCCCAGTCTCCAGAAGCTCACCCTGACCTCTCCTTTTCACTCAGGCCCTGTCTCCCATTAACAGCCAGTAGCTTACTGGTGAGCCTAGATGCAGCCTGCAACCTTTTGTACAACTCACAGAAGCACTGACTTGCTGTCAAATGGAAAAGTTCAAGCTGACAAACTTTTTCTTAAAGGACCAGACGGTAAATATTGTGGGCTTTAGCTATTGCAACACTGTAGCCTCTGTTGCAACAACTCAACTCTGTCCTTGTAGCACAAAAGCAGCCACTGACAATATGTCCATAAATGAATGCGCATGGTTGTGTTCTAATAAAGCTTTATTTACAAATGGGCAGCAAGCTCATTTCAGCTCTGTCAGTTTGCCGACGTCTGATTTTAAGCATAGGGTGACCAGTCGTCCCAGTTTGCCTGGGAATTTCTTGATTTTAGCACTGAAAGTCCCATATTCTGGGAAACTCAGCCCCAGTAAACCAGGTTGGCACTGCTATTTAAGCAACACTTGCATTACCCCATTGAAAACCCACACTACCTTGTGAGGGTCGGGGATTCACCTTGCCTGCTGCCTAGTCAGAGCCGATTTATCAAGACAGGGGAACTGCAATGGAGACAGAGTAATTCACGCAGAGCAGGCTGTACAGGAGAAGGGAGTTTTCTTATTACTTAAATCAATCTACCCAAGCATTCGGGGATCAGAGTTTTTAAAGACAATTTGGTGGGCAAGGGCTTGGGAAGTGCGGAGTGCTGATTGGTCAGGTTGAAGATAGAATCATAGGGGTCGCAGTGAGATTTTCTTAATGTCTTCTGTTCCTGGGTGCGACGGCGGAACTGGTTGAGCCAGAATACCGGTCTAGGTGGTGTCAACTGATCCATCCAGTGCAGGGTCTGCAAAATATCTCAAGCAGTGATCTTAGGTTTTACAATACTGATGTTATCCCCAGGAGCAATTTGGGGAGGCTTAGACTCTTGGAGCCAGAGGCTGCATGACCCCTAAACCATAATTTCTAATCTTGTAGCTAATGTGTTAGTCCTGCAAAGGCAGACTGGTCCCCAGGCAAGAAGGGGGTCTTTTCAGGGGGAAAGGATATTATTAATTTTGTTACAGAGTCAAAACATGAACTGAATTCTTTCCCAAAGTTAGTTCAGCCTAACTTTGGGAAGCAATGAACAAGGACAGCTTAACGGTTAGAAGCAAGATGGAGTCTGTTAGGTCTGGTCTCTTTCACTGTCATAATTTCCTCAGTCATAATTTTTGCAAAGGCAGTTTCAGTCAGATTAGAAAACTAGGATTTGGAGAGTTCTTGGTCTTCTGCTCCCAAATACCTTCCAGTCATTTCCATATATACAGAAAGAAGCTACTGCTTAAAACAGACTCTGTTGTACCTTTTAGGAGAGGAATAAAAGTCATCTCAGGGGATAATCTTTATTTTTCTTCTTGAAAAATACCTCTGGCCGGGTGTGGTCATTCACACCTGTAATCCCAGCACTTTGGGAGGCCAAGGCAGGAGGACGGCTTGAGCTCAGGAGTTTGAGACCAGCCTGGGCAACATGGTGAAACCCTGTCTCTACAAAAAAAAAAAAAAAAAAAAAAAAAAAAAAAAAAAAAAATTAGCCAGGTGCAGGGATGTGCGCCTGTAGTCCCAGCTACTCAGGAGGCTGAGATGGGAGAATCACTTGAGTCTGGGAGGTGGAGGTTGCATGAGCCAAGATCATGCCATTGCACTCCAGCCTTGGCAGCAACAGCAGTGAAAAGCTGTCTAAAAAAAAAAAAAAAAAAAAAAGAAAAAGTAAAAGGAAAAAGAAAAAAGAAAAAAAATACCTTCAATGGCCTATTCCTTGGAAGTGAAGGACTTCTTTCCTTGCCCCCAAGGTTAGCCTGGAAAAGGGAAGTTCACAGAGAAGGTTGAGTCTGGCAGGAGTTGACTGCGGCTTGGGAGAGAGTGATTGGATGAAGAGACAAAGGAAAGGCAGGAAAGAGCTGTCAGGGGGAGGGGCCATGGGACAGCATTGGGGAGGAGTGGGGAGAGGGCCCACACATGTTGGAAATGCAGCTTCTATCTCCTCCCCTGAACTAGAAGGATCAAATCTGATACACTCAGGCAGGTGTGTTCAAAGTGTCCTGGGGGTGCTGATGGAAGAGGGTGGGAGTGTCTGCCGTGGGCTGGGTCAGTTAACACCCGGGGTCGCCAGGCTGACGGGTCAGGAGAGACTGAGTCTACCTCCCCTTTGGGAGGGATCAGAAAAATCAGAGAAGAGGAGCTGAAGGCTCCACAGCAGGGGGTTGTGGACTCAGGCTGAAGGACATGGGGACCTCTGAGTTGTTCCCCAGGGATCTTGTCACCTCGTCTTCCTGGGAGCTTCCCCCTATTCCCTGACAGCTCCTGAGGATGCTGTGTAACCACAGCTTTCCATTTGCATTGGAAGAGGGCTACCTTCCCTTTACAGTTTTCTCTCTCTCCAAGGTCTGGGATTTCATTCAGGGTGGGCGAAGCCGAGTGCTTGAATCGGCCACCAGGGGGCGCCCGCCGCCAGCTCTTAGAGCAGGCGGAAGCCTGCGATTCCCTTGGTCCAGACTTGGAGATCATTCAGCCAGGAAGGAGCCCCAGAGCCAGTGGCCTGCTGGTAAGTGTTTAACAACTGGCTTCCAATGGGAAAAAGGCCTGATGTGTAGCGTTTGCCAATGTCTTCCATGCAAATACTCCCACAGCCGATTTTGAGCTACCAACCATTATATAGTCGATGATACGATAAATGTTAGTAACAAGAGCATCGATCATCGAATAATGTAGTACAATTATTAGGAATTAGTGAGTTTTGAGTATTGATGACCTTGGCTTTTAATATAATAGAATTTAGTTTATTAAACGACTGACACAAAAT
The DNA here is from genome assembly GCF_047675955.1 of Chlorocebus sabaeus. Lineage (NCBI taxonomy): Eukaryota > Metazoa > Chordata > Mammalia > Primates > Cercopithecidae > Chlorocebus > Chlorocebus sabaeus. The sequence continues at coordinate 105,736,067 of NC_132914.1, read as the reverse complement.
TCTGAAAATTTTGCTGATTAGCTCTCACGAGCAGATGTAGTCTGGCTCCTGCACAGCCCTGTGCCCTCCCCTCCTGCCTGGGCCTCCCATGCCCTTGAGGACTGCCAGCCTGAATCACCCCACTCATCCATTCAGCAAACACATCCTTAACACACACACAGCTGCAATATCCCTGTGAATCCCCTCAAACAGCTCTCACAGAAGGTTCTAGTATTCTCCCCATTTTACAGAAGATGAAACTGAGACTGAGAGCTAGGTGAAGTCACCTGCCCCAGGTCATGAAGAGGATTTGAGATTGGAACCCAGGCCTGAAAGCCAGGATCTTACCACTGTGTCATGCTGTCCTCAAGATCACAGCGGGGTTCTGGGGGAATCCCACGCCCCAAAACCTCAGCCCTGCTGACCTGCCCTGGCTCCTGGAAGTCCCCCATTAGTCACCCTTTGTGGCTCGTGGCTGCTGAGGGAAGGCACTGTTACTTGGGAGGGTAACCGAGTACAGCACAGCCCTCTCATTGCAGAGAACACAACACAGCGGAGCTGGGGCCTAGGACTAAGAGGGATGGCCGGGGGCAAGTAGCTGGCCTTTACTGAGCACTTACTGCATACCTAGTGCCTTGCCAAACAGTTTGTCTGCATTACCTCATTTAGGACGCAACCCCATAATGTGGTTGCAATGATTGTTCCATTTTCTTGCCAGGGAAACTGAGGTTCAGAAAGCCGAACCACTTGCTTTGGCAGGTTGCACGGTCAGGAAACCACGCTGTGCTGACCTCAGCTCTGCCAGCAGGGAAGGAAGGAGGGTAGACAGGAAATGGGGGCGGGGGACGATGGGCTCGGTTTGTTCCAGATCCCTTGTCTCTGACAGGCTGGGGCTGCCACCCTGGGGGTGCTTCATCCAGCAGCGGATCTGGCAGGGGCTCCCCAAATTCTTTCCCCAGATCCCATCCCTCTTTGCCACTCAACCAAGCCACCGATTACTATGGAATGTACCAGGCACTGTGAGAGGCCCTGGGATGCCGTGTGAGTAGGACAGGCTTGTAATCCCAGAACTGTGGAAGGCCAAGGTGGGCAGATAACTTGAGGCCAGGAGTTTGAGACCCCTTTGGGGCTCACGGTCTACAGGGGGACAGATTGATTAAATAATCACCCAGGAAAAGATCAGATTATGGCTGGGCCCTGAGCTCAGAGGAGAGATGCTGAGAGCAATGGGACCAGAGCCAGGGAGCATGGGTTAGGAAAATCACAGTTGAAACTTGACGGACACAGAGTTATTGACTTGGGAGGGAAGGGATAGAGGGAAGAAAGTTCCAGGCAGTGGGAACAACATCATGGGCACAGGAGTTTGCCCCAGGGGAACGGACAAAGTGGGGGCAGCTGGAAGGAGCCAGCAGGAGGAAGAGGCTGTGTGAGGATGAGGAGAACCTGGACTAGAGCAGGGTGCAAAGAAATTGTGGAATTGAGAGATAACTGGGAAGAAGGAAGGGTAGGAGTTGCTGATGGGTTGGAAGTGAGGAAGAAGGAGGTTGAAATCTCAGGTTTCTGACTTGGGCAGCTGTCCTGATGGGGGTGCAACGGGGTGGCTGGGAAAGCCATAGAAGGAGGTTACAGGGCTGGTGGTGGGAGGAGCATCCTGAGCTGGGGTTCAGCCAAGTTGAGTCTCAGGGTCTGCTCAACCTCCAGGTGGAGGTTCCAGGAAAGCTGTTGCAATAGATGCTTGAGGTTATTAGCCATCAGGGAAATGCAAATTAAAGCCACAGTTAGATGCCACTTCACACCCTCCAGCAGGACTAGAATTAGAAAGACTGACAACACCCAGTGCTGGTGAGCATGTGGAGAAGCTAGAACACTCACATGTTGCTGGTGGGAATGCAAAATGATACAGCCACTTTGGAAACCAGTTGGGCAGTTTCTTATAAAGTTAGACATGTACTCACCATGTACTCCCCATCCAAACCAGAAATCCCACTCCTAGATATTTCCCCAAGGGAATGAAAACAGATGTTCCTACAAAGTCTGGTACAAATGTATACAGCAGCTTTGTTCATAAGATCCCCGAACTGAAAACAATCCAAATATCCATCAGCTGGTGAATGGATAAATAAACTGTGGTCCATCTATGCAAGGAAATATTATTCTGAATAAACAGGAGTGAGGCACTGATTCACACGCCAGCATGGACGAATCTTGAAGACACCATGCTGACTGAAAGAAGCTAGACACAAAAGACTGTATTTTTTTTCTTTTTAGAGACAGGGTCCCACTCTGTTGCCCAGGCTGGAGAGCAGTGGCGTGATCATAGCTCTCTGCAGCCTTGACCTACCAAGCCCCAGCGATCCTCCTGCCTCAGCTTCCTGAGTAGCTGAGACTGCAGGTGTGCACCACCATGCCAGGCTAATTACTTATTTTTTTTTGTAGAGATGGGAGTCTTGCTATGTTGCCCAACCCAGGCTGGTCTCAAACTCCTGGCTCAACTGATCCTCCTGCCTTGGCCGCCCAAAGTGTTGAGGTTACAGGCATGAGCCACGGTGACATACAGCTGGGCTGTATGTTGTGTGATTCTAATGATAAGAAGTTCTGGAAAAGATCAGTGGTTGCTCTTGGGGCTGGGAAATGATTAGGAGGGGCTTGCAGGAACCTCTGGTATGATGGAAACATGTTTTATTTTGGTCTAGTTGGTTGTCATACAGGTGTCTGCATTTGCCAAAACTCATTGAACTGCATTTTTACAATTGGTGCTTTTTACTGTGTGTAAAATACACCCTAAGAAGCAAGCAAACCAATAAGCAAGCAGGCGAGCAGGTGAATTCCCAAGGCTGTGTGAGCCCAGAGGTCTGCCAAGGTGTGTGTGAGGGCGGAGGGCCTTGGGCATGCTCCTTGGAGCTCCACAGTTGCTGTCCCTGCCCCTCCCAGGGACTGAGTGACGGGAAGGCCCAAGGAAGCCACATCTCCTGAGGTCCCCTGTGAATGTCCTTACCTTCTGTGGCTGTTCCACTGCTCAGAGACTATCAATGGCTCCCCACTGCCCGAGTCCACAGGAAGTTTCCAGCTTCCTCACTTGCTGCCCACTCATCTATACGCCTGCCTGTCTGGGCAATCCGGCCCTCTCACTCGTCCCACCCATGCCCCACGCCTCCTGCCCTCTCTGCCTTTTGTCTCCACTGTTAGGGCTCAGCTCCCCCAGGCCCTGGAGATCTATTTGGATCCAGCCATGTCTCTGGGTTCCTACTTTGCTCATCCCCCATCGCCCTCCTTCCTGCGGGGCAGTATTTCACCCCGTCTTTGCCCCAATCCTGGGGCAGAGACCAGTGTCGTTGGCCAACAGGTAACTCCACGTCATTCCTCCTCCATCTGGGGCCTCAATCTTTCCACGTGTAGAATGGGCACCTCTGTGTCTGCTCATGCCACCAAGCGGCCACTGCTTACTTGTCCTTCCCACTCAGATAAGAGTCACACAAGGCAGGGATTTTTCATTCCCCAGAAGACATGGGAAGGAGACAGAAGTCAATCAGATGCCTGCTTCTGGCTTTGCCATCTGTCTCTCTGAGCCTCACAGTCCTCATCTGTAACAGGGGATGGTCATAGTGCCCGGGGCACTGCAAACAATTATCCTTGACAATAGCAGAAGTCAACCTACCCTGTGAGGTTAGGTCTTATTTTTAACCTCATTTTATGGATGAGCAAAAGGAGGCCCAGAGAGGTTCAGTGACTTGCCTAAGGCTACACAGCATGAAAATCACAGACTGGGTAGTAAACTCCTAAGACTTTCTGGGGCCACCAGTCACCAAAGGCTGACTCCTTGAGAAGGGGTTGGAGAAGTCCCCAAATCTCCAGATCTCCAATTCTCCAAGCCAGGTCCTGGCGTGACTTCTCGTTGGCCACAGAGCTCCTCTCTGGAGGCCACTCTGTGCTCACAGCATCCCCAGCTGGGAGAGGGGATCACTGGGAGGCAGTCACTGGGCACTGCCCATCCACGAAGCCTCTACAGAGCTGGGTGATGGGGAGGAGGTGGTGCCAAAGATTGCTGAGGGAGCAGAGGGGCTGCCTCCTTCCACCACCCCTGGACTCACTCTATGAGGCCTCGGGCATGCCACCCGCCTTCTCAGGCCCGATTTCTCCTTCTATGAGATGGGAGCTATCTGTATTAGTTCCGCTCTGGAGGGACAGCTTCAAGGAGCCAGAAGCAGAAGTGGGGGGAATTCCCAAGGCTGTGTGAGCCTGAGGTCTGCCAAGGCGTGTGTGAGGGCAGAGGGCCTTGGGCATGCTCCTTGGAGCTTCCCCAGCTGCTGTCCCTGCCCCTCCCAGGGACTGGGTGACGGGGAAGCCCAAGGAAGCCACACCTCCTGGAAGTCCCCTGTGAATGTCCTTACCTTCTGTGGCTGTTCCCCTGCTCAGAGACTATCAATGGCTCCCCCCAAATAAGACAAGTTTCTATCATATTAGAGGGTCCCTGCAAGCCCCTCCAAATCATTCCCTCCCCACCAAGGGTAACATTCAGTCCCTACTGGTCTTTTCCAGAACTTATCATCGGAATCACACAATATAACATACAGCCTGGCCAGATTGTATGTTACCGTGGCTCATGCCTGTAACTCCAACACTTTGGGAAGCTGAGGCAGGAGGATCACTTGAGCCAGGAGTTCGAGACCAGCCTGGGTTGGGCAACATAGCGAGACCCCATCTCTACAAAAAATTAAGTAATTAGCCTGGCATGGTGGCGCACACCTGCAGTCCCAGGTACTCAGGAAGCTGAGGTGGGAGGATTGCTTGAGCCTGGTAGGTCAAGGTTGCAGTGAGCTATGATTGCACTACCACACTCCAACCTGGCCTGCAGAGTGCAGGTGAATGAACCCTGTGGATGTAATGGGTACTGACCCAAAAGAGGCCTCCCACCAGGCAGCAGGAGGCTGCAGCTCGGGAGAGAGGGAAAACCTGGAGGCGGGACTGTGATTACATCTGCCCAGAGGCGGGACCTGCAGCCGTGGGGAGAGGTGGCACTCCTCAGAAAAGAACACGAGCCTTTTCCAATATGACCCCTCTTGGTAATGGCAAAGATGTTCTCACACCCCACGTGACGGGATATGTTTTATGTCCACTGGGAGAGAAACCAGATAATGACAAACAGCTCCTGTGTGAACAACCATTTTTTTTTGAGACAGAGTCGCACTCTATCTCCCAGGCTGGAGTGTAGTGGCGTGATCTCAGCTCACTGCAACCTCCGCCTCCTGGGTTCAAGCGATTCTCCTGCCTCAGCCTCCCGTGTAGCTGGGATTACAGGTGTGTACCACCACACCCAGCTAATTTTTTGTATTTTCAGTAGAGATGGGGTTTTGCCATGTTGACCAGCCTAGTCTGGAACTCCTGGCCTCAAGTGATCTGCCCACTTCGGCCTCACAAAGTGCTGGGATTACAGGCATGAGCCACTGGTGAACAACTCTTTCTAATGTCTTTCACCGATGTAGCCCAACTGCCCCTAGAGACAATGGACAAAAGATCAAACCTGTGTTTGAGGCATCGTGCGTTGTGTGAATTCAGGTCCAAACGTGGTTAGCCTTGAGGACTTTTGCAGTAATCATGCTGCACCGCCCCCTGGGGGTAGAAGTGGACGGAGACCTGATTGCTGAGCATCTAGGGGCACAAGGTCTCTCGACCCCTCACTCATGCACTCCCGCACACAGTCCCTGGGCATAAAATTCTGTGTGCTTGTGGGAAGGAATTGTGACTCATCTTTGCCCTCAGCCTCTAGTGTGATCCTAGCCCAGAGTAGGTGACTCAGAAATGTTTGTGGAATATGCCGGCAACTTGGAAGAAGTAAAGAAAATAAGGCCGCCCCAGGTGTCTGTCTGATTGATCAAACATTATTCAGCAATTGAAAATGATGTTTTTGAAGGATAATGTGGAAAAATGCCCATGACGTGATGTTAAATGAACTTTGAGCCTTAGTTTTTTCGTCTGTGAAATGGGATAACAATAGTATCATCTTGTAGGAGTGTTGGGGGGATTTAATGAGACCAGCATGGAAAGTACTTAGCAGGATGCCTTGCAGAAGGTAAGTCCTCCATAAATCATGGCTAGAAGGTAAGTCCTCCGTAAATCGTGGCTAGAAGGTAAGTCCTCTATAAATCATGGCTAGTAGGATTATCAAGTATAAAGAAAACATGACCAGAAGGAAATATACCAAATTATTAAGAGAAGTTAGCCATTGAGTGTAGGATTTTGGGTGAGCTTGATTTGCTTCTTTCAACTTTTCTGTGTTTTTCTAATATTCCCAAATGGGCAGAAAGAAACCCAAGGTGTTAGGAAATCTAGGGGCCCCGGGCATTATCCTCTAGTTATTAATGCCCAGACAGGAGTGCCCTGAGCTAGTGGTTCTTACCCGGGGATGATTTTGCCCCCTAGGGGACATTTGGCAATGTCTGGAGACATGTTTGGTTGTCACAATCAGGGGGCATCTGGTGGGTGGTGGTCAGGGATGCTGCTCAACGTCCCACAGTGCACAGGACAGCCCCCCTACAACACAGAAGTCCAAAAGTGCCATGGTAGAGAAACCCAGCTCTGACGCTTCCTCTTCGGCAGTGTGGGATCCCCAGAAGCCCCCTTCCCAAAGACTTCTGGAAACCCAGAGGGGCTTCTGTGTCATCATGAACATGGTCATTGCACATGTCTTGGTGGCTGGAAGGCTGCAGTGATTGGTCTCTTTTCTAGCACACGCACAGGCCCCCCAGAACCAGGCACACCTATACCCAAGGTTGGCAGAACCAGAATGCCACACTGAGATGTGCATCGGGACAGCCTTATTGCTGCTCCTGCCAAGAAAAAACGAGAAAGGAAAGGGCCCCATGGCAGGGAGAGCTAAGCACAAAAGCAGCACAAGCACGGCCCCTTTCACAGGCACAGGGACCCTGCCAGGGTGGCCGAGTGAGCGTGAGTTCTCATAACAGTGGCCAGTCTCAGCCCTGGTTCTGAGATGCCCACTACTCCCCTGAGGTCGCTCTTTCTGGAGTTCCTGTCATCTGGCTTTTTGCCTGACCTCCAAGGCCCTAAGAGGGACAGGCTTCAACCGATTTTCCTGAGAGGTTCAGCAGCGCCTCCGCAAATCTCTGGATACAAACAAATGCGTGGGCTAGCAGAATTGTCCGATCCCACCAGCAGAAACTTCTGGGCCCTGACTCCTGCTCAGCTCAGATGCCATCTCATCTGTTGACAGTCATCTTGCTTGGATGGGTGGAGAAAAGCTCCTGTCACCGCCCACTCTGCGCCGGTTCCATGAGGTGTCTTGCTCTTTTTCAGGTAGTGCTGCCTCAGGCCCTTTGCACTTGCTGTTTTTTCTGCCCAGGGCCCTGTTCCCGGATGTCTGCACGGCTGGCATCTTCTCATCCTCTGGGCCTCAGCTTGGATGTCACCTTCTCAGAGAGGCCCACTCTGCAGCCCTGCTCCCAGATATTCACTAGGACACCCCCTTTTCCTTTCAAGGCACTGGTGACGGTCAGAGTGATGTTGATAGATTGATTTGCACTGCCTGCGGGTGGGGCCTCTGCCCCTCATGTCCACTCTCTCCCTGTCCCTGCCTGGCGCCTGGCACACGGCAGGGAATCAGGAAACATCTGAATAAAGGGATTAGCAAGGGAGGCTTTGCAGAGGGCATGGGGGCTGAGGCGACGCAATGGGACTGACAAAATTTAAGCGGCAGGGGCAGAGCAGGGCAGCCTTAGGTTTAAGGCTTGGGTCAGGCGACCCTGGTTCGAATCCTGGCTCCACTGCTTAGGAGTTGCATGACCTTGGGCAACTTGCTAACCTCTGGCAGCCTCCCTTCCTCACCCAGGAAATGGGGAGAAGCATCTTTCCTACTCCTAGGGATTTGGGAGGGTGGAGTGAGCGTGGACAGCCTGGCACAGTCGGTGCCAGTTAACGTTCATCCTGGGAGAGAGAGCTCCTGGCTGCCGGGTCAGCGTGGACCATCCGAGGAGTACCACAGAGGCCTCCATGTCCCCACAGCCTCCACAGCCCCCGCGCCTGTGGTTTGGGGAGTGAGACCCCGCCCTGCAGAGCTGTCTTGTGGCCTAAAATTAGCTCACAAATTCCTTGGCCGCCTGGCCAGTGCTTCCAACCGACAATTCAAAGCAGATGTTTCCAGCTGTTGGGGCCCATCCCCCCTGGCCAGCACCCACGTGTGTCCAATTCACAAGGGCTGGAGTCAGCCCTGGGGAGGTCAGTTGGCTTCATGCACCCCTGAGCCCCAGCTGGGCTGTGGGTTTGAAGTGGGGAGGTGAACCCTGGGTCTGCACGCACATTCCCCCGAGGATAGGGGCTGGGTGACTGATTGCTTTGTCACTTTCCACCCTGTAGCCTTGTGGAGTGCCTGCTGTATACCAGGCTTCTGTGTTAGCTGCTGCCCAGATGGCGTGATAAAAACTCTCTGTCAGCCGGGCGTGGTGGCTCACACCTGTAATCCCAGCACTTTGGGAGGCCAAGGCGGGCGGATCACTTGAGGCCAGGAGTTCCAGACCAGCCTGGCCAACATGGCAAAACCCCATCTCTACTAAAAATTCAAAAATTAGCCAGGCATGGTGGCGGGCGCCTATAATCCCAGCTACTAAGGAGGCTGAAGCAGGAAAATCTCTTGAACCTGGGAGGTGGAGGTTGCAGTGAGCCCAGATGGCGCCACTGCTCTCCAGCCTGGGTGACAGAGCGAGACTCCGACTCAAAAAAAAAAAAAAGACTCTTCGTCCAGGTGTCACTACTGTTGCTATTATTATTATTATTATTATTAGCATATTTATCAAGTGCCAGTTGCCAAGGGCTCACTGAATTCTCACAAGCACCCAGAGAAGTGGGTGTTATTACCTCCATTTTAACAGATGAAGAAACTGAGGGTCAGAGTGGCTGAGTAACTTAGCTCAAGGTCATCCAGCTCAGAGGCAGCAGAACTCAGAGGTCCCTGAAGGGCAGGTGGTCTTGGCTCATCCTGATGGTTTTACCTCCATGCTGCCACCCCCGATGTGGCCCTTTCCCACTGGTGGGTGTGTCTGGGTGTCGTGGAAGACCCTCTCTGTGAGGCTGTTCCTAAGCCCAGGGGCAGAAGGCTGACTTGTGGCAGCTGCCTGGAGGAGGTGGCTGGTCAGGAGCCCCTGGGTGCCAGGCTTTTAGCCACAGCTGGGTTGGAAGCTGGTGTCAGGTGTGGAAGGGGCCAAGGGAGGCCTGGGGTACTGCATGGCCTGCATGGGCTTTTTTTTTTTTGAGACAGAGTCTTGCTCTGTCACCCACACTGGAGTGCAGTGGCCCAATCTCAGCTCAATGCAACCTCCGCCTCCAGGGTTCAAGCGAGCACGTCCAGCTAACTTTTGTATTTTTAGTAGAGACAGGGTTTCACTATGCTGGCCAGGCTGGTCACCTTCGTGGGGTCTTATTGCAGAGCTCCTTCCATTCCCCAGAGATGGGGCTCTGCGCTCTCTCTTGATCAGGGTCCCCAGAGGGTGTATGTGTGTGAATGGGGGCGGGGGCAGTGAAGATGGGGACGAGGGGGCTTGATGCAAGGAGAGGAAGGGAGTGGTGAAGCTTTGCACACTCGGGGACCCACGGTTGATCTTCTTCACTCATAGTAAAAAGCCAAAACCCCTGCCAATGCCCGCAGAGGCCCCACATTCTCCCATTCTCCCCTAACTCACTCTGTTCCAGCCACACCAGGCTCTCTTCCACTCCCAGAACACGTAGGCGCCCCCACCTGAGGACCTTAGCACTGCCCTTCCCACCGCTGGGCCTCCTCCTCTGGGCATCTCCCCGCTCGCTGGCCCGCCTCCTGAGGGTCTTTGCGTGGAGGCCGCCCACCCCTGCTGTTTACCTCCATACTGACTCCCACCTCCTCCAGACCTCGGGGCCTCACGAAGCAAGCTTTTCAACGCTCAGCCCCCTTCTGTGGGGTCCCTCTGCAGGGACCTGGATTTTTCGTTCGTTTGTTTTCTCTTTGAGACAAGGTCTTGCTCTATTGGGTAGCGCAATCATAGCTCACTGTAACCTCTGCCTCCCAGGCTCAAGTGATCGTCCCTACTCAGCCTCAGCTACACAAGTAGCTGGGACTACAGGTGCTCACCACCACACCTGGCTAATTTTTTTTTTTTTTCTTGGTAGACACAGGGTTTTGCCATGTTGTCCAGGCTGGTCTCAGGCCCCTGGGTTCAAGAGATCCTCCTGTCTTGGTTTCACAAAGTGCTGGGATTACAGGTGTGAGCCACTGTGCCTGGCTGGGACAGGGTTTTTTTTTTTTTTTTTTTTGAGACAAGGTCTTGCTAGGTCACCCATGCTCACAGCTCACTGCAGACTCGACCTCCTGGGCTCAAGAGATCCTCCCACCTTTGCCTCCCGAGTAGCTGGGAGTACAGGTGCGTACCACCATGGTGAGTTAATTTTTGTATTTTTTGTAGAGATGGGTTTTTGCCATGTTGCTCATGCTGGTCTCAAACTCCTGACCTCAGGTGATCTGCCCACCTCCACCACCCAAAGTGCTGGGATTACAGGCGTGAGTCACCGCGCCCGGCTAGGATGGAGATTTTTAATCTGTATTGTTCTTTGCCTGGAAAGTATCTGGTGCATAGTATGTGCCTAATAAGTTGTTGAGAGAGAGAGAGAAAGAGAGAGGAATAAAGGAAGGGAAAGGAAGTGGGAGAGAGAAAGAGGAGGGGAGGGCGGAGGAGAAGGATGGGAGGAAGAGGGGGAGGATGGGAGGAGGGAAGGAAGAAGAAGGGAGGGAAGAGAAGAGAAGGGAAAGAGGGCAGGGGAGGGAAGAGAAAGGAAGGGAAGAGGAGGAGGGAGCAGAGGGGAGAGGAAGAGGGAAGAGATGGTTTTCATGTAAAGCAAGGAAGTAGAGGAGAGCAGGAGAAATGTGAGGTGACTTACCTGAGAATTTGGGTAGCTCAGGGCCCCTTAATTTCAGCTTCAAGCCTTCACTGCTTCTGACTCTCCACCAGCCCCTCTCCGGCTCAAGGACTCAAAGACACACAGGGCCCCTATTTCCACCATGGCCGAAAAGCATCTTCAGAAGCACCGCCTCTGTTCCTTCTCCTGCCGGCCAGTGGGGCTCCTGGTAGCGACTGGCCCAAGGGCACCAGTGAGCAGTTGGCAGAGCAGGGCACCAAGGCCAGGTCTGCAGTTCGGCGAGCGTTTACATTCCTGCCAGGCCCATCTGGCTTCCATGCTGGGCTGATGAAGCCGCATCTTACACTAGGCCCTGGGGAATGTAAATGTTGACATGGAGTGTGCAGCTGGCCCGGCCACTGCAGCCACCGGAAGCTCTGAGATCCCTGGCCTTCAGCTGGGGGGGTCACTCTCCCCTAAAGAAAGGGATGCAGGGTGCTTTATTATTTAAAAAAAAACTTTTAAGGGAGTCATAACCTACATGAAGGGCACACATCTGAAGACTACAACTTGATTTTTCCATGTGTGCATCCACCTAACCACCACTAACCACCCACCTACCACTAACCACCCACCTAACCACCACTAACCACCCACCTACCACTAACCACCCACCTAACCACCACTAACCACCCATCTAACCACCACTAACCACCCACCTACCACTAACCACCCACCTAACCACCACTAACCACTACTAATCATCCACCTAATCACCTAACCACCACTAACCGCCCACCTAACCACCTAACTGTCCACCTAACCACCACTAACCACCCACCTAAACACCCTGCCACCCGCCTAGTCACCTAACCACCTAACCACCACTAACCACCCACCTACCTACCTAACTGCCCACCTAACCACCTCTGACCACTACTAACCACCCACCTAACCGCCTAACCACCCACCTAATGACCACTAACCACCCACCTAACCACCTAACCACCCACCTAATGACCACTAGCCACCTACCTACCTAATCACCCACCTAATGACCACTAACCACCCACCTAACCACCTAACCACCCACCTAATGACCATTAACCACCCATCTAACCACCTAACCACCACTAACCACCCACCTAACCACCACTAACCAGGTATAGATCTTACACAGGTACACCCCCAGAAGGATCCTTGTGCCCCTCCTGAGCAGTATTCCCCAGGGGTAATTGCTCTTTTGATTTCTGACGCCATAGCTTGGTTTTGTTTTGTTTTGTTTTCTTGCTCTGTTGCCCAGGCTGGAGTGCAGTGGCATGACCATAGCTCACTGCAGCCTTGACCTCTGTGCTCAAGCAATCCTCCTGCATCAGCCTCCTGAGTAGTTGGGACTGCAGGTGATTAGTACCACATTTGGCTACGTTTAAAATTTTTTGTAGTGACAGAGATCTCACTATGTTGCCCAGGCTGGTCTTGAACTCCTGAACTCAAACAATTCCCCTGCCTCTGCCTCCCATAGTGCTGGGATTACAGGCATGAGCCACCTTGCCTGACCTATTAGTTTTGCCTGTGTTCTAGAACTTCATGGAGACATGTGTGTTCTTTTGGATTGAGTTCCTTTGCTCCACGTGTCTGTGGCATTCGTCCACACCTGTTCCTGTTCACTGGTGAGTAGTATTCCATCATGCAAGCACAGCACCGTCTGTGCATCCATTCTCCTGTTGATGGACATTTGGGCTGCTTCCAGTTTTTTGCTATTATGCGTAAAGCTGCCATGGACACTTTTATCTTTTGCGTTTGTGTCTTTGTGTGGATGTGTTTTCATTTCTCTTGGATAATGCCTAGGAGTGAGATTGCTGGGTCAGATGAGAAGTGGATGGTTAACTATATAAAAACCGCCAAACCATTTTTTCCAAAGTGGCTGTGCCATTTTTCTCTCCCACCAGCAGTGGGTGAGCATCCAGTTATTTGCTGGGGGTGGGAGGAGGGATGGTTGTTGAAACTAGTGGAAAATTTACCGAGAATCACAGAACCTCAGAGCTTACAGACGCCTCCTCTGACCCTTCCTGGGATAGGAAGGGAAACTGAGGCTCAGGTTACAGTGTGGGAGGGGCAGAGCCAGGAGCTAACGTCAGTCTCCTAATTTCCTAGCTCTAACTGCCCCCTGGTAAGAATGGATCAGCAGTGCTCAGTCTTATTTCCCCAGAGGAGGTTTCATGCCAAGCCCTTTCCTGCCTCACGGCCCTTGTACTTGTCACCCCCTTGGCCTGGAAGCTTTTCCTCCTGCTCTTGCATGCCTGATTCTCCTGATTCTGCAGGTGTCCATTCAAACACCTCTCTCTTGAGGCCATCCTTGAGCACAATGGCTAAAATAGTTGCCCAGTTACCTGTCCCATCTGCTTCCCAGCTACTCCCTGACAGCACTTCACAGCGTCGGGTTACCTTCCCTCTTTGCTGGTTGATTTGTTTCTTGTCTGCCTCCCTTTCCTGGAGCTCTCTGAGGCCAGAGTCTGATCTGTCTTGCTCTTGTCTGCCCTGCAGTGTCCATGCAGGAGCTGGTGTGGAGCAGTTGCCCAGTAAATATTGGTTAAATCAACCCACAAATAAGCAAAATAATATCAGTGTATCCCCAATGAATCCTGTGTCCTCCTTGAGCCTCAGTTTCCCCATCTATATAGCATGAGCAGGTTGCACTGGCTAGTGGGAGGGCATTTATTGATCATCTACTATATTCCAGGTGTGGGTGACACAGATACGGTAACAAACAGTAAAGGCCTGGATTCTGGCCTTGAGAAGCTCCCAATCTAGAGATGCATGTATACAGGGCATTACAGCCCAGTGTGCTCAGGGCTCAAAGCTAGGAGCCCAGAGGGTAAAGGAGTGTAGAGGAGGCTGCTGGTCTCCCTCTCCAGAGGCTGGCATTCAGGGAGGGCTTCCTGGAGGTGGTGATGACATAGATACAGGGTGCGTAGGAGTGGTCAGGCAAAGGGGCAGTGGAGGATAATGCTTCAGGCAAGGGGAACAGCCCAAGTGAAGGTGTGGCAGCATCTGCCTCCTTCATTGCTGTCTCTCTGTGCCCAGCATTGTTCCTGGCACACACAGGTGCTCAGTCAACAGTTGGGGAATAAGTGAAAATGTCTGGTTTACAGGTGGGGAAACTGAGTCCCAAGGAGGTTTCACAACACACCTAGAGCTCCACCATACTGGGCAGCCATGGCCAGGGAGGCAAAGAGGGTGGGAGAAAAACTCACCCCACCTCGGGACCCTGCCAGCATCCTCAGGGACAAGGCCACTCTGCCTCCTTGGAGTGCCAGGCGGGAGGCCACTCCACGGGTGTCCTCCAAAGGCCAGGCCTGGGCTGTAATGGGGCCACAGCCCAGGCCTCTCTTGCCACATGAAAGGCTTGGCCTATTTTTGCCCAGAGGACAGGCTCCAGTGGCCACTGGGGCTGTGTAATTAGAAGAGGCCCTGCACCCACGAGGGGCTGGAGCTGGGGGCTGTGGTGGGCAGGGTGGCCGCCTCAGGAGCAGATGGGGAGGACCCTGGCAGAGACGGAGGTGCGGTGGATGTTCCCCTCACCCTGCCTGCCTCCCTAGCCATGGCCGCCCACCAGGGCGGGGACCCCAGGGGCTAATTGCACGGCGGGCACAGGGTGAGGTCTCTGAATCCCTTCCCGGCTGGGCAGAGGGCCCAGGTGCCACTCTAGGCCTCTGAAATTACAGGCTACAAGTGAGCGGCACAGCCTGCTCCATGCCACAGGCCTGCCTGCGCCTCTGGGAACCATGGTAGTGCAGTCCACAGGAGCATCCCGGCCGGGCCCCACAACAGGCCCCCTGAACTAGAGAACGTGGAATGTGAGTCTCTTGGGATGAACGAGGAGCCGCTGGAGTGAACCCTCAGAGCGCTATTTGGTGTAAACCTGAAAACGCAAGCATGTGTGATGTTCCCCACCCTGTGTCCAAGTGTTCCTTCTCTTTGTTCAGTTCCCACCTATGAGTGAGAACATGCGGTGTTGGTATACATATGTAACAAACCTGCATGTTGTGAACATGTCCCCTAGAACTTAAAGTATAATTAAAAAAAAAAAAGAAAATGCAAGCATGGAAGTCAGAGCAGTCATTCACTCAGTCAACAAGCATTTATGGAGCACCCACGGTGTTCCAGGCACTGTCCTGGATGCAAAGTTATGGCAGTTCACAAAACAGGCCGAGCTCCTGGTGCCTGAAGACCTGACTCCTGGACTCTTGCAATGACAGTAATCTTCAAGAACTGCCTGGAAGGTGCTGCACTGCTGCCCACCTCAGGGCCTTTGCATGCGCTGATGGTGACTGGGCACCCTCTTGCGTCCTTGCCTTTCTAAATGCCTCCTTCTCATCTTCAAGAGCAGCTCTACTGTCACCTCTTCATGGAGGCCCCTAGGAGGCTCAGGGCCAGATTAGCCTCCCAGACAAGTGCTCTTTTGGGCCCTGAACTACCGCTTCCAACTCTTAGCCCACTTTGCAGTTAGATATTCATTTGTTTGTTTACTTGCTCATTGCAAGTTTTTCTGCTACTCTGTAAACTCGGTGCCTCTGTTTGTCCATCGCTGCCTCCCAGGGCCTATTCTTGGCCTATGTGCAATCAAGGTCAAAATAAATATGTGTATACATGTGTACAACTATTATGTGTCCATAAATTTTTTTACATTTCAAAATTTTTTTTTTGAGATGGAGTCTCACTCAGTCACCCAGGCTGGAGTGCAGTGGCGCAATCTCTGCTCACTGCAAGCTCCGCCTCCCAGGTTCACGCCATTCTCCCGCCTCAGCCTCCTGAGTAGCTGGGACTACAGGCGCCCACCACCATACTTGGCTAATTTTTTGTATTTTTTTTTTTTTTTTAGTAGAAACGGGGTTTCACCGTGTTAGCCAGGATGGTCTCGATCTCCTGACCTCGTGATCCACCTGGCTCGGCCTCCCAAAGTGTCGGGATTACAGGCGTGAGCCACCACACCCGGCCATGTGTCCATAAATTTTTTTTAGAAATTTAAAAATACATTGGCTGGGTGCGGTGGCTCATGCCTGTAATCCTAGCTACTTGGGAAGCTGAGATGGGAGGATTGCCTGAGCCCGGTAGGTCGAGGCCACAGTAAGCTGTGATTGCACCACTGTACTGCAGCCTGGGTGGCAGAGTGAGACCTTGTCTCAAAAAAAAAAAAAAAAAAAAGAAATATTAAAATATATTGACATAAAAAAAGAAATATTTGTAGAATGAATGAAATTAGTGTACTAGAGCATTGGAGTCTTGGTGCTGGCAGGCTTGTGCCAAGCATCTAGTCTAACCTCACATTTAGCCGCGGCCCAGAGAAAGGCAGTGATTTGCTCCGTTGCCCATAGTTTTTGCCTGAGCTGGGGCTGGGACTCCGGGCTCCTTTTTTGCCTCTGATCAGTGACTGACATT
Organism: Chlorocebus sabaeus; assembly: GCF_047675955.1. Classification (NCBI taxonomy): domain Eukaryota; kingdom Metazoa; phylum Chordata; class Mammalia; order Primates; family Cercopithecidae; genus Chlorocebus; species Chlorocebus sabaeus. The sequence goes on along the minus strand of NC_132914.1, from coordinate 105,719,783 downwards.
GTCATTGTTCTGTCCTCAGATTGTGGGTAGGGATGCTCAGTTTAAGGACAGCCTGTGTGTGTGTATGTGTGTGTGTGTGTGTGTGTGCATGTGTGTGGTGTGTGATGTGTGGTGTGTTGACATGGTGGTAAAGCACTTCAACAGGACAGAGGGAGTAGGAGCCCTATTTTGGGGAACGGGCCCCTTGGGAGTGGGGTGGTCCCATTTCCAGATTTTCTGACACGGGCGCTGGGGCAGAAGAAAAGGGCTCGGACCTCCCAACATGCTAACTGATTGTGGGCAGGTCGCACCACCACGAACCTCAGTTTCTGTGTTCACCAAATGGGCTTCCTGCATTCATTCAATTCCCCACAAGACATAAAGGGCCTGCTGTGTTTGAGGCACGGTGCTGGGGGGGAAAACCCAGTGCTTTGCGGGTGGATGAGTCCAGCCGTATAGGGAGTCAGTAATATAATATTCAACGTGGGGTGGCAGTCAGAATAATGCCCCTCCCCATAAGGATGCCCACAGCCTAAACCCTGGAACCTGGGAGTACGTTACCTTTTTTTTTTTGGATTCGAGGTTGTGCTCTGTCACCCAGGCTGGAGTGCAGTGTCATGATCATAGCTCACACTACAGCCTTGAACTGCTGGGCTCAAGCAATACTCCCACCTCAGCCTCCCGAGTAGCTGGGACCATAGGGATGTGCCACACCCAGGTAATGTAAAAAAATTTTTAGAGACAGGGTCTCACTAGATTGTCCAGGCTTGTCTTGAACTCCTAGCCTCAACTAATCCTCCCACTCAGCCTCCTGAGTAGCTAGGGTTACAAGTGTGAGCCACTGCACCCAGCTGAGCGTGTCACACCTTATTTGGCAATAGGGATTTGCAGATGTGGTTAAATTTGAAGGGGTGGCCTGCCCCTCCACACCTGTGGGCGTTTCTCGTTAGGTGGAACGAGAGACTTCAGAAAAGAAATGAGATACAGAGACAAAGTATAGAGAAAGAAAAAGTGGGCCCAGGGGACCAGCGCTCAGCATACAGAGGACCCACGCCGGCACCGGTCTCTAAGTTCCCTTAGTATTTATTGATAATTATCTTTAACATCTTAAAGATGGGCCGGGCGCGGTGGCTCAAGCCTGTAATCCCAGCACTTTGGGAGGCCAAGACGGGCGGATCACGAGGTCAGGAGATCGAGACCATCCTGGTTCACACGGTGAAACCCCGTCTCTACTAAAAAATACAAAAAACTAGCCGGGCGAGGTGGCGGGCGCCTGTAGTCCCAGCTACTTGGGAGGCTGAGGCAGGAGAATGGCGTGAACCCGGGAGGCGGAGCTTGCAGTGAGCTGAGATCCGGCCACTGCACTCCAGCCTGGGCGACAGAGCTACACTCCGCCTCAAAAAAAAAAAAAAAAACATCTTAAAGATAAGGGAGTGGCAGGACAATAGGATCATTGTAGGGAGAAAATCAGCAGTAAGACATATGAATAAAGATCTCTGTGACATGAATAAGTTTAAAGGAAAATGCTGTGTCTTGATATGCATATGCAAACATCTCCATAACCTTTTAGCAGCATTGCGCCAGCAAGTCCCACCTTTTGCCGTAAGGTGGTTTTCTCCTATCTCAGTAAACAGAGCACACAATCGGGTCTCACACCGAGATGTTCCATTGCCCAGGGACCAGGGACGGGCAGGAGACAGATGCTTTTCTCTATCTCAACTGCCAACAACCGCCAAAAGGCCTTCTTTCCTCTTACACTAGTCCTCCTCAGCACAGACCCTTCATGGGTGTCAGGCTGGGGGACGATCAGGTCTTGCCCTTCCCACGAGGCCATATTTCAGACCATCACATGGGGAGATACCTAGCTTTCCTAGGGAAAGGTCCCTGCGACCTTTGGCAGTGTACGTGTCCCTGGGTACTTGAGATTAAGAGAATGGTGATGACTTTTAACCAGCAAGCTGCCTTCAGGCACTTGTTTAACAAAGGCACATCCTGCACAGCCCAAAATCCATTAAACCTTGAGTCACCACAGCACATGTCTCTTGCAAGGACAAGGTTGGGGGTAGGGTCACAGATTAACAGCATCTCAAATACAGAACAAAATGGAGTCTCTTATGTCTACTTCTTTCTATATAGACGCAGTAACAGTCTGATCTTTCTTTTCCCCACAAAATTAAGGCTCGTAGGGAGATTATCCTGGATCATCAGAGTGGGGCCAATGTCATCACTAGGGGCCTTCATCGTGGGAAAGGGAACCAGAAGAGAGACGGTGGTATGAAAAGGACCCTGCCTGCTACCACTGGCCAGGAAGGTGGAGGAAGAAGCCTAAGACCCAAGGAATGCCAGCAGCTTCTAGAATCTTGAAAAGGTAAAGAAACAGATTCTCCCCCAAAGACTCCAGAATGAACGCGAGCCCTGTTGACACTTTGATTTTTAGCTTCACGAGGCCTGTTTGGGACTCTTGACCATAAGAATTGTAAGACCACGAATGTGAGTGGCTTCTGGCCTCTAATCTGTGGTCATTTGTTACAGCAGCAACAGAGAACTCATACCCTTGGCCTTGGCCTGTGCTTTTGACATCACTGAGCATGTGCATGCTCCCTAGCTCCTCTGCCTTCCCTCGCCAGCTTCCGAATAGTAGGGAGTCTCCATCTCCATTTTTACAGAGGAGAAAACAGAGGCTCCATGTGGGGCAGGACATGGTGGAGGCACGATTTGAAGTGGGTCTGTCTGCCTCTTGCTGGATGGATGAATGAATGAATGAATGTATGCATGCAAGGGGCTGCTAATCCGTGGGACTCCTTAGGTCAACCAGGCATCCTGGTTCCAGGGCCTGCCACTGACTCACCTCAGAACCCTGCTTGAACCATTAGAACTCACCTGCCTCACTTTTCCCCTCTGTGAAATGGGGCTCCAACTCCTATTCAAGCTACTATCATTGGGGGCATTGTGAGGCCACAGATCCCAGAACAAACCCTCCAAACCCTCACTGACTCTCTATTGCCTCCTAGGTGACCTTCCAAGACTTTAAGCCCAGCTCCTGCCAATGTCTCCAACCCTTACCACCCCTCCTTCAGGGGGATGCTCTGCCTAGGAGGGAGAAGCACAGAATGAGGGGAAGGGGACAACGAGAGGCTCCCTCAGGCTGGGCCTCCGGGGCCACCTGTGCAGGGAGCAGGCTGTATTTGGGTTGGTTGTGTCCCTGCTCCTCGACATCCCAGGGTCCCCAGACTGCAGCCCTCAAAATGTTGGGTAAGGTCTTCTTCCCCTGCTGGTGGGCCCTGGGGGAGGTTTGGCTGCCCCTGCCCACCCCATGTCTGGTCTAAGATAGGTGAAGTAGGCCTGGAACACCCCTGGCCACCTTAAAGTGAGTGCAGCTGCTACATGTCTGTGGGTGGCCACTTGCCCCGGGGACATGTGTGTGCGTGAATGTGTGTGTGTGTGTGTTTATTGGTGGATGGTCCCCTGTTCCCTGCCCCGGGTACATGTGTGTGCGTGTGTGTGCACGCGTTTATTGGTGGATGGTCCCCTGTTCCCTCTAAGATGCAGGGTTTGGGGTGAATTCCAGAGAAGATGGGAAAGTCTCTGATTTTATTTCCCAAGCAAATGACTGTCCCAGTTTTCTGGGGGTGAGTGAGGGCTGCTGGGACCATTGCAGGGAACAATGACAATCTAGGTTTGGTTCCTACTTGCAGTGCACACAGTCATCCTTCATGCACTCCCCTGTTCCAAACCCTCACTGGCTCCCTGCTGCCTCCTGGATGACCTTCCGAGACTTTAGCCCAGCTCCTGTCAATGTCTCCGACCCTCACTATGTGATCCTCTCTTTGGTCCATGCTCCAGCCTAATCTAATTGCAGTGGCTTGTGTGTGGTGGCATTCCCAGCTACCACACCTTTACCCACGCCAGTCCTTCCATGCAGAATGCCTATCCAGGGCCTGCTTTGCCCGCTTCTACTCATTCACAGGCATACCCTCCAGGATGGCTTCCTGCCTCTTTCCCTTGGGTGATCGATCTCTCTGTCTTGGGGTTCTCTGAGCCCTTGACCTGACCCCTTTCTGTTTGGTAAAAAAGTAATTTATCTCTGTGTCCTTCTCCCTGGGAGTCTGTGAGCTCCCCAAGGCTGGGCTGTGCCTGATTCACCTCTGGAACCTGTTTAGCACAGTGTGTGGTCTGCTACAGGCGTTCCTTGAACACTTGCTGGATGAATGCAGGAATGAATGAATGAATTAATTAATGCAAGGGGCTGCTAATCCACAGGACTCCTCAGGTCAGCCAGATGTCCTGGTTCCAAGTCATCTCAGGACCCTGCTTGAACCATTAGAACTCACCCTGCCTCACTCTCCCCCTCTGTGAAATGGGGCTCCAACTCCTATTCAAGCTACTATCATTTGGGGACATTGTGAGGCCACAGATCCCAGAACATCAGAGTCAGAGGTAGCCTAGAAAGCTTCCCACCCATCCCTACAAATGGGAAACTGAGGTCTGGAGAGGGAAGGGCAGAGCTGGGCTCCCTGTCTCAGGCTCAGACCCACCATCAGGCCTCTCTCTAAAACTAATCCCAGCTCCCACGCTGCACCCTGAGCCTGGAAGCCTGAGCCACACAAGGACGGGGAATTTTCCTTCCCACTTGCAGAGGCCTCTGAACCTTCCTGACCTTGTCCCCTTTGGAGGGTATTGGGGAGCAGGGTGGGCAGAATCCCAGCTCGATGTCTGGGGGAGCGCTGCAGGACAGCCTTGTCTGTCTGTCTGTCTGTCTCAGCCTGCCCTGGGGACCCGAGGTCAGGGAGGAAGTGCCGCATCTGGTCTTCCCCAGAGCAGGAGTGTGAGCGAGGGTGGGATTGCGTGTGGCCCGAGAGTAGCCCCTCCCCTTCCCCTGTCCCCACCCCAAACCCTCTTAATGAAATCAAGCTGGCCCTGCGGCCCAGCCGGGAAGGGAGGAAGGAGGAGGGACGGGAGGAGGGACGGGAGGAGGGAGGGCGGGCAGGCGCCAGCCCAGAGCAGCCCCGGGCACCAGCACGGACTGTCTCTCCCAGCCCAGGCGCCCCCCACTCTCGCTCCATTCGGCAGGAGCACCCAGTCCTGTGCACCAAGGAACTGGTGAGTCCTGGGGTCCCCTCCTCTGTCCTGAGAGCCTGGGGCTGTCTTGGAGCTTAGGGACTGGGGACTGTCGGGGCACTCTGGGGGCCTCTCTAAGTGTGTGTGGGCTTTGAGTGTGTGTTTGGTCTCGTATGCACAAGTGTGGTGGAATCTGAGTCCCATGTGCGGTGCTGGGGTGGGCCGGGGTGGGCCAGAGTGCTGTGTGTGTGCAGCTGGGGCCTTGGTGTAGGGGGTGTGTTGCTCCACTTCTCTGCAAGTGGACGCCAGGCTGTTGCTTCCAGGATCCGTGTGAGGGTGATGTGGACGGTATTGTCCTGTGTGCGGGGATCGGCTGTGTGTCAGGGGGTTGTGTATGTGTATGTGTTGTGTGTCCGTGTGTGTTCTCTGTGTATTGTGTGCATGGGCCATGAGAGTGCTGTCGGGTGTCTCGGTGCTGTGTGAGTCGGTGTGCCTGTGTTGTGTGTCTTTATATTGTGTGTCCATGCTGCTGCTGCTGTTGTGTGTGTGTGTGTGTGTGTGTGTTTGTGTGTGGAGGGGAGCTGTGCCCATCCAGACCTCCAGGGGTTCAGGTCCCTGTCCTCGGCTGGCCCTGGGGTCAGGGGCTTGTGCAGCGCTCCAACCAGAACCTCCTCCCCCACACAAGGCCACTAATTGAAGCCAGGCTTCCAAGGGCCACCCCTCCCCCAAAGGCCACCAGTCTCTGGGTGGGGGTGGGGCAGCCCCCGGCCCCCTACCTTCAAGTCTTGGGGTCGCCAGGCCTCAGGGGTGGATCTGCACTCCTCCACATACTCAGGACCATCTTAGGGTATTTGTCACACTTACACACCGCCAGCCCTGTCTGACATGTCTCCAGGCGGGGAGTCCTGGGCAATCACGTGGTACCTGCTAATTGGCACCCACTATGCGCCAGGCACGGCTGCATCTTGTCCTAACAGCAGTCCAGGGAGGTGGCTCTTATCCCCATCGTACAGATATGGAAACTGAGGCTCAGAGAGGTGACATGTTCAGCCCAAGGACACATAGCCGGGAAGTGACCTCCTCTGGGATATACCAAGACAGGCTTCTCTGTCCAGGGCTCTGCCAGGCTCACCCCTGACTTGCTGTGACCTGGGCAGGCTGTTTCCAGTCTCTGGACCTGAGTTGCCTCTAGGGTAAAGCAAGAAGCACTGGGCCTGACCCCAGCTCCTAATGGCCTGTGAGATTCTGAGTCCTTGAGAAAATTAGGGTCCAGTGGGGAGGTAGGAGGTACCTGGCAGGCAGAATGATGACTTCAGAGTTGTCCAGGACAGTGCTTCATTTCACAGATGGGAAACTGAGGCCCAGAGAGGGCAGGGGCCATCCAGGGCCACACAGCCATCTTTTTTGAGGCTCTGCTGGCTGCAGGTGGGGCTGGGTCCTCCACACATTGCCCCCACCTTTCCCTGGAAGCCAGGAGGGGTTGTGGGGTGCAAGGGACTCTGAGAGTCGGGGTCTCAGCCTCAAAGAGCCAGTGGCAGTTTGCGTGTTCCCCTTTCTTGCCCTCTGCTTCCGACTTCGTGTGTGTGTGTGCTGTATGTATGTGTGTGTGTAAGTATATGTGTGCACGTGTATGTGTATGTGTGTGCATGTGTGTGTTTGGCTCCGCATTCCTCGGCGGCCAGAGCTGAGGAGGTTTCACTGAACGGGGTGAAAAGGTCGGTCGTTCCCTGGGCGGTGGCTGGAGCAGACAGTGAGCGCGTGTTCCCATCCGGCAACGGTGCTCATTCGTCGGCTCAGGGTGGGAAATCGCTGGCTGAACCTGGAGCTCGGCTAGGGAAGGAATTCAGCTACCCCCGACCCCATCTTTCCTCAGGGCTCAGCTCCTCCGCACCAGGCACTCCCTGAAAGTTGTCTCATGTGTCCCTAACAGCTCTGAGAGGTGCTACCTGTGGTCACCCTTTCCCAACTTACGGATGGGGAAAGTGAGGCCCACAGGAGCCAGGTGTGTGTGTGACCGCACAGCTGGACGCGATGATGCTGGGATGGTTGACCCAGCCAGAACTGGAGTGGGTCTCCAGACACCACTGGCCCCAGCTGCCCTCTGCAGTGAGAAGTGGCAGTTGTTGCCATGAAAGCTGTCTCCTGGGCTTGACTGGGGGTGGGAGTCAGGGAGGTGACTGGCAGGTCACAGACCCCAAAGCTCAAGGTTGTCTGTAGAAGCCTTTGCTAACAGGTGCCAGAGAGGGCAGGGGGTCCTTTCCTCATTTAGCCTCTGACAGGTGATGTCCACCAGCGGGAACAAGCCACTCCTGGCTCACAGTGTGTGGTGTGTGCAGGTGTGTGTGGTTGTGTAGGTGTGTGTGTGTGGTGTGTATGGTTGTATGTGGAGTGTATGCATGTGTGTGTGGTGTGTGCGTGTATGATTGTGTGTAGTGTGTGAATGTGTGTTTAGGGGTGTATGTGTGTGGCGTGTGTGTGTGGTGTGTGGGGTGTATATGGGTATGTGTGGTGTGTGTGCATGGTTGTGTGTGGGGTGTGTGTGCATGTGTGTGTATGATTGCATGTGTAGTATGTGCATGTGTGTATATGGGTGAGAGAGTGTGTGGCGTGTGTGTGCATGGTTATGTGTGGTGTGTGTTCATGTGTGTGTGATTGTATAGTCTGTGCATGTGTGTATATGGGTGTGTGTGTGAGTGTGTGGCGTGTGTGCATGATTATGTGTGGGATGTGTATGGGAGTGTGTGTGTGAGTGTGTGGCATGTGTGAATGGTTGTGTGTGGTGAGTGTGCATGTGTGTGTATGGCTGTGTATGAGTGTGGTGTGTGTGAATGTGCGTGTAAACTCCTGGGATCAGACAGAGGAAGGTTCAGATCTCAGCTCAGCTACTCACCATCTGTGTGTCTTTGGGGAAGTAACTGTCTGTCTCTGAACCTCCGTTTCCTCATCTGTAAAATGGAAATGATGAAGCTGCCCCAGGGCTCCTGTAGGATTAAAGGCATGAAGAGGGCTTAGATGAGTACCCGTGAGGAAAGCATGGGTGACCAGCTCAGCGACCAGCTCATTTAAAATGAGTCCCTGCTGGGCGCGGTGGCTCAAGCCTGTAATCCCAGCACTTTGGGAGGCCGAGACGGGCGGATCACGAGGTCAGGAGATCGAGACCATCCTGGCTAACACTGTGAAACCTCGTCTCTACTAAGAAATACAGAAAACTAGCCGGGCGAGGTGGTGGGCGCCTGTAGTCCCAGCTACTCTGGAGGCTGAGGCAGGAGAATGGCATGAACCCGGGAGGCGGAGCTTGCAGTGAGCTGAGATCCGGCCACTGCACTCCAGCCTGGGCGACAGAGCGAGACTCCGCCTCAAAAAAATAAATAAATAAAATAAAATAAAATAAAATAAGTCCCTGAGAAGCGTTGTCTCTTTTTTAAAAAATTGAAATAATTTAATGTATTTCATAGAGACGGAGGTTTCCTTATGTTGCCCAGGCTGGTCTTGAACTCCTGGGCTCACGTGATCCTCCCAAGTAGCTGGTACTATAGGCAGATACCACCAGGTCTGGCTCATTTTAAATTTTTTTTGTAGAGATGGAGTCTTACTATGTTGCCCAAACTCCTGCCCTCAATCAGTCCTCCGACCTCGGCCTCCCAAAGTGCTGGGATTACAAGTGTGAGCCGCCACACCTGGCCAATTTTGCCTCTTTTTATGTCCTGGAATTATTTTTAAATTGTTTTTGCCATCTAAGCCAGTTTATTCACATTTACATCAGCACAATTAATTTCTTTTTTTGTTTTTTGTTTTCTTTTTTTTTTCTGAGACAGATTCTTGCTCTGTCACTCAGGCTGGAGTGCAGCGCCATCTCCGCTCACTGCAGCCTCAACTTCCCAGGCTCAGGCGATTCTCCCACCTCAGCCTCTTCGGTACCCGGGACCACAAGTGTGCGCCACTATGCCTGGCTAATTTTTGGTGTTTTTAGTAGAGACAGAATTTTGCCATGTTGACCAGGCTGGTCTTGAACTCCTGAGTTTAGGTGATCCTCCCACCTTAGCCTCCCAGAGTGCTGGGATTACAGGCATGAGCCACCACACCCAGCTGATGCAATTAATTTCAATGAAAGCTGTGTCATGGAGAAGCCTCAGGTGACCTGGAACAAGCCCCTAAATGGCCCACCCTGGTTCCTACCTCACCTTTGGAATCCTCATGGTATTTGTGGGGAAGGTAGCGTCCTCTGCTTCACCAAGCAGGTTCTGAGGCCCAGGTACTAGAGATGTGACCACAGCCAAGGCCTTGGGAACCTGCCTTCCTCCTCCAGCCCGGAACTTTCTGTGTGACCCCAGGCCTGCCCTTTGCCTTCTCTGGCCCTCTGTCTCTCCACCTCAGTCCCCTCAGGCCTCAGGACAGGTGATCCTAAGACTTTCCTGTGTTGGAGCTTCTAGACCCAAGCCAGCTTCCGGGACCTGAGCCCTCTGCTGGGCTGGGCAGGGGTTCTCAGAGGACAGCACAGTGAATTGTCCCTGGCTTTGTCTGAGCAGCTGGGAGCCCCCAGCTCACACTGGCTCGGAGAGTTAGTGTTTTGAAACTCAGCTCCTCTGTCAACTCTGGCTATGAGGAATTAATTCATCAGCTGGGCTGTCTGGGCCAGGTGGGGTCTTGGGGTTCACCCGGGAGCAGCCTTCCATCAGGGCAGGGAGGCCCCAGGCTCATCTGGTTTCCATCTAGTGGGGGTGGGGCGCATCCGCAGCTCAGCTTTGTCTCGGGAACCAGGACTTCTCCACCCTGGGGCCCATCCTGGCTCCTGCTTGGAGCCTGGGGGTGAGGGCAGCCACGGGGCGCGGGGGGGGGGAGGGTGTCCATGCCTGCCCCTGGCATCCATGACCACTGCCTAGCACAGAGACCTGGAGGCTTCAAACCCTAGGAATGTTTTTTCTTTTTTCTTTTTTCTTGAGATAGGTTCTCGCTCTGTCACCCATGCTGGAGTGTGCAGTAGTGCAATCTCGGCTCACTGTACCCGCCTCCAGGGTTCAAGTGATTTTCCTGCCTCACCTCCTGAGTAGGTGGGATTACAGAGGCACGACACCATGCCCGCTGATTTTTGTATTTTTAGTAGAGATGGGGTTTCACCATGTTGGCCAGGCTGGTCTCGAACTCCTGACCTCAGGTGATCTGCCCACCTCGGCCTCCCAAAGTGCTGGGATTATATAGGTGTGAGCCACTGTGCTCGCCCAGCTAGGAATCTTTTGCAGAATAAGGTAGAGCTGGGCTGGGGGAAGGTTCGAGAAAGCCCCTGAACCACCAGGATGTGGCTGCGTGGAGCCACTTTGGCTGCCCAGTGCATGGGGACGAGACCCTGAGGGGAACAGGACCACAGAGGGGCTGGGGGCTGGAGGGAAGGGTCCCAGGGTTGTGGGTAGGGGGTGAGGTATCACTCAGCAACCTCAGTCACTCACTCGGTTTCTCACTTACTCCGCCCTGCCATCATTTCTCCCTTTCTGCTTAGACCCAGACCCAGCTCTTCCCTGGCAAGTCACCATGTCCCTCTCAGCCTCAGTTTTTTCATCTGCAAAATGGGCCTAATCATAGAACCTCCCACACTGGGCAGTGATCAGGATTCATTGAGAAATTCCATGTAAGAAACTTAAAATAGTGGCTGACACATAAAGCCATGGAAGTGTAAGTTATCATTATTAATTCAGCCAAGTCAGTCGGGGTATGTTTATTGAGCACTTACTGTATACCAGATACGGGGCCAAACCCTGAGGAGGCCAAGATGAATAAGATTCAGCCTCTGCCCTCCGGGACCTCCAGGGAAGTGAGGGAGCACATCTGTACCCTACACCTGAACCAACGGGGATCAGGCCCCGGGAATGGAAGGGACTTGCAGGAAGGTGTTTCATGCTCCCTGTTCCTCCTGGGGGCTGGTGAGCCTGTTTCTGAATCCTGACACTCTAGAGTCCCGCCATGACTTCTCTCCTCCCTCCTGTCTCACAGGTCCTGGGGGCACCATGGTTTCGGCGGCAGCCCCCAGCCTCCTCATCACTCTGTTGCTGCTCCTGGGGTCTGTGCCCGCTACCGACACCCGCTCTGTGCCCCTGAAGGCTTCGTTCCTGGAGGACATGGCAGGTAGTGGGGAGGCCGAGGGCTCGTCGGCCTCCTCCCCGAGCCTCCCGCCACCCTGGACCCCGGCCCTCAGCCCCACATCGTTGGGGCCCCAGCCCACACGCCTAGGGGGCCCGTCACCCCCTACCAACTTCCTGGATGGGATCGTGGACTTCTTCCGCCAGTACGTGATGCTGATTGCTGTGGTGGGCTCCCTGGCCTTTCTGCTGATGTTCATCGTCTGTGCCGCGGTCATCACCCGGCAGAAGCACAAGGCCTCGGCCTATTACCCGTCGTCCTTCCCCAAGAAGAAGTACGTGGACCAGAGTGACCGGGCCGGGGGTCCCCGGGCCTTCAGTGAGGTCCCCGACAGAGCCCCCGACAGCCGGCCCGAGGAAGCCCTGGATTCCTCCCGGCAGCTCCAGGCCGACATCTTGGCCGCCACCCAGAACCTCAAGTCCCCCACCAGGGCTGCACTGGGCGGTGGGGAGGGAGCCAGGATGGTGGAGGGCAGGGGGGCGGAGGAAGAGGAGAAGGGCAGCCAGGAGGGGGACCAGGAAGTCCAGGGACATGGGGTCCCAGTGGAGACACCAGAGGCGCAGGAGGAGCCGTGTTCAGGGGTGCCTGAGGTGGCCGGTGAGGGCCAAGGGGAGCTGGAAGGGTCTCTCTTGTTAGCCCAGGAAGCCCAGGGACCAGTGGGTCCTCCCGAAAGTCCCTGTGCTTGCAGCAGCGTCCACCCTAGTGTCTAATAGTCCTCCTGGGCTGCCAGCCCTGACTGTCGGGGCCCCAAGTGGTGACCTCCCTGGGCATGAAAACACCTTCAGCCCTGACTGCTTCCTGAGACTCCCTCCTTGGCCACCTCGTGGTGCCAATCCCAGCATGTGCTGATTCTACAGCAGGCAGAAATGCTGGTCCCCCGGAGGAATCTCACCAAGTGCCATCATCCTTCACCTCTGCAGCCTCAAAGGGCTGTATCCTAAAGCACAGCTCCCCTGACAAGGTGGAGGGCATGTGTCCCTGTGACAGCCGGGATAAAACATCCCTCGAGGCTGGGTGCGGAGGCTCATGCCTGTAATCCCAGCATTTTGGGAGGCCAAGTGCAGACGTCGCTTGAGACCAGGAGTTCAAAACCAGCCCTGGCAACATTGCGAGACCCCCATCTCTACAAAAACAAAAAACAGTCCACTGTATCAGCCACATCAACTGGGAATCATGTCACAGGTCATTCCTGGGGCAAACATCACTGCTTTTCCATCAAGGGAGCAAAGAATAAGTGGGAGTTTTAGAAGAGTTTGGATGACAGACACTGAGGTGCCCAGTGTTCATAAGGCAACATGCAGCCTGGCGTGAAGCAATATTTTGGAACTGCAAATGATCCCCCTCTTGTGTCCTTTCAATCCTGAATATTTTAGTGTTATTCTGCCTGTGCTCAGAGCTCCAGCAGCAGAAGTGGGTGTGGTTGATTAGGATACTTCTGTGAGAGGACCCCTCCCCGCCCGCCCCCCCCCCCCCCCCCCCCCCCCCCCCCCCCGCACACATCACGACAGGTCCCTAAATGAGCATTTCCCAAACTAGATTCCCTGAGGCACTCTTCGGAAACAAGATTTTTTTTTTTTTTTTTTTTTGAGATGGAGTCTCGCTCTGTCACCCAGGTTGGAGTGCAGTGGTGCAGTCTTGGCTTACTGCAACCTCCACCTCCCAGGTTCAAGCGATTCTCCTGCCTCAGTAGCTGGGATTACAGGTGCCCAGCACTACGCCCGGCTAATTTTTGTATTTTTAGTAGAGATGGGGCTTCACCATGTTGGCCAGGCTGGTCTGGAACTCCTGACCTTCAGGTGATCCACCTGCCTCGGCCTCCCAAAGTGCTGGGATTACAGGCACGAGCCACCTGGCCCAAACTGCTTTTTAAAACAGCTACAGGGTAAAATCCTGCAGCACCCACTCTGGAAAATACTGCTCTTAATTTTCCTGAAGGTGCCCCACTGTTTCTGGTTGGTTCAGGATTAGGGATGTGGGGTGTAGGGCATTTAAACCCTCTCAAGCGCTTCCCAAGCACCCCCTCCCTGGGGGTGAGCTGCTCATCCTGCTGCTGCTGCTGGGATGGGGTGAATGAATGGAACTCTTCCTATCTGGCCTCCAAAGCAGCCTAGAAGCTGGGGGCCTGTGTTTGTATGGACCTCCACCCTGGGGGAGTCTGAGGGGCTGGGGGAGGGTTTCTGACGCCCAGCCTGGAGCAGGGGGGCCCTGGCCACCCCCCGTCGCTCACACATTGTCTGGCAGCCTGTGTCCACAATATTTGTCAGTCTTCGACAGGGAGCCTGGGCTCCGTCCTGCTTCAGGGAGGCTCTGGCGGGGAGTCCTCTCCCTCATCCCTCCATCTGTGGCTCCCCCAACTTCTGCACAGCTCTCCAGGTGCTGAGATATAATGCACCAGCACAATAAACCTTTATTCTGGCCTGAAGTCTCACTGGTTTTTGGGGACTGGGGGGAATGAGCCTGCTGGGGAGAGGCTCTTGCATGGGGATGGGGTCAACTTTCTGGGGAGACACATCAGCCCAGCCCTGGAGGCTGAAGGGACAGATTGATGTGGGAACGAAAGGAAAGACCAGTGCTCCTGAGGAATGGGCTGGAACACATGTCCCCAGCGGTGGAGCACCGGCTCTGGACTTGTGGCCACGCAGACCCAGGTTCCAGGCCCAGCTCTGCAGTTACTGTGGCCATGGGAGAGTCACTCACCTCTGTTTGCCCTGCAGGTGGTTGAGGACTGGGACAGGTCTCATGGACAAAGCCCCCCTCACCGCACCCTTGGCTGGGATCGGGGGTAGGAGGCAGCCCTGGCCCTGCAGTCAGCCTCTGCCTTTTGTCCCCACCCACCAACCTCCTCTTGGTCTTTGATGGCAAGTTCCTGCAGCGACTTCTTCCCCGCACCCTGGGCCTCAGGAGCTGCCAGCTGGAATCCAGATGTGGCTGGGGCTGGGAGCATGTGCTGGGTCCCTGGGGTTGGGGGGCAGTGGGCCATCCCCTGCAGCCCCTCCCCTCCACCGACCCCACCTCCACCCGGAGGGGGCCCCCGAGGTTTGGGTTTCATCACACACAACGGCCTCTGTCTCACTCAGTGGGGAAGGGCCCTCCCTTTCTCAGCCCAGCCAGGCCTGCCGAGAACAGCGGGAGGGTGGAAGAGGAATACCTGTGTGTGCTGCGTGGCTCTGACCAAATCGTTCAACTTCTCTGGGTGTCACGGGCTGTGATTTCTTCTTGTTCCCAGGCTCCTGTGGGGTCTTAGGTGTTGTGACTGGGAAGTGCATGAAGCTTCCCTTGAATACACAAAAATCTAGTAAAACTGAACCAGTCATTAGAGACCCTGGGGGAGCAGGCAGGGGTGAGCTCCCTGATCAGCGGGTCCAGTCTGCAGCCTTCCACTAATGCTCAACGGGACCCCTTAGAGGACATGGAGTTCGTGACCTCAGCCATAGCCTGTGACCCCCAAGATTGGTAGGGGGTGGATGAATGAGGTGTCCCGAGCACCAGAGCAGTTCACCTCTGAGCTTTTACAGCTGCTGTTCCTTCTGCCTATGACACCGTTCCACCCCTCCCAACTCCCTGCCACCTTGCTAACTCTCCCTTATCCTTTAGCTTCTGGCCTAGATATCCCTTCCTCCTGGGAGCCTTCCCCGATAGCTTCCCCCCCGCCCTCCTTCCACAGTCCCTTGGCTCAATGATAATAATGGCTTCCAATTAATGAGCCCCTGTTATGTGCCAGGCCCTGCTCTCAGTACCTGGCATCATTAACTCGTTGAGACTTGCAGCCCTCTGAGGTGGGCACTGTTATTATTCTCATGTCACAGATGTGGAAACTGAGGCCCAGAGAGGTGATGATGTCGGCTGCCCAGGTCCCAGAGCCAGGATTCCAGCCCAACAATCTGATCCCAGCGTCTGAATTCTCCACTGGGCTCTAATGCTTCTTTGAAGAATGAACGAACGAATGAATGAATGAATGAATGAATGAATGAATGAATCTCTTGGGAAGGGGACAGCAGGGCTCCTCTCCTGCTTAAAGCCACTCCCATCTGCTCTTTCATCTCCTATAGGGTTACCTAGAAGGGGCATTTTATGGGCACACATCTGACTGGGCACCAGTGAACACTGAGAGAGGTGGTTGCCAGAGGGTAAACAGGGAGGGAGATTTGGGTTTGAGGCTGGGGGAGAGGGTTCCACTGTTCTCAGGGGCTGAGGAATCTGCCAGGGCCTGAACAGTCCCCCACTGTTTCCGGGCTTGTAAAACGGCACAGCTGCCCCCAGCCTGTGAGTCTGTCCCTGAGCCAGGCCTGCTGTCATTCTGAAGGGGGAGGGGGAGGAGCAGCAAAACTGCCCCAAGGCCTCAGCCCCAGCTCAGGGTAGAGATGGGGGATTCTGGTCAACTGTGTGGGTGCTGGGGGTGCTAAAGGGCCACTGGTTGGAAGCGGGACTCCTTCCCAGCCCCTTGCTCTGCTCTGATCAACCCAGGAGGGCTGGGCGTTCCCTGGCTGGGGTCAAGTCGAAGGTGAGAGCGAGATCGGGCAGTGGGCACATCTCTGCTGGGCACATAGTCTTTAACCCTCTTGTGATGTTTAAGGTGGTTCTGGTCCCATGGTCACCTTGTCTGGGTTCAGTCCCAGCTCCACTCTTTCTGAGCTGTGGAGCCTTGGGCAAGCCATCTCACCTCTCTGGGCCTCCGTTTTCATGTGCGTAAAGAGGGAATGACCCTATCCCAGGTAGCAGAGGTCTCCACCTACACATCAGGATGACCTGGGAGTTTAACAAAATGCTGGCTCCTAGCCAGGTGCTAGGTGGCTCACACCTATAATCCCAGCACTTTGGGAGGCCAAGTCAGGAGGATCACTTGTACCAGGAGTTCGAGACCAGCCTGGGCAACATAGGGAGACCCTGTCTTTAAAATAGTAATAATAATATATATCCAGGAGTGGTGGTGGGCACCTTTGATCCCAGCTATTTGGGAGGCTGAGTTAGGAGGATTGACTGAGCCCAGGAGGTTGAGGCTGCAGTGAGTCACAATTGCACCACTGCACTCCAGCCTCAGTGACAGAGAGACCCTGTCTCAAAAAACAGTTGACATCTAGGCAGGGTATGCTGGCTCATGTCTGTAATTCTTGTACTTTGGAAAGTTGAGGCAGGAGGATTGCTTGGCTCAGGATTTTGAGACCAGTCTGGGTAACATGGTGAGACCCCATTAAAATTAAAAAATTAAAAAATTAAAATACTAGCTCCCGGGTCCCACCTAGACCAATGACATCAGAGTCTCTGAGGATACAGCTGAGGAATTGTTACTGCCAAGATGCAAAGTCCACAAGGAGAGAGGCCTGGAAGTTGGCCCACCACTGCCTCTCTTGCGCTTGGCATGGTTCCTGGCACACAGTAGGGGTTCTGTGTGTGTATATGCACAAGTGTGTAAGGCTGAAGGAGGTCATATGAATCAATGTACCATACATCCCTAACCATATTTAACCCTCACTGCATTCCCCACAGAGAGCTGAGCAATATCAGTACCCATATTGCACAGATGAGGAAATTGAGGCTCAGAGAGTTGCAGTGACTTTCCTGAGGTCACACAGCCCAGCAAAGCTGGGATTCGAACCCAGGTCTGTCTAGTTCCTCAAGGCTATTCAGCTGCCTCATTTTAGAATGTATCTATGATGTGAAGGCCAAGCCCTCCACTATCGGTGCAGTGGGGTGTATGTTTCATCATTGGTCCTGCATTCCTTTTTCGGCCTCCCCTGTCCTCCTTCTCCCGGGGGTGTTGACTGTGGGTCACGCCTGTCCTGGTTCTCATTCACACACGCCTAGAATCATCCAAACTACTCCTGTTGGGATTAATTAACCCTCTGGGTTCTGAAGAGGCCCAGGAGAAAGTAGCGGGTTCATAGCTTCTTTGATTTCCAACCATGACTATTTCATCAGCACCTACTATGTGCCAGGTATTGGGAACACAGTGTTAGCAAAATAGACCTGAAGTTGTATTCTAGTGGAACAGATGAAAATTAATCAAAGAATGATCTAGATGCAGCTACAGTGATTAATAACAGAAATAGCTGCCATTTGTAAAAGGGCTATTATGCATATGGCTGGTGCTTTGCCAATAATATTTTTTACAGCTTTACTGAGGGTTAACTGACACAGAATAAAATGCATATATTTAAAGTGTACAATTTGGCCAGGCCCAGTGGCTCATGCCCGTAATCCCAGCACCTTGAGAGGTCAAAGCAGGAGGATCACTTGAGGCCAGGCATTCAAGACCAGCCTGGCAATGTAGTGAGACCGCCCCTCCAACCCCATCACTACCAAAAAAAAAAAAAAAATTAAATTAGCCAGGGCCGGATGCTGATGGCTATGCCTGTAATGTCAGTGCCTTGGGAGGCTGAGGTGGGAAGATCCCTTGAGACCTGGAGTTTGAGACTAGCCTGGGCAACATGGTGAAACCCCATCTCTACAAAAAAAAAAAAAAAAAAAAAATTAGCTTGCATGGTGGCGCATGTGTAGTCCCAGCTACTTGGGAGGCTGAGATGGGAGGATCGCTTGAGTCCAGGAGGTTGAGGCTGCAGTGAGCTGTGACTGCACCACTGCACTCCAGCATGGATGACAGAGCGAGACCTTGTCTGAAAAAAACAAAAACAAAAAAGAAACAAACAAAAAAAACCCCAACTGGGCGCGGTGGCTCACGCCTGTAATCCCAGCACTTTGGGAGGATGAGGCAGGTGGATCACGAGGTCAGGAGATTGAGACCATCCTGGCCAACATGGTGAAACCCCGTCTCTACTAAAATACAAAAATTAGCTGTGCATGGTAGTGCATGCCTGTAGTCCCAGCTACTCAAGAGGGTGGGGCAGGAGAATCGCTTGAACGCAGGAGGCAAAGGCTGCAGTGAGCCGAGATCGCGACACTGAGCTCCAGCCTGGCGACAGAGTGAGACTACATCTCAAAAACAAACAACAACAACAACAACAAAAAGTGTACATTTTGATGATTTTTGACATGTGTTTACACTAGAACCGTCATCACAATCAAAATAATGAACATTCCATCACCTCCAGAAGTTCCTTGGTACCCCTTCATAATCCTTCCTTACTCTTCCTTCTCATCCTTCTTCCCTCCCCTAATGACCAGGCAACTATTGATTTGCTTTCTGTCACTATGAATGGTTTTAATTTTTCTGGAATTTTCTACAAATGGAAACATACAATGTGTGTTGTCTTTTCTACCTGGCTTCTTTCACTCTGCATAAATGTTTTGAGATGTATTCATATTTTTGTATGTATCAATATCTCACTCCTTTCCATTGCTGAGTAGCATTCTGTCGTATGGATGTACCACAATTTCTTTATCCATTCACCTGCTAATGGACATTTGGATGGTTTCCAGTTTGGGGATATTACAAAGAAAGTTGCTATGAACTACTAATGTTATTTGATTTTTTTCCTCACAACATTCAAGATGAGCTGATCACTCTTTCTTTCCATTATACAGATGAGAAGAATGGAGGCTCAATGGAGGCTCAGAGGGGTCAGGTGACTCATCCAATATCACACAGCCAGTAGTTGAAGTGTTGAACCTTAAAGAGTGGGGATGTGTGAGCTGAAAGTGACTTTAGGGAAACTTCTAAGGTTCAGAGGGTGTCAGCATCACTTGGGACCCCCGAGTGCTGTTTTCGGTCTGCAGGTGATTCTGATGTACTAAAGCTGAAGATCCCAGCCCTTTATTTTATAGGTGGGCATGTGAGGACCAGACAGGGGCTCGGGTGGGGCAGAGCTGGGCAGGAATCAGGTCTCTTGTGGGAAGTCTTGCGCTGTGTCCAGCTCTGCACTGCTTCCTCCTTGGTTCTTCATCTATTTTGGGAGAAGTATCTTCATCTGTCTGGAGTGGGACGAGGAATTGCCATTTTTTCAGGAGGTTTTAATTTCAGAATTCCTTTGGCTGCTCAGAAATAGCAGCAGGGATTTGGTGATGGCTCCAGGGCCCAGGAGGTTTCCCGGCAGCTGCTCCCTCTCCCCAGGGGCGTCCAGGGTTTATGGCAGCAGCTGCAAAGCAAATAACAGCCCTGCTCTTAAATCCACTCTGGTCAGGGACACTGATGCCAGAGGTCCCTGGGATGTCTACCACCCACTGGGGCCCTGTAGTGACACCTGGGGGTGCCCTGGGAGGCTGGAGAGTTCAGACTTGGGGGTGACCACCTGCAGCCTTTCCCTTAGAGTTTGGGGAGTCAGGCCCAACCGGCAGAGCTGGAGGGGGAAGAGGAGGGATGGGGATTGCATTCTTCTTCTTCTCCCTCCGGGGATCACAGGGGTCAAAGATTACAGACAGTAAAGGGCAGAGGGAGGTAGAAGGGCACTGGGGCCACAGCCCCTGCCCTGCCTCTCCTCTCCCCGCAGAATACAGTGAGGCTAAGAAATATGGGTGCACTTTACAAATGTTCCCAGAAGTGTGTATGGTGGTTAGGGGTGCAGGGTTTCAGATGCCCTAGGCTGGAATCCTAGTTCCACCATCTCCCCTGGAGAAGTAACTTAACCCCTATGGGCCTGCATTTCCTGATCTGCGAAATGGCAATAATGGTGGTACTTACCTTGGAGTGTAGATGAGGTGAGATTTGAGTTCATTTACTTAAAGTGCTTAGAATGGGCTCCCTGTGGGAATGTAAGCTGTGGTTAGCTGTGAACTGTGAAGTGCAGTGCCCGCAGAAGGGCAAAGGGGGAAACTTCTATTTCTAAACAGCCGGCTGTTCTAAAGTCACCTTTTCTTTCCAGGTCTAGTTTAGAAGCTTCAGAATCATAAGATCAGTATTCTCAGATGCTTGCAACTTTACAGTCTTAACATCTTTTTACAGGGGGTAGGGCAGTGGAAGTGATGGAGACGCCAGAGCAGGGTCAGGAGCCAGGGAAGACCTGCAGACCCCAGGGAGGGGTGAAGGATGTGGCTGGAGAAGGGACAGGTTCCCTCTACCCTCTGGGTGGCAAAAAAGCCCTCCAATCCATGCATGCCTCTGCAGGGGCTGTGCATCCAGTGAGGTGAGGGGTCACGCCTCAGCTGTTCCCTGTCTTCCTCTGGGGTGCGGCTTAGATGTTGTCTGGGCCAGTGTAGCTGGAGATGCAGCAGGTGACAAGTGTGGGGGAGCCCAGAGGCTAGGGCTGGTCTGGGGCAGGCGCCAGGGTTATTTCTGGGTGGAAAGAGAAGGGGGATCCAGCTGGGTTAATGACCAGGTGATCTGGAACTTCCCCCTTCCCTCTGTTTTGTTCCCATCTATGTAAACTTGTCAGCATGCACCCTAGGTAGCAACGTCCTCCAGGCCCAGTGGGGGAAGAGCACAAGGTGTCTGACTTACCTCCCAGGAGACTTGGGTTCAAATCCCAGCCTTTGAGTTCCACATCCAGGCTGTGATGTGGAGCAACTTGGGCCTCCTCTTGGAGCCTCAGGACTTCACCTGGTCCTGAGGTCCTGCCCTGTTGGGGGCCCCGAGGAGAAAATGCTGGTGGGGTGTGTGGCCCAGGGCCAGGATGGAATAAGGGCGTTTCTGATGATCCTGCTGCCCTGCCCTGAGGAAGCTCCAAAGAGCACGCTGCCTCCCTCGGGCAGTTCTGATCGGTGAGACTGGGTGGCTCCTCCTCCGAGCCCTGCTGCTTAGAGTCCAGTGTGGAGCTAGGTACCCAGTAGGTGCTCAATAAATGTTGAGAAGGGAATGCTATGCCCTCTTCAAGGCTGGGCTCTCAAACGGGGAGCAGAGGGGATGCAGAGGGTGCGTGGCATCACAGGTGTTGGATGTCTCCTCTGCCCCTGCCTCCAGAGGGCAGCTGTGATGAGGGGCTCAGGGAAACCCCCTCGACCCCCATACCTCCTCCCCCTGTCCTTCCTCAGCGTTTAAATCTCACCATTAGGATTTCTATCACTTCTATCACTTCTGTGCACCAGGCATGGCACTAAGCACTTTCTATACATCGGGTCCTCACAAAGCTGCGGGAAGCACCGCTGTTATCCACCTTCTACAGAGGAAGGTGCGGAAGCTCAGAGAGGTGAAATGGCATGCCCAAGGTCACACAGCCAGAAAGTGCCTGCGCCCAGCTTTGAACCTTTTGGGGTTGTTGGACCCTGTAGCACTAACCACTGCTCCACCGTGGCTGCAATCTCATGAATGAATGCATGCATGCATGTATGCATGAATGAATGAATGGGGGATGGGGCCCACGGCTAATGTATCCAACGTCTGAGTGGCCCCACAGCTCAGTCGGCAGCAGCAGATGTCTTCACAGCTGCCGGGGACTGTGTCCCTTGTGGTCCGCCCAGAGGCTTTGACCACAAACGCCTCCGCTGGGCTGAGCCCTTCTTGTCTGTTCACAAACTGCACATGTGCGCACCCCGCCCGGGAGGAGAACCCAAGCTGGTGGGTCGTCTAGCATCCTAGCCCCGCGAAGGATGACCCAATGGGCTGCTGTTTATCCCTCTCTTACAGCGCGGGAAGCCCACGGCAGCTGAAGTGGCCTGGCTGGGGCTCGTGGCTGGTGCATGACCACGTCAGGCCTGCTGGACTCATACTCTTACTCCTGCTCCAGGCGCTGCATGCGGAAGGTGCTGAGTGTCCACGGAGTCTGGAGTCCACGACGGCAGCCCTGGGGCTCTCCGGAATCCCACATGGAGGTGGGGGGTGGGCGGGGTCCCTGGGCAGGTCCTGGCCCTCGGTTGGGAGCCCCAGGGTGGAGGTCTGGCCCTGCCCCCTCCCTGGCTGTGCCACCTGGGGCAAGTTGCTTACCCTTTCTGGACCACAGCTGGACAGAGGAAGGGAAGAATGAGGCTTGTGCTGGATTTCAGGGAGCTGATGAGTCCCAAACCCTGTGTTCCAGGGCAGTATTATGGTTAGCGCTGGAGGAAAAGGGATACAGGGTGGCGTTTTTCCCTAAATAAAAAGAATTGGGCCAGGCATCATGGCTCAGGCCTGTAATCCCAGCACTTTGAGAGGCTGAGGCAGGCAGATTGCTTGAGTCCAGGAGTTCGAGCCCACCCTGGGCAACGTGACAAGACCCCATCTCTACAAGAAATACAAAAATTAGCTGGGCATGGTAACGCATGCCTGTAGTCCCAGCTAGTCAGGAGGCTGAGGTAGGAGAATCACTTGAGCCCGGGAAGTTGAGGTTGCAGTGAGCTCTGATTGTGCCACTGCCCTCTAGCCTGACAACAGAGTGGGACCCTATCTTAAAAAAAAAAAAAAAAAAAATCACTCAATTCTTGCACAAAGTCTCAGGAGAAACTGGACTCTTTCCTCACTTTAATCCATCCCAGAGAGATTAGCTCCTCTGCCCACCCACTATTTTAAGAGACTCCTAGGAGAAACCTAGTTCCTTTGGTCCTTTCTCCATGATCTCACAACCCCTCACTCTCCGGAAGTTCTTTCTGCTATATAGCCTAAGTCAAGCAGGGTGGGCCAAAGGCCGGTTTCCCCACATTCTGGCCTGCAGCAGAGCTCTGGCTGGAGGACTGGGCCAGCTATTGAGGAGCCAGTTAGAAACACTCTTGAATTCTTCCCATGACCTCTCATAAGATAAGAACATCTTGTCCTTGTTCAGATCTGATTCTTTGTGCTGTCTGGTTTGGAGCAGACTGGGATGGAGATAAATGTCTTTCTTGGAGAGTCACATGGCTGCATCCACCTAGTGTTGTAAATGTGCTGCCTTTTGACCCAGAAATTCTTTTCTGGAACTTGCCGGCAAAAATACTTGTGCTTGGATGCCAGGATGGGCACACAAGGATGTTCATGCCATGTTGTTCAGAATAAGTGAAAAGAAAGGGCTAGGCTGGGTGCAGTGGCTCTCTCCTGCTATCCCAGCACTCTGTGAGTCCAAGGTGAGAGGATCACTTGAGGTCAGGAGTTCAAGACCAGCCTGGCCAACATGGTGAAACCCCATTTCTACTAAGAATACAATAATTAGATGGGTGTGGTGGCAGGACTCTGTAATCCCGGCTACTTGGGAGGCTGAGGGAGGAGAATCTCTTGAACCTGGGAGGTGGAGACTGCAGTGAACTGAGATCACACCACTGCCCTCCAACCTGGGCAACAGCGCAAGATTCCATCTTAAAAAATAATAATAATAAGTGAAAAAAAAAAAGCAAAGCACCCATGTGCCCATCAGTGTAGGGGGGTTGAAGAAACAGTCATCTCGTCCAGTGAGAGGCTCAGGGCTTTGACTCTTTTTGTTTGTTTGTTTGAGATAAGGCCTTGCTCTGTCACCCCAGGTTGGAGTGCAGTGGTGCAATCATAGCTCACTGCAACCTCGATCTCCCAGGCCCAAGTGATCCTCTCATCTCAGCCTCCCTCGGAGTAGCTGGGACCACAGATGAATGCCATCATGCTTGGCTAATACTTTTTTCTTTTTAGTAGAGATGGGGTCTTGCTGTGTTACCCAGACTGGTCTCAAACTCCTGAGCTCAAGTGATCCTCCTGTCTTGGCCTCCCAAGGTGCTGGGATTATGGGCGTGAGCCACCACACCTGGCCAGGGGCCTTTCTCTTATGGAGCTCTGGCTTCTCTTACCTGTTTCTGTCTGTAGTCTATACTTGCATTGGTTGTGTATCCAGTGATTTTCAACTTTTTTGAGGCACAGAACCCTTTGTTCAAATAAAGGAATCCTAACATGTAAGTCAAATGAAAGTAGAGCTAAACCCTTGAAAGGGATGGGATACCCAGGCTCACTTCCCTTTGCCCCCATAGGGGCCTCAGGCTCAGTGAAGCATAGTTTGCAGACAGTTGTTCTAGTCCCTCCACTCAAGCTATGGATGGGAAACTGAGACTCAAGTTGCCCAGAAAGGTCACGGCCAAGGCCAGTCTCTAGTCCAGGTCACCTGACTCTGTCCAGTGCTCATTCAAGAATGGTCTCTAGGTAGATGATCGAAGCATCCACAGAAAGGAAGATTTACCACTTCCTTTCTATACTCTTCACTTCATTTATATTTTTATGTGCCTTATTGTAATCACTAAAATGTCTAATTCAATAGAGTGCTGGTTGTGGTGGTGGTGGAGGTGGAGGTAGTGATGATGAAGGCGAGGGAGACAGTGGTAGTGGAGGTGGAGATAGTAATGATGGTGGTTGTGGAAGTGGTGATGGTGGAGGTGTTGATGGAGGTGGTGGTGATGGTGATGGCAGAAGTGTTGGTAGTAGAGGTGGAGGAAGAGGTGGAGGTGGAGATGGTGGTTGTGATAGTAGTGGTGGTGTAGGTGGTAATGGTGGAAGAGGTGGTCATGGTGATCGTTGTGGTAATGGTGTTAATGGTGGTGGTGGTGGTGGTAGTGATGGTAGAGGTGATGGTGAAGGTAGAGGAAGAGGTGGTGGTGAGATGATGGTGAAGGAAGTGGTGGTGGTGGAGGCAATGGTGGAGGTGGGGAAGGAGGTGGTTGTGATGGTGGTGGTGGAGGAGGTGACAGTGGAAATGGTTGTAATGTTGGTGGACATAGTGGTGATGGTGATGGTGATGGTGGTGGAGGTGGTAGTAACAATGGTGGTAGAATTGGTAATGGTGGAGGTGGTGGTGGTGGTAGAAGTTATGGTGGTGATGATGAAGGTGAAACAGGTGGTGGTGGTGGAGGTGGAGAAGGAGGTGGTGGTGGTAGTGGTCGTGGTGGTGGTGATGGTGGTGGTGGTGGTAGTGGTCATGGTGGTGGTGATGGTGGTGGTGGTGGTGGTGATGGTGGTGGTGGTGATGATCGTGGTGGTGGTGGTGGTGGTGATGGTGGTGGTGGTGGTGGTGGTGGTGGTGATGGTGGCGGTGGTTGTGGTGGTGATGATGATGGTAGTGGAAATGGTGGTGGTGGTGGTGGTGGTTGTGATGGTGGTGGTGATGATGGTACTAGTGGTGGTGGTGATGGTGGTGGTGGAGGTGATGGTGGTAGTGGTGGTGGTGGTGATGGTGGTGATGGTGGTGGTGGTGATGGTGGCAGTGGTTGTGATGGTGGTGATGATGATGGTAGTGGAAATGGTGGTGGTGATGGTGGTGGTGATGGTGGTTGTGATGGTGGTGATGATGATGGTAGTGGAAATGGTGGTGATGGTGGTGGTGATGGTGGTGGTGGTTGTGATGGTGGTGGTGATGGAGGTGGTTGTGGTGGTGGTGGTGGTGATGGTGGTGGTGGAGGTGATGGTGGTAGTGGTGGTGGTGGTGATAGTGGTGATGGCGACGGTGGTGGTGGTGTAGGTAGTCATGGTGATGGTGATGGTAGTGGAGGTGGTGATAGTGGTCACGGTGGTGGTAGTTGTGAGCACCATTCCTTGTTCCTGATCTTAATGGGAATGCTTCCAAAGGTTTGCCAGTGGGCAAGATGTTTGCTGTAGTTTTCTTGTCAATGTCCCATATCAAGTTAAGGACATTCCTTTCTCTTCCTAGATTGCCAAAATTTTGTCACAAATGGGTATTGAAGCTGATCAAATGTTTATCCAGACCTACTAAAATGATGATACAGTTTTTTTCCTCACTGTGGGAAACTGGATAAAAACACCCTCAGGCAATCTGAACAAGCTGGTTTTGTCTCAAGCATGGAACCTCCCTTCCTCTCTTTCACTTGCCCCATTTCTTCCTCCCTCCCTCAAATGCAGACACTGTAAGAGGCCTGAGGAACCAAGCAGAAGAGGAGGGTGAGGCATCAGAATAGAAATGATCTCCGCACGCTGGGTCAGCGCTTTTGCCAGCCTCACTTCTGCTGCTGTTTCCTGTGCTAATCCCAGGAGGGGCACAGCTTCCCCCAGTTGTTCCAGACAGAGCCGGAGACATTCTGAGGTTGAGTTAAAATGCTGCTGGCAGACAGGCGAGGAGGGGATCTTGAAGCCTTGCATTCCTCCCCGGGACGCTGGGGGCTGGGCGGGTGTGTGGTGGGCGAGGAATTTTTCTTGCGGAAGAGTTGATCTGGGATGTGGGGAGAAGGCCTGGTTGCTAGGCAGAATCAGCAGAGATGAATCATGTTCTGGCATGAGCTGGTTATTGGCTAAAAGGAGAAGTTATCCAAGTCTGTGGAATCTTTTTGTTTGAGCTGGAAGGAAATATGGTTCATCACATGCAGTCCCTTAGGTTTGCAGAGAAAACTGCATATACAGAGAGGGAGAGAGATTTGCCCAGGGAATTAGAAATGGATCTCTTGCCTCTGAGCTTTCTCCAGGCCCCTGACTATGGCTGAGGGCCTGGGGCAAACAAGAGAGTTTCAGGAGCATCACCCTGTGCTGCCATTGTATAAGGAGCACCCCATGTGCTGTTATTGTATTAGGAGCACTCCCTATCATTCTATAAGGAGCATGTCCTGTATTGTATAAGGAGCGCCTCCTGTGTTGTTATTGTATAAGGAGCATGTCCTGTATTGTATAAGGAGCGCCTCCTGTGTTGTTATTGTATAAGGAGCGCCTCCTGTGTTGTTATTGTATAAGGAGCGCCTCCTGTGTTGTTATTGTATAAGGAGCACCTCCTGTGTTATTGTATAAGGAGCGCCTCCTGTGTTATTGTATAAGGAGCGCCTCCTGTGTTATTGTATAAGGAGCACATCCTGTGTATTGTATAAGGAGCGCCTCCTGTGTTGTTGTTGTATAAGGAGCGCCTCCTGTGTTGTTGTTGTATAAGGAGCGCCTCCTGTGTTGTTGTTGTATAAGGAGCGCCTCCTGTGTTGTTGTTGTATAAGGAGCGCCTCCTGTGTTGTTGTTGTATAAGGAGCGCCTCCTGTGTTGTTGTTGTATAAGGAGCGCCTCCTGTGTTATTGTATAAGGAGCACATCCTGTGTATTGTATAAGGAGCATCTCCTGTGTTATTGTATAAGGAGTGCCTCCTGTGTTGTTATTGTATAAGGAGCGCCTCCTGTGTTGTTATTGTATAAGGAGCGCCTCCTGTGTTATTGTATAAGGAGCGCCTCCTGTGTTATTGTATAAGGAGCACATCCTGTGTATTGTATAAGGAGCGCCTCCTGTGTTGTTGTTGTATAAGGAGTGCCTCCTGTGTTATTGTATAAGGAGCACATCCTGTGTATTGTATAAGGAGCATCTCCTGTGTTATTGTATAAGGAGCGCCTCCTGTGTTGTTACTGTATAAGGAACGCCTCCTGTGTTATTGTATAAAGAGCGCCTCCTGTGTTGTTATTGTATAAGGAGCACATCCTGTGTTATTGTATAAGGAGCGCCTCCTGTGTTGTTATTGTATAAGGAACGCCTCCTGTGTTATTGTATAAAGAGCGCCTCCTGTGTTGTTATTGTATAAGGAGCACATGCTGTGTTATTGTATAAGGAGCACCTCCTGTGTTGTTATTGTATAAGGAGCACATGCTGTCTTATTGTATAAGGAGCACCTCCTGTGTTGTTATTGTATAAGGAGCATTTCCTGTGTTATTGTATGAGGAGCGCCTCCTGTGTGTTTATTGTATAAGGAGCATCTCCTGTGTTATTGTATAAGGAGCATCTCCTGTGTTATTGTATAAGGAGCGCCTCCTGTGTTGTTATTGTATAAGGAGCGCCTCCTGTGTTGTTATTGTATAAGGAGCACATCCTGTGTATTGTATAAGGACTGTCTCCTGTGTTGTTGTTATATAAGGAGCACCTCCTATATTATTATTGTATAAGGAATGCCTCCTGTGTTGTTATTATATAAGGAGCGCCTCCTGTGTTGTTATTGTATAAGGAGCACATCCTGTGTTATTGTATAAAGAGCGTCTCCTGTGTTGTTATTATGTAAGGAGCACATCCTGTGTATTGTATAAGGAATGCCTCCTGTGTTGTTGTTGTATAAGGAGCGCCTCCTGTGTTGTTATTATATAAGGAGCGCCTCCTGTGTTGTTATTGTATAAGGAGCACATCCTGTGTTATTGTATAAAGAGCATCTCCTGTGTTGTTATTGTATAAGGAGCACCTCCTGTGTTGTTATTGTATAAAGAGCATCTCCTGTGTAGTTATTGTATAAGGAGCGCCTCCTGTGTTGTTATTGTATAAGGAGCGCCTCCTGTGTTGTTATTGTATAAGGAGCGCCTCCTGTGTAGTTATTGTATAAGGAGCGCCTCCTGTGTTGTTATTGTATAAGGAGCGCCTCCTGTATTATTGTATAAGGAGCGCCTCCTGTGTTGTTATTGTATAAAGAGCATCTCCTGTGTAGTTATTGTATAAGGAGCGCCTCCTGTGTTGTTATTGTGTAAGGAGCACCTCCTGTGTTGTTATTGTGTAAGGAGCACCTCCTGTGTTGTTATTGTGTAAGGAGCACCTCCTGTGTTGTTATTGTATAAAGAGCATCTCCTGTGTTGTTATTGTATAAGGAGCACCTCCTGTGTTATTGTATAAGGAGGACCTCTTGTGTTGTTATTGTATAAGGAGTGTCTTCTGTGTTGTTGTTGTATAAGGAGCACCTCCTGTGTTGTTATTGTATAAGGAGCACATGCTGTGTTATTGTATAAAGAGTGTCTCCTGTGTAGTTATTGTATAAGGAGCACCTCCTGTGTTATTTTATGTAATTACTCTCCCAGGCATCAGAAATTTAATAGTGACCTCTGAGAGGTGCTCTCTCCCTGAGCCAGATAAATCCAGCGTGATATATGCTGTGAATGAAATGTACAGTGTGATGGCATAGTGACTAGGCGTGTGTTGCTATTTAGCTAGATGTTTGGGGGAACCTAGCTGGGGGATGGCATTTAGGTGAGACCTGAACAGAGGAGGCAGCCTTGTGAAGCTCTGGGGAACACGGCTGCAGGCTGTGGGGCCAGCAAGTGCAAAGGCCCTGAGACGGGATTGAGCTGGGTGAATTTAAGGGACAGCAGGGAGGCTGCTGAGACAGGAGGGGGCTGAGTGAGGACAGAGGTGGGCAGAGTCCGGTCAGGTCAGGTCTTGGAGGCCAAAGAGAGAGGTTCCGTGGAAAACTGTTGCTCAGCACTGAGCAGGAGACTGCCGCCCTCCCGACTCCTTCCCTTGCACCACAGTACGAGCCTGTCCTGCAGGCAAATGAGCATCGTAAGCACCTGCCTTGTGCATGGCTGTGCTGGGCACTTTCTCCAAGTGATCTCCTTTAGTTGTGCAAACAACCCCTCAGGTTGTCCAAGCAAGAAGGACAAGTGAGAGAGGCCCGTGCTTGCCTGCAGGCACTCAGTGCAGGCATCCTTGACCCAGGCCGTCTCTCTTGAGGCCTTCAGCTCAGTTAGCTCAGCCAGAGAGGGACTTGCCCACACCAGCAGACTGTCCTTTGTGTCAGCTCCTTGGAGAAAAAGGGTGGGAACAGACAAGGGGAGACTCAGAGCCTGGGTCAAGCAGTTTTTGCCAGGAAACAGGGCTACCCTGTCCAGAGTCATTGGGGGTTGGAGTGGATGAGCACCCCCTTGATGGGAGATAGTCCCCAGGGGCCCTGCTGTTGTGGGAAAGTGAGCAAGATTCTGGGGCTGAAGGGCCAATGGAACAGTGTGAGAAGCTCCCACAAATTCTTTTGCCCCCAATGAGCCCAACAGATGCCTGGAATTCCAGTGGTTTATTCGTTGGTGTAAGCATTGTCCTTAGCTCCTCTTCTTGTAAAGTGCAAATCTCCTTTGGAAAAAGAGGGGGGAGAATTATGTCCTGAACCCAATAGAGTGATAAACTTTATAGGTTGTAAGTGATAGAGGCCCCAGTGCAGGACAACTTGGAGGGGCCATCTGAGTTAGAGCTCTCCATGGGGTTGACTGAAGCCTTTGTTGGAACTACACTGCATCCTGTCTCCTTCCTCTGCCCAGTGCTGGTTTCTTAACCCCCTTCCATAAGTGCTGATCCTAGGAACATTCCCAAATAAACACCTCCCTGCTATTCTCCATCTCAGGGTCAATTTCCTGGGGAATCCACCCTGTAGCAATTGTGATGGTGATGGTGATGGTGGCAGTGTTGATACTCAGGGTGGTGATAATGGGGTGGTGATGGTGATAATGGGGGTGGTGATGGTGGTGATGGTGGTGGTGGTGGTGATGGTGATGGTGATAATGGGGGTGGTGATGGTGGTGATGGTGATGGTGGTGATGGTGGTGATGATGATAATGGGGGTGGTGATAATAGTGGTGGTGATAATGGGGGTGGTGATGGTGGTGATGGTGATAATGGGGGTGGTGATGGTGATGGTGGTGATGGTGATGGTGGTGATGATGATAATGGGGGTGGTGATAATAGTGGTGGTGATAATGGGGTGGTGGTGGTGGTGGTGGTGATGATGATAATGGGGGTAGTGATAATGGGGGTGGTGGTGGCGGTGGCGATGGTGGTGATGGTGATAATGGGAGTGGTGATAATGGGGGTGGTGATGGTGGTGGTGGTGGTGATGGTGATGGTGGTGATGGTGATAATTGGGGTGGTGATAATGGTGGTAGTGGTGATGGTGATGGTGGTGATGGTGATAATGGGGGTGGTGATGGTGATGGTGGTGGTGGTGGTGGTGATGGTGATAATGGGGGTGGTGGTGGTGGTGGTGGTGGTGATGGTGGTGGTGATGGTGATAATGGGGGTGGTGGTGGTGGTGGTGATGGTGATAATGGGGGTGGTGGTGGTGGTGGTGATGGTGATAATGGGGGTGGTGGTGGTGGTGGTGATGGTGATGGTGGTGGTGATGGTGGTGATGGTGATAATGGGGGTGGTGGTGGTGGTGGTGGTGGTGATGGTGATGGTGATAATAGGGGTGGTGATAATGGGGGTGGTGATGGTGGTGGTGGTGGTGATGGTGATAATAAGGGTGGTGATGATGGTGGTGATGGTGGTGATGGGGATGTTCATGATGATGATGATGACAATGATGATGATGATTGTGATGATGATGATAATGATGATGGTGATTGTACTAGTGTTCAGGGTGCCATAACAAAATACTACAAACTGAGTAGCTTACACAACAGAGTCCAAAATCAAGGTTCTGGCATGTCTGGTTTCTGGTGAAGGGTCCTCCTCTTTCAGGCATATAGATGGTCACTTTTCTCACATGTCACATGGCCTTTCTTGTGAGTGCACACTGACTTCCTTTTTGTTTTCTTTTGTTATTTTTGAGACAGGGTCTCTGTCACCAAGGCTGGAGTACAGTGGCATAATCATAGCTCACTATATCCCTCACCTCCTGGACTCAAACAATACTCCCGCTTCAGCCTCCTGAGTAGCTAAGACTACCGGCTTGTACCACCACACACAGCTATTTTCATATTTAAAGATGGGGTCTTGCTGCGTTGCCCAGACTGGTCCTTAACTCATGGCCTCAAGCGATCCTCCCACCTTAGCCTCCCAAAGTGTTGGGATTACAGGTGTGAGCCACTGTGCTGGGCCAGACCTCTTCTTATAAGACCACCAGTTCTTTCAGATTACGATGCCACTTTTATGAACTCATGTAACCTTAATTACCTCTTGAAGACCCTCTCTTCAAATATAGTCACATTGGGGATTAAAGCTTCTACATAAGACTTTTGAGGTGATATAACTTAGTCCATAGCAGGAATTGGTAGCAATAACAACTACAGCAGAGCTGATGATTTTTATGGTGATGATGATGATGGTGATGGTGAGGATGGTGATGATGGTAATAGTGGTGGTAACCAACATTTACTGAGCACCTACTACGTGCCTGGCACTGTGCTTTTTTCACTTTACATGGGATAATTTATTTAATCCTCGCAATAATCCTGTGACTTGGGAGCTAGTTGTCTCCTGATTTTTTAGAAAGAGAAACCAAGGCTCAGAGAGCTTAAGTACTTGTGTAAGGTCACGTGGTGAGATCACAGCAGAGTTGGGATCTGAACCTGAGCCCCCAAGACCTTGCTCAAAGTTATTACCAAACGTCCTGTGGTCTTACCCAAAGGGACCAGTGACATAGGGCTGTCTATTGAGGAGGTTTGGGGCAGAAGGGAATCCAGCCCCATTTCCCCACTGGGGCTTCCTTCGGTGGATAGGACTGAGGTCCTGGGGGCAGGATGGGAGGCCCCTGGAAGTCCTTTTGCACCAGCAGCTCCAGGATAATAAAGTTATCCTCACCTGGGGTGCCTTTTGGAGTTATTCTGGGAGTTGGGTTTCTTTGAGGTGAGGCTATGGGCTGGAGTGTCTATGTGACATTTGCAAAGATAGCTGGGCGGGGTGGTGGTATTAGAGAATGGGTCTGGGGAATAGCTGTGGCCTGTGGTCGGCCACTCACTGTGGGGTGAGCTTGCTTGTCAAGCCATGTGTGACAAAAATCACGTCAGGGTGTCTCCTGCATGGATGCAGACAGGCCACTGCTTTGCAGAATTTTGAAGGCTGGACTGTGAGGGTTGGTTCTATGCCAAAGACACCAAAGCTTGGAAGCCTTGAGGCAATAATATTTTTAAAATAGTTCATAGTAGCAGTAGCAACAATAGTAGTAATAGGACCAATAGTTAGTATTAGTCATGGTAATCTGTGGCCCACCTCATTTTATTGTGCTTCCAAGATACTGTGTTTTTTATGCATGCATTAAAGGCTTGTGGCAACCCTATCTTGAGCAAGTCTATCAGCACTATGTTTCCAGCAGTGTATACTCACTTTGTGTCTCTGTGTCATACTTTGGTAATTCTCATAATATTTGAAACCTTTTCATCACGCGTCAGTAATTGTTTTGGGGCACCACGAACTGTGCCCATATAAGACAGTGACCATAATCAATAAATGTGTGTATTCTGACTGCTCCACCAATGAGCTGTTCCCCTCTCTCCCTCTCCTGTAACCTCCCTACTCCTAGAGGAACACAAACATATTGAAATTAGCCAATTAATAACCCTACAACGGCTTCCTAAGTGTTCAAGGAAGAGTTACATGTCTGTCACTTTAAATCAAAAGCTAGAAATCATTACACTTGGTGAAGAAGGCATGTTGAAAGCTGAGACAGGCTGAAAGGAAGGCCTCTTTTACTTAATTGTTTGCCAAGTTGTGAACGCAAAGGAAAAGTACTTGAAGGAAATTGAAAGCGCTACTCCAGTGAACACATGAGTGATAAGAAAGCGAAACAGCTGGCCAGGCGTGATGGCTCATGCCTGTAATCCCAGCACTTTGGGAGGCTAAGGTGGGCGGATCACGAGGTCAGGAGTTCAAGACCAGTCTGGTCAAGATGGTGAAACCCCGTCTCTACTAAAAATACAAAAAGTAGCTGGACATGGTGGCACGCGCCTGTAATTCCAGCTGCTCGGGAGTCTGAGGCAGAGAATTGCTTGAATCCTAGCTGCTCGGGAGGCGGAGGTTGCAGTGAGCCAAGATCATGCCACTGCACTCTAGCCTGGGCAACAGAGCAAGACTCCATCTCAAAAAAAAAAAAAAAAAAAAAAAAAAGGAAGCAAAACAGCCTTATGGCCTTATTGCTGATGTGGACAGCACATCACTGCGGTCTGGAGAGAAGATCAAACCAGCCACAACACTCCCGTAAGCCAGAGCCCAATCTAGAGCAAGGCCCCAACTCTCTTCATTTCTGTGGGGACTGACAGAGGTGAGGAATCTGCAGAAGACAAGCTGGAAGCTAGCAGAGGTTGGTTCATGAAGTTTAAAGAAGTCATCTCCATAACATAAAAATGCAAGGGGAAGGGGCAAGTGCTGATGGAGAAGCACATCAAGTTATCCAGAAGGCCTAGCTATGATCACTGATGAAGATGACTACACTAAGCAACAGATTTTCAGCTGGGTGCGGTGGCTCACACTTGTAATCCTGGTACTTTGGGAGGCCAAGGCAGGAGGATAGCTTAAGGCCAGGAGTTTGAGACCAGCTTGGGTAACATAGTGAGACCCCCATCTCTATTAAAATTAAACAACACATTTTGGCCGGGCATGGTGCCTCATGCCTGTAATCCCAACACTTTGGGAGGCTGAGGCAGGTAGATCACTTGAGGTCAGGAGTTTGAGAACAGCCTGGCCAACATGGTGAAAACCTGTCTCTACTAAAAATACAAAAATTAGACAGGTGTGGTGGCACGCACCTGTAATCCTAGCTAATCAAGAGGCTGAGGCGTGAAGATTGCTTGAACCTGGGAGGTGGAGGTTGCAGTGAGCCCAGATTGCACCATTGCACCCCAGCCATGGCGACAGAGGGAGATTCCACACAACAGATGTGGTGGAAATAGCAAGAGAACTAGAATTAGAACTGGAGTCTGTAGATGAGGAGTTGTTTCTTATGGATAAGCAAAGAAAAGGGTTCTTGAAACGGAATCTACTCCCAGTGAAGATGCTGTGAACATTGTTGAAAGAACAATAAATTATTTAGAACATTGTATAAGTATAGTTGGTGGGCTGGGCATGGTGGCTCATGCCTGTAATCCCAGAACTTTAGGGGGCTGAGGCAGGTGGACCACTTGAGGACAGGAGTTTGAAACCAGCCTGGTCAACATGGAGAAACCCCATTTCTGCTAAAAATACAAAAATTAGTTGGGTGTGGTGGTGCATGCCTGTAATCCCAGCTACTTGGGAGGCTGAGGCACAAGAACCACTGGAACCCAGGAGGCAGAGGTTGCAGGGAGCCGAGGTTGTGCCACTGCACTCCAGCCTGGGCAACAGAGCAAGACTCTGACTCAAAATAAGGAAGGAGAGGAAAAAAAGGAAAGAAAGAAAGGAAGGAAAAAGGAAGGAAGGAAGGGAGAGAAAGGAAAGAAAGAAAAAGAAAGAAGAGAGAGAGAAAAAAGAAAGGAAGGAAGGAAGAAGGAAAGAAAGAAATTTGGTGAAGCAGTGGCAGGGTTTGAGAAAATAAGTTCTAATTTTGAAAGAAGTTCTACCATGGGTAAAATGCTATCAAGTAACATCATAGGCTATAGAGAAATCTTTTGTGAAAGGAAAAGGCAATCAAAGTAATGAACTTCACTGTTGTCTTATTTTAAGAAATTATGACTGGGCGCAGTGGCTCGCGCCTGTAATCCCAGCACTTTGGGAGGCCGAGGAGGGTGGATCACCTGAGGTCAGCAGTTCAAGACCAGCCAACATGGTGAAACACCATCTCTATTAAAAATAAAAAAAAATTTGCCAGGCATGGTGGCGCATGCCTATAATCCCAGCTACTCAGGAGGCTGAGGCAGGAGAATTGCTTGAACCCGTGAGGTGGAGCTTGCAGTGAGCCAAGATCGATCGCAGCCCTGTACTCCAGCCTGGGGGACAGAGCGAGACTCCATCTCAAAAAAAAAAAAAAAAAGACATTGCCACAACTACCTTGACCTTCTGCAACTCCCAGCCTGATCAGTCAGCAGCTGTCAAAATTGAGGCAAGACCCTCCACCAGCAAAAAGATAATGACTTACCGAAGGCTCCGATGACTGTTAGCATTTTTTTTTTTTAAGCAATAAAGTATGTTTATATTAAAGTATGCACATTGGGTTTTTTTTTTTTTTTTTTTTTTTTTTTTTTTAGATATAATGCTATTGCACACTTAATAGACTCCAGTTTAGTGTAAACATAACTTTTATATGCACTGGGAAAATTTGTGTGACTCGTTTCATTGAAGCATTTACTTTATTGCAGTGATCTGGAACTGAACCTGCAACATCTCTGAGGTGTGCCTATAGTAATATCAATGCAAATAGTAATAGTGAAAATAGCAGTAGAGAAAATACAGTCATAGCATGCAGGGTGTTTGTGCTCTGGATCAAACAGCTCTGGGCTAGAATCTTGATCTTACCATTTGCTGACACATCACTTTACCTTTTAGTTTCTCTACCTATAAAATGGGATATTGATAGTATTTTAGGATTTTTGTGAGGCAAATGAGCTGACCTCTGTAAAATACCCAGCAACAGTGCCCAGGATGTAGTCAGGGCTGAAGTGTTACCTATAATAATGAGAACCACCTCAACAGCAATGAACTATTTTTTTCCTCTTTCTTTCTTTCTCTTTCTTTCTTTCTTTCTTTCTTTCTTTCTTTCTTTCTTTCTTTCTTTCTTTCTTTCTTTCTTTCTTTCTTTCTTTCTTTCTTTCTTTCTTTCTTTCTTTCTCTTTCTTTCTTTCTTTCCTTTCTTTCTTTCTTTCTTTTTTCTTTCATTCTTTCTCTCTTTCTCTCTCTCTTTCTCTCTCTTCTCTCTCTCGCCCTCTCTCTCCTTCCTCCTCCTTCTTTTCTTTCCTTTCTTTTCCTTCCTTCCTTCCTTCCTTCCTTCCTTCCTTCCTTCCTTCCTTCCTTCCTTCCTTCCTTCCTTCTCCTTCTTCATCTTCTTTTTTTTTTTTTGAGACAGGGTCTCACTCTCTCACCCAGGTTGGAGGGCAGTGGTGCTTTTGTAGAGATGGGGTCTTGCCATCTTGCCAACAACATCTAGGTGTTGACAGCTGTTGCGAGATCTCAGTTCTTGCCTTCTGAGTTTAAAAGAATATAGACAAGAGACACATAGCAAAGGGGAGGTGCAGCATAGAGTAATTTATTGCAGAGGAAAAAGAACATTTTGAAAGTGAAGTACAGAAAAGACAGGACACCCTGAGAGAGACGGGATTCAGGGCAGACTGCTTGTAAGGATAAGACAGCATTGATTGTTGCTGGGAGATTCCCTTTGAGGGGGTTTTACATGATTATTCATAAGGGGTTGAGAGAGGCATTACTAGTAAGCATGTTCTGGGTGGTCCTCTCGGTGCCCATGCACAGTAGCTGTACGTGCTTGTTCATGTGTTGCATGTCTCATTAGCATCTTAAATCTCCACTTAGGGGTGTGTTTTTTACTCTTTTAATGCACAAAGGGTCAGTTTGAGGACAGTAAAATGAAAGTGCGTATGCTTTCTAGAGAGGAAAGTCCCTGCTGAAGATCACTTTGCTTGAGTGAGCTCAATTACAATGCGAATGCTGAGGCTTGTTGTGTTGACTGTATAGTCACCACGGATGCTGCATCTTGAGGACACGGTCACTTCCTTGACTACCTATCCTGCCTCACAGGCTGGTCTCAAACTCCTGGGCTCAAGCAATTCTCCTGCCTTGGCCTCCCAAAGTGCTGGGATTACAAGCATGAGCCACTGTACCTGGCCCAATAATGAACTCTATGTGCCATGTGCTTTCCATGTATTATCTCATTTAATCGTCAGGTCTACCTGATCAGGTAGGTACTATTATTGTTCCCATTTTGCAGATGAATAAACTGAGGCTTGAGGAGGTGGAGCCTTTTGCTCAGGGTTACACAACAGTAGCCAGCATTTGATTCAACACTCCAAGCTCACTCCACTCTGCCCTGCTGCTTCCTCCCTGGGTGGAGATGATCTTCTCTGGGGAGGTGGCCTTTTGAGGGGTTGGCTGATATTATCTTGGAGGGTGGGGAAAGCAAGCAGACAGGCCACAAAGAGCCATTGGCTGGAACTCATCTGTAGGAGCCCTCTAACGCCACCAAAACTTGGCGGGACCTAGAAGTCTTCTCTCCTGTCGTGAGGTTAGACACAAGGTCTGCACTCTTGCCTCAAGTTCAACGGGTCTGAAGTATTGAGAAGTACGCCTCATTTGTCTGTCTTTTTAAGAAAACTCACCCTAGGGCCAAGTAGTTTTTACAGGACAATGCTTAATGTAAGTTCTAGAACTGTGCATTTGGATGTGGTCCCAGGTAGCCCTGGTCCAGGAATCACACTTAGGAAAGGTTACATCTGAGATGTGGTCATAGCTGTAGTGTGGCACCCAGGAGAGGGTGGGAGGTGGGCAGAAGACCTCAGCCAGAGCTTGATTCTACCACTTCCTAGCTGTGTGCCTTGAGGCAAGTCATTTCACCTCTCGGAGCCTCTGCTTCCCCATCCATCCATTCATCCATCCACCCATAAACTCACCCAGCCCATCAGGTGATGCCAGTGCCCAGGCCCCACCTCCAGAGCACTGGCTTTAACTTGGCTTCAGAATTTAATTAGGCTCCTGGTGGGAGCCAGGGTTGGCGTGAGGGCCATGGTGCTTGGCAGCCAGTTGGCCAAGTGAATGCATCAGGCTCAGCCTGTGTTGGTTCAGCTATTTCATTGAATGTTCAAGGCACAGGTGAACCTCAGATATGCAGTTTGAATCCCTGGTGTGTTCTGCCAGGAGGGGTAAGGCAGAAGAATGGGCTTTGGGTCACTCAAATCAAGCCAGCTGGCTTGAGGGTCAGTTGGCCTCTTGAGCCAGTATCCTTGTCTGAAACAATGCCCACCGCAGGGGGCTGTCATGAGAATTAACAGGATTACAAATGTAAGGGCCTGGCACAGAGCATGGATGCTTAACAGACCGTTGTAACTTACCTGTGGAGGTTTTCCATGGAGGGGTTTATTTAGAGATGCTAAGACCTATTTGGAGGCTGCAAAACCCCTAGACTTGAGCTCACTGAAGGGCACATGATGCCCCCGTGTGGCTCTAACTAGATTTGTCTTGGGAAAGGGTGTCTTTAATGTGAGTTTAAAAAATATCCATTCGTTTTAGCAGCACAACCACGTTTGGAGACTTGGGCTCTTCTGGGAATATTGCTTCAGTTGTTTATAAGCTCCTCCTGATGGTCAACTCTGAGGACGTTAACTGGGACAGAAATGTCTCATTTAAATTAAAAAAAATCACAAAGAAAAGTGGTGGGGAATTGTGGTGGTGCCACATGTAATAAACAAGGGAGAGACAAGCTCAGTCTAGAGTGACTGTGAATTAAATTGCAGAACATGCCACACATGACAATTTTACATGGTTCTACCCAGGGTTCTAATTTGAGATTCCTATAAAGTCCCTGGTCTGTGGCTGCCTTCACAGACTACACAGGGAACAGTCTTTGAAGTTCTGTGCCCTCCACCAGAACCCAGAGCATTAAAACAAAAAAAACAAAAAAAATAAGGGAGGCATATTTAAGAGGCAGCCAGCCTATGCCTGAACAAAAAAACCACCACCAGAAAAAACAAACACATCTTACTTTTGAATCAGTTGAACATTTGAGACTATGGGAGTCAATATTTCAATAACCCATTTTCACTAGAAGATAGGGCATCCTTTGAGATTTGCATGACTATGAGTAGCTAAGAATAGGGAGACATCACGGTAGGAGGAACCGTGCTTAGACTTATGCCCAAGCCAGGGATGAATGTTTGTCTGTCTGGTTTTTTTTTGAGAGAGCCTTGCTCTGTCTTGCAGGCTGGAGTGCACTGGTGCAATCTTGGCTCACTGCTACCTCTGCCTCCCAGGTCAAGCGATTCTCCTGCCTTAGCCTCCCGAGTAGTGGGATTACAGGCACATGCTGCCACGACTGGCTAATTTTTGTATTCTTAGTAGAGACAGGGTTTCACTATGTTGGCCAGGCTGGTCTTGAACTCCTGACCTCGTGATCCACCCGCCTCGGCCTCCCAAAGTGCTGGGATTACAGGTGTGAGCCACCGCGCCTGGCTGAATGTTTTTTAAACTACCTTAGGAGTACTATGCAGGCACAGATAGTTCAGAATGAACCACTTACATACTACACCTATGCAGAACAGAGCATTCAGAAATTTCTTCCCTAAAGTTCGGCTCATCTATGACTTTGGTTCTTAAAAGTCAGGGGCTCTGGAATTACCTGCCCAGACAGAAGTCAGAAACTTGGGCCTAGAAA
Organism: Chlorocebus sabaeus; assembly: GCF_047675955.1. NCBI lineage: Eukaryota > Metazoa > Chordata > Mammalia > Primates > Cercopithecidae > Chlorocebus > Chlorocebus sabaeus. The sequence goes on along the minus strand of NC_132914.1, from coordinate 105,680,187 downwards.
TCTGCATTTTAAACTCATTCCCGAGGTGCTCTTCACGTATCTTTAGGGTGCTAAGCCAATGCTTCTTAGATTTGAGCAACCAGTGAAATTACAAAAAGAATCTTCAAGACTCACTTTGAGCTGTCAACTATCATCTCACAAAGAACAATGAAAAGCGATAATCATCTCCTTTCATCCTTGTTCCAAAAAAATATTATGTGTATTTGTCTTTGGAAAAAATCTTGTACATGACCTTTACTGTTGTTTGCTTGGAGAGCTGTGTATGTCGTTGCGGTCCAACATCTGGGAACTCCAAGGGGCTTTGGGCACCACTTTGGAATGAATGATGGGCCCAAGAGACAAGGCTTATTAGAGAACACCATTATCTTCCATTGTTTTATTATTTTTTATATATATAGATAAGCAGATCTGTTTTATGTACAACAATTAGTTCTATCAAATATTCAGACAAAGGCATTCTACTGGTAATTTCCCCCCAAATCAATTCCGGTAAAATTAGATACCTATGCACTTCATGGGCTATCAACACTTGCGACTTATCAATTTCAGTTCTGAGGTCATACACACAATTCAAAATATACATTAACTAGGTTAAGGCGATAAAAGTGGACTGAAAGAAACCACGGGATTAAGAACAATGAAACTGTGTATTTTGCTTGCATGAGAGTCATAATGTGAACAGCAAGTATTGTGCGTATCTCATAGCTCTTCAGTGGAGAGGGAGCGGCTTCTGAACATCTAAGGTGATTGCACGGCAGGTGGGAAACAGCTGGTGTGGCCTGCTGGAGGCTTCGCCAAGGGAGGGCTCATTTCTTCTCTGCTTCTCCTTTTTTGGGTTCTTGTTTCAATTTGTAATCAGCCAGGGCGGCCTTGATTGCATCTTCAGCCAGCACTACAGGTAATGGAAGGAAAGAAGCCTAAGTTTCTAGATGCGAAAGAAGTGGTTTTGGGAATAGAAACTTTAAGAGCTTGGAGGAAGTGGTGCTGGTGGGGACTAACGGGGTAACCAAGCCAGAAAGCTGGGGTGAGGAGTTGCCGGGCAGGTCAGCAGCTGCTTCCTGAGCTGAGTTACTCCTGTGGCTAATCCTGGAGACAGACTAGGGTTTAAATATCTGTGATCCCAGGCTAGTTCCTTAGCCTCTTCAAACCTACTTTCTACTCTATAGAACTGGGATAATCATGCTTTTCTTGCCAGGATAGTGTAGGGACTTACAGAGATGTCTAACACATAGTAGGGACACAGCAAATGTTAGTTCTTGCCTGCTCCCATCAAAGTCTGGCTTTGGACAAAATCATGTCATGATAAAAAGTTGACATGACCTTTGGAAAAAAAATCATGTCAATCTGTTGATGGGATGGCATTTGCCACATCACCCTCTAGTGATCGAGAGTTTGACCACTTTTATTTAGGAGTCAATATTCAAAGTGAGGCTATGGGGAAAATAAAAACCGAGAGAGCTAGAATGACAGCAGAAAGCAAGCAAATAGCAGAGAAAGGTTTCAGTACCTAAAAATGCCTAATAAAAGGGCTAGAGATTTCCTGAAACCATGTGAAAATGTTTACAAGTGATGACCTTTCTTTATGGATACTTAAAATTCCAGATCAAGTGGAAAGAACTTGGGTCTGACCAGGCTTCCTGAAGAATGAGTTAGTGTGTCTGCCCCGGCACCTGGCTCTTCTCCTTGTGAGTATTACCCCGGCAAGAGGCCTGACTCTCTGCTGATTTTTAACTAATTTGGTTAGTAAACCTCCATCGATGCATTAAGGCTAATGTTTCTCATTCCTTCTTTCCCTGAGAAGGTTAAGAAATGATGGAAAAAGCATTAGATTTAATACAGAGACCAAACTGGAAAGTCAAGTACAAGTCTTAAGGCATCTGAGCTTTTTTTTTAGGATAGCAGAGAGGGGGACATTGTACAACTGGGCTTAGTTGTTCCATATATACAGATGCAGACCCTGACAGTAATAGCATCCAGACAGGAAGTGAAGAAATACACAGGAAACAGGATTATGGAGAAAGCTGAGTTTTCTCCTCTGCTAGAAACAGCAGATTCTGAAATCAAAGATTGTAGCTTAAATTCTGGCTCTCCCACTTATTAGCCATGTGACGTGGGTGTCTCAACCCAAGCCTCAGCTCCTTCATCCATAAGAGGAAAGTAATGACATCTACTGTGCACTCAAGGATATCTGTGAGGTTTAGAAATGACGCCCATCAAGTGCTCAGTATGATGGCTGGTGCATATCTCCTTCTGGCATGATCCTCTTAGGGATGAATGTGAGACCATGGGGGCTCTAACCCTCTGCAGGTTGTAAGGACAGACTCATGAGCTCTAATTCTGAGGGTTATAAACATGGGCTCCATGACCTAAAAGGACTGTTGCAAATGCAAGTTGAAATTACTGCCAAATGTCCCAGCTGACTGGTATGGAGAGCAGAGACTTACTGGAGCAGTGCAGTTTCACGGGAGGAAGGCAGAGCTCCTTGGCGATATCTGTGTTTTTGATAGTCAAGGCTTCCTCCACCTGAGAGGCATAATGGAAAGACGGGCAGTTTTAGCAATGCTTTATCTTGTGAGGGCCAGACAATAAAAAAGGGAGGCCAAAAAGGCCCTCGGGGTTGGTGGGGATAATTTCTGTTTAATAACTCAAAGGGCTGAGGGTCTTCTCAGGACTCCCACTTTATCAAAGCTGCAGCTGGGATTCTCAAGCATGAAGTATACACAGCTGCACTGCCTGGCTTGGGTAAGCAAAGACCGCCCAGACACTTCTATAAGCCAGGAGTGGAACTGGTGAGAAGTCTCTTAGGGATCTGCTTGTGGCCTGTGTCAGGAATCTTTTCCTTAAAAGGTAGTGATTTCCGATACTGGTTTTGTGAATATCAGCTTCTCTGATGTCCTCATACGAAATGTTAGAATAAATCCTTTTGACTAGAAGTGCCAAATGGCATCAGAGAGGTTGGGAAGATGTCAGGTAAGTGGCACAGTGGCAGGAGCACAGCCGGGTCAGGCTGAACGCTCTCTCTGGTGTCACCCTTTGCCTATAGGAGCATCTCCTCCAGATCAACTGAGGAGGATGCCTGGGGTCTGGTTGACAGCCCGGGGGGATAATGTGAGGCAAGCAGATCCTCGCCCATGTGGAACAGTGCCCCACTGCCTTACAGAAAACCAGATTTCCCAACAGCTGGGCTCCTTGGCTAGTCTGACTATTGTTCAGTTTCCCAATTCTGCTAACCCTTCTTGGCTGATTCAGGTTCTGCTCCTGAAACTCAGATGGGCGATCTCAAGGTTAAAGAAATGTTCTCTCTCCCATTTTCTGATCACAATTCACAGTCACCTAAGGGCCAGGTTCTGGGAGCATAAGTGCCTTGTCTCATTTCTCCCTTCACCTGACGACAGTTCCTGACAAATCACTTCAGAGCTACCTCCTGCCAGAGCAGGTTAGTTCTGAGCTTTCTGGCTCTCAGGAGCTTGCCAGCCAGAAGGCCGTGAGCCACAGGAAGCAGGTGGCACGTGGCCTGGCAAACCGCTCTGCCGTGGAGCTGGCCAGCTCCCAAGCATGCTCCTCCATGACTCAGCTCCCTGCACCTGGTCCCTTGGGGCAGCAAAGATGAGTGCCTTGCTGGTTGGCTTTTCTGAGAGGTTCTGACAGCAACTGGATTTTAGAAAGTCCAGCTCTTCACTGCTTTTGGGACCTTTGACCTCTGCAGCTACCAGGGAAAGACACTTCGGAGAGAAAGAGATGAAAGAGAAGTTCTAGCTCTTTATTATCTCTGCCTTTAGAGGGCTTGCGATCAGCCACCTGGATCACTGTTCTGATTTCGTTGTTCACTTTGCCCCTACCCTTGCTGTGTTTTTGATTCTTTAATCCCTCTTTTAACACAGGCTAGTTTATTTCACCAATCCTTGTAAGCCACCTAGAACCCTTTCTGAAACATGAGAGGAAATAAGCAAGAAAATAACTACCATATAACAACTCTCTGACTTGACAAATTATAAGAGTATTAGTAACCTTAGAGAAAGCCAAAGATTTCTTTTAAATTCTATTTTGTTAGAGGGACAGGTGAGAATCTTTTTTGTATGTAATTAACACCCAAACGAACAAACAAACAAAATGATCAACAAGAAAAAAACCCAAACAACATCTAGAATGATCCATAATTCCCAATTTGAAGAATTAATATAATCAACATCTGTATAGTAGAAACTTAAAAAATTTAGAATATTAAAAAACAGTCATGGTTACTTGTTTTTGACCCATTAGACCCGTCAAGAAACAGGCTTGGGGTGAATGCAATTTCATTCTGTCAGATTTGTGAGCAACCTTACCGTCTTTCCTTTCACCCATTCAGTGGCTAATGAGCTGGAGGCAATTGCAGAACCACAGCCAAATGTTTTAAACCTAGCATCCACAATTTTCCCCTTTTCATCCACTTGAATCTAGAAAAGAGACAAGAATTAAGTGGTGAGTCCTGGGACCACCCTCTGGAACTTAGCACTCATGAAGATTCACTGGGGCCTTCCTCAAGGGCTTTGGGCTTGCTTTCCATACTAAGTGATGGCATTAATTACTGATTTTGCCTTGTTTCAGCTCAGTGATGAAAAGTGAAATGCAGGGACAACTATCCAGGCCCAACTGACAAAGATCAGCTGAAAAATATGTCCCTCCACCCCAGTATTATTTTGTTTTGCAACTCTGGCTTGCATTTTGGCTATGAACTTCTATTTGAGGCAGTCTGCTCACAGCTGCTGGGGCAATCTGCCTCTTTAAATACTAAGAGAGTCCACAATAAAGGTCTCTGGTTAATACTTTTTTCTTGGGCAGCAGATTATATTTAGTGGTTTCCTCCTGTTTTGTTTCTGTATTCCAAGATAGGTATGAAGATCTGGCAAGCTGTCCACTCACCATGAAGCAGCAGATTGGCGCTACAACAACAGTGTACCCAAAGCACTAGACACTATCTTCATGTTGCTCCCAATCTGGGGACAGGTTTAATTTACTGTGTTTCTTATCTCATTGGGGACTGCTAGCTCACTGGGATTTTCCTTTGATCAGTAAAATTCACAAAACTCTTTCGTTGGCTGAAGTTGGAATTTAAACTTATACAGTGAGTACAAAAATGAGATTACTCTTCTATTTCGGAAAAAGTCGGCATAGTACACTAGCCTAGCAGGAGAGCTACAATTGAGGCCCTGTTCCAATCATGTCTAACATGGACTCATCCCATCTCACAGGAATAAAGAGACCGAGTGAAATGCTGTATGTGCAAGTGCTTTGTAAACTTAAAGGGATTATTGTTATCACTATTAAAGACTAGCCATACCTGTAATTTCATTACGTCACCACATGCTGGAGCCCCCACCAGTCCAGTTCCAACATTTTTAGATGTCTTGTCAAGGGACCCCACGTTTCTAGGATTTTCATAATGATCAACAACCTAAAATGAGAGGGTTAAGATAAATCGTGTTCACTCTCTATTGGTACTGGTCTCTGGTATGATGGCAAGCTCCTGGAAGTCAGCATCTTGAACCTGGCAGGCAATCACCAAATTTCACCTGAGTAGAAAGGTCTACACTCATGTCAGTGAGAATCATTTGTGACCCCCAATTCCTTTTGTGTCTCCTCTACAACTACTTCACAGATTAGCGATACCTAGAAGAAAAGAAAAATCAGTGAAATCATGTCTTAATTCCATAGGGTTTTTACAAAAATACTTGACTTTTACCCACCAGACTTGGGCTCAAACAGCAGTTTTGTTATTTTCAAATAAAAACGATCCTCAAAGGATGATTACTATTTAAAAATTCTAAAAATAACTATGGCCCAGGAAGGGAAAACTTTTAGAAGCCTTAAGGTGACTGTTACACAGAGAACAATGCTATGGAATGTGTACGTTTATGTGTCTTTTAAAATAAAAACAGTGCCATTACCGTATTTCAGAGCCTGTCATCACCCTAGTGCAGCAGCGCACCCTGGCTGCTGAAAGGCTGCTAGTCCAAGTTTCCTAGGGGTGTACCCTCAACAAAACACACCCCCGGGACGGGGAGGAGTGAAGAAGCCCTTGGAGAAAGGGCAGAGGCCAGATCAGAATCAATATCCATTCGAACTGGCACACAGAAGGCCTTAATGTGGTTACTGGTTAGTAGTAAGCACCCCGATCTTCCAGTCCCCTTTTCCTCCCCATCTGACTAAGGATTTTGACTCCAAGTAAAGGCCCCTATAGGATAGTATCTAACGGAGGGACTTTTTGTGCCACATTGATTTATGGCATTCTTTAGTTGTTTCTAGAGTGGGAGTCTCACGTCTGGGGGACTTCGCGTCACCAGACAGCAAGGGGCTGCAAACTATGCATCCATCCCTCCTTCCCCGCCAAAAAAACCCCCCCAAAACAAAACAAAAACACTACGCATGTTGGTTACAAGCCTGACTCCCCTATGCACTCCTAAAGCAGTAACAGAAACGGTCTCCTCGTGCTGGGGCCTATGTGCCAGGAACCATGACAGGACTCCACGCACAGTATCCTTTGTAAGAGACAGCTGAGAGTCCCTCATTTACACCTGGGGAAAAAAGTTCAGAGAGGCGCAGTGACTAGCGCAAGGTCATCTGGCCAGGGCAGCAAAGTGGCTGAAGCCGCAGCCCGCTCCGGGGGTGTGTCTGTCCCTGGACTCTAAAAGACAAGTCCCAACAGGACCCTGCCTCCTGGGCTGTTGGCGAATTTAAAGTTGGGACGCACGAAGTCGCGGCCAGCGGCGGGGCCCCCTGGAAGTCGCAGCCCGATGAGCGGTAACTGTTGTTTATCAGTTGCAGTGAGCCTCACTGCGTAGCAAGGGAAAGTGAGTCAGGGCAAAGACGTGGGAGGCGACAGCTAGTCCTGGCTGCGTAGAACCCCGCGGCCGCCGCTCCAGCCCAGGCCTCCGCCGAGTCGCGCGTGTCACCTCGTTTGTCCCTACCTTCTTGTGATAGAGTCGGGCCGGGGCCGACAGCTCCCGGGCGGGCAGGCGGGGGCTCCGGAGCAGCAGAACCGAAGCTGCCCGTCTCAGACGGCCAGCTCCAGCTGCCGCCATCTTGCCGGCTTGCGCCTGCGCCAGTCCAGAGCGATGCCGAGGGGCGGGGCGCGTCTGCGAGTCGGCTCCGAGCTGGGAGCGCGCCTCTCTGGCGTCACCGAGGCTTTGCGCCTGCGCCTTACCGTTCCGTGCAAGCGTCCGCCCTCTGGCCCCGCCTTGACCACGCCTCTCGGGGGCGGGCGGGGTCGGGAGCGGGAAGGTCTGAAGTCGCTGAAAGGCTTGTCCTGGGTACTGGATTCTGGTTGAGAGAGGACCTCAGGCTTCTGCAGTGTGGGAATGCGGCGCAGAGGACCACCGAGTCCACTTTTCCTAACCCTATTTTGCAGCTAAGGAAGCTGAGATTCAGGGCAGTTTGGTCACTCCGTCCAAGGTCGCTTAGGGCTTAGGTTCAATTAGAATTCGAACTTGGGTAGTCCTGGGTTAGAATCCTGGTTCGGTTCCTTCCTGGCTGTGTGTCCCTAGACAAATGGTACCGGCTCGCTAAGTCTGAATTTCCCTTTTGTATTAATTCGAGGACAATTCCTTCATCATGAAGCCAGCATCTGTGTCGAGTACCTACTATGTGTCAAGGCACTCTACTAGACCCGGGGATCCAACGGAAAGCAAAACAGACGTAATTCCTGCCCATTAAGCTTGCTAATGAGGGAGCAAGGTAGAGATAGAGACACACTCCAGTACTTGCTTACCTCAACAATGGGAAGCTTAAGAAGGAAACGAACACCATGTCCTGATTGAAAAAAAATGAGTGTCTATTTTTCTCTCTAAAACAACAGCAAATTCAATTTATATGTCGGTGCCTAGCAATTAAAAGAAATGCGTATTTACTGTTGGTTTGCAGTATGTGAGCTTATAAAACCGGAAAACTCAAGTGTATTTAACGCCTCCTAGGTACCAGACGTTTACATAAAGGGGAAGAATTTCTTTGGGGAATGGATTTTTCTCTTGAATGGTGAAATCGATCCTTCCCCGAGGACCTGCAGTTTTCTTTGCGTTTGAGGTGCAGTTGCTGGGGAGACTAAACCCAAGCGCCAGGTCACACTAGGCGATAAGTAAGGTATTTTTTCTAAGAATTACTTTGACCTTCTCAAGATGGCGCCAATTTCTTTACTACAGACACCACTCTCGCTCCATGACTTCCTCTATGGCCTCCACTTCCTGCCCAAAGACCCAACTTCTGTCCGAAGTTGTGACGGAACGTATGCCATGATAATGAGTTTTTTCTCTGGTGGGAGTTTTTACAGGGGTGTAAAATAAAATGAATTTAGTGCATGTGGAAATTTTCTCGTTATCTAAGGTTCCCAGTTTCCCTTTCAGTGTCAAGAAAGCGGGCTTTTGATAAGGCGCGCGCCGCGGGCAGCCTCTGCCTCAGCGGGTCTTCGGCGGCCGCGGGAAGACCCGAGAGTCATTAGAAGCGCAAGATGGCGACTGCGGCCGCAACCTCGGCTTCAGAACCCGAGGCTGAGTCCAAGGCTGGGCCCAAGGCTGATGGAGAGGAGGATGAGGTTAAGGCGGCCAGGACAAGAAGGAAGGTGTTATCGCGGGCTGTGGCCGCTGCGACATACAAGACCGTAGGGCCAGGGTGGGATCAGCAGGAGGAAGGCGTGAGCGAGAGCGATGGGGATGAGTACGCCATGGCTTCCTCCGCGGAGAGCTCCCCCGGGGAGTACGAGTGGGAATATGACGAAGAGGAGGAGAAGAACCAGCTGGAGATTGAGAGACTGGAGGAGCAGGTGGGCCCGGGGGTGGGCAGCGGGCACCTTCCAGCCTTTCAGGTCCTCAGGTCCCCGTGTCCTGGCCCGCCTCCCTGGTTCTCGGCGGCCATAAAGCCGCCAGGGCTGCAAACCCCTTTTTCATGACCGTAGCTCCTGTCATTTGAGTGCTTACTGCGTGCCCAGTGCTTTGCAAATGTTATCCCATTGAATCCTCCTCACCACCCTGTGAAGGAAGCCCTGTTATCTATCCCCATTTTACTGGAGGAAACTGAGGTTCGTGGAGGAAAGTCTCTTGCTCAAGATAATACTTCCTGCAAGTCAGGCCTCGTACTTTGATCCCATTCCAGAACTACCCCTCGTAGCCACACGTCCAACAGTAGAAATACACGCATTCACAAGAGACTGTTATTTTGTTGTGTAGGAATGACGGCGGTGATGAAACTTGTGGTAGGAAAAATATTGACCGCGATGGTGATAATAGAAATGGAAAGATTTGCTGGTTCTGGAAGTTAAGGCCTCAGTTCTAGCTGTTCCACCCTTGTATGTCCTTGTGAGAATTTCTTAATTTCTCTGATCCTCTCGGTTTCCTCATCTGCAGATTGGGAGCAACATTGTCTGCATAATATAATTGTTGTAAGAGTAAATATAGCCCAGTGCCTAGCATCTAGTCATAACATGGTCTCTCGTTGGTAACCTTACGAGGTGCTGATATCTACTGTATAATCCAGGATCTCAGCAGGAAATAGGTGGCACATTTAGATTAGGATGATCTGAGAGAAAGTAAAGGTGTGGGTAGGGAAATCAGGAGTGAAGATTTAGTATCCCATGGCTAGTAACTCCAGAACCTGGTGTCCATCTTTGGGCCTGAAGGGGTGAAGGGAGTGATCTGAGTTGTGTGGAGAGGGCACCTGAGACCTGCTGATAACTTTGTTCAAGGGATGCAGCCCCAGTTTCCTGTCAAGGATTGGGGTGGGGGAAGAAATACCTTGACCTCCCTTTCTTCCTTCCACCAAACTTCTTCTGCTGGTGCCTTCTGCTGGGCAGACCCATCTGGAAGCTGAAGAGCCAGAAAACCTGTATATGGGGTCTATACTCGGGGACACAGGGCAGGGAGGAGAGGGTAGGGTATGTTTGGAGGGGGCAAACAGAAGAGATGGAGCACATTCCCCCCTTTTTTTTTTTTTGAGACAAGAGTCTCGCCCTGTCACCCAGGCTGGAGTGCAGTGGCACCATCTCGTCTCACTGCAAACTCTGCCTCCCTGGTTGAAGCGATTCTCCTGCCTCAGCCTTCCCAGTAGCTGGGATCCAGGCATGCCCCATTGTGCCTGGCTAATTTCTGTATTTTTAGTAGAGGTGGGGTTTCACCATGTTGGCCGGGCTTCTCTTGAATTCCTGACCTCAGGTGATCCACGCACCTTGGCCTCCCATAATGCTGGGGTTACAGGCCTGAGCCACTACGCCCGGCCCACGTTCTCTTTTTACAGATGAAGAAACAGAGGTTCAGAACAAATGATGAAATGATTTGCTTTAAGTCGTTCATAGTGGGATTTACACTGAAAATGTGGACTAGATGCCACACTGGATGTGAAATCACTCAGTGAATGTGAAGTTGCTAATCTAGGTTACTCATTAAACGTTGCTGAGTGTCAGTTTCCTTATAATACTCCCTCTGGCACTGATATTTTTGTTACATTATGAGATAGTGATGTCATCCATTGGTATAGCTTGTCCCACCCATTACATTTGATTGACAGAGGAACCAGTTGGGGTTGGCAGGTAGTTACCATTTCTACTTTTTATAAATAAGTGTACTGAAGCTAGTTTAGTCTTATTCAGCAAGTACAGCGTGACACTGCGTACCAGATTGACTGTGTCACTGCCCTTGTTGATATCATTTCTTCAGACTGCTAGTCCTGGGCCTTTCGATGAGCCTATTCTGTGAGGTGGGGGAAAGAGAGGTTTGGGAACAGAGAGGTTAAGTCCTTGATGAGGGTACACAGCTTGCTAAGGAGCAAGAAAGAGGAGAGCAGAGGTCTCCTGGCCACTAGTACTCTGCAGTTGCCTGTCCTGCCACAAATCACCAAGGGTGGGATGGAGTTTAGAATGTGACCACACAGGATGGGACCTGGCAAGTGATGAATTGAAGACCCTCTGGCCTTATGCTCTTTGTCCTGGGGTCTAGAAATGGACATTTCCAGTTTCTCCAAGCCTCCCACCCACCTCACCTGGTCCCACAGCTGCTGCTTCCTGCCGTAGCTGCTCTTATGGTAGAGCATCATGATGAATCGCTTCCAAATAGGTCTGGGAGAAACTTGGCCTCGCCATATTTGAAAGTTCTGGTTCTCATACCTGAGTGTTTCTGAGAGAGCGTCTCACTCTTGCCCAGGCTGGAGTAGTGGCGTGATCATGGCTCACTGCAGCTGGGACCTGCCAGGCTCAAGTGATCCTCCCAGCTCATCCTTCAAAGTAGCTCGGACTACAGACATGAGCCCCCACGCCTGGCTAATTAAAATTTATTTTTGTAGAGATGGGTTCTTACTATGCTGCCCAGGTAGATGTTAAATTCCTGAGCTCAAGTCATCCTCCTGCCTCAGCATCCCAAAGTTCTCAGATCACAGGCACAAGCTACCACACGTGGCCACGATTATATTTTATGGAAGCTGGCAGTTTGCTATGGTATCTGTGTAACAAAAGCAAATATTTTCCATTATTTGTGTTTGTGTGCTAGAACTAAAAGTGGCACTTCATGGTCGCTTCAGCAGATTTGTCAGTGCAGCAGTACAGAGACTATGGCTTTGCAACCCTGTGTGATCCCCAGCCTTCCTTTGAGTAGTGGAAAGGCCTTGGACAAGTTATTTCAGCTCGCAGAGCCTTGGGTGTTCCAGTTAGTAAAATGAAGGTTGTAATAGTGCTTTCCTCACAGGGCTGTTGTGGGGTGCGGCACAATGTGGGTAAAGCTCCTGGCACGGTTTGGTACATGATAGTTGCTGCTCCATTCTCCCTTCCCTGCCTTTCCCTTGATCGCACCAGTTGTTTTCTTTCCATCAGACCTCTCTTATTTCTCCCCCTTTCTAGTACAGGTAGGTGTAACACTTTCTTCACATTGCTAGGGAGTTCAATCAGTTAACGTATCATTTTGTGATTGGTTAAGTTTCCTTTAAAGCATCTATGTTATTAATCCCAGCTACTCGGGAGGCTGAGGCAGGAGAATCACTTAAACCCGGGAGGCAGAGCTTGCAGTGAACTGAGATCACACCACTGCACTCCAGCCTGGGTGACAGAGCAAGACTCCATCTCAAAAAAAAAAAAAGGTCATTAATGATGTTCTAAGACCAGAATAGACCAGCATATTTATCATTTATCAGTATAGGTTGAACTATGTAGAAATAGCTCTTTTAAATGCATTTCAGTATGTATTTAATATATGTACTTTCAGAGTATTTGTCCTTATATAGCAACTTCATCATTTTACCCTAAAAATCAGAAGTTTACACCAAAAGCCACACCTTAAAGGCAGCTTCTTGACTTTAGCGACTTTTACACCTTTTTCTTCTGCTGATCTACACACGGTATTCATGTGAGGGGTGCTTGCATACATAGATATTCGTGACACTGACTGGCAAGTGCTCTCCCACTCCTGTTCGTGCTCCACAAGCACCTCTAGTGAGTTCAGAGTGGTGATGTGGCGCGGAGAGCCTTGAATGTTCTTTAATGAAGAAAGTATATCCTTCTCAAACTTCATCTCTCAAATATCCCAAACTGCGGTTACTTTGTGTGACACACTTGATAACGTGATTTTGAAACATCAATGTGTCAGTGGTAGCCCATTTAAGAACCAGAGCTTTAGCCCAGCTCTTTCATGGTACAAATGAGGAAACAGAACAAGTGGAGATTAGAACACTTGTGTCCTGATCTGGTCCAGTGCTTTTCACCTATCGTGATCATCAGATGAGTTCAGTTTGTCAGCTTTTAGGAGTCATAAGCAGGAGAACATTGCTAAAAGTCTTAAGATTTAAAAATGAGAGCTCTTATCTGTAATTGATTATTATCTTTGGCATGTAATTTGATAAATACAAAGCAGTTCACATCATGTACAAGAGTTTCTCACCAGATGCAGTGGCTCACACCTGTAATCCAGCACTTTGAGAGGCTGAGGCAGGATGATCCCTTGAGCCCAGTAGTTTGAGACCAGACTGGGCAAGATGGTGAGACCCCCCCCTTTACAAAAAATAAATTTAAAAAATGTAGCCGAGTGTGGTGGCGTGCGCTTGTAGTAGCAGCTACTCGAGAGGCTGAGGCGGGAGGATCATTTGAGCCCAGGAATTTGAGGCTGCAGTGATTCATGATTGTGCCACGGCACTCCAGCCTGAGGAAGAGTGAGACCCTGTCTCAAAAAAAAAAAAAAAAAAGAGTTTCTCAAAGTCACTATTTTTCAACCTGGGGGTCACAATTGTAGATCATAAATTTATTTTAGCTGAAACAGCCATTGCCACCTGAGCCATAATGTTTTTCAACTGCATGGGTCTGTTTTGGGCTCTCTCTTCAGTTTGTCTATCCTGTGCCAGTTCCACTGATTAACTTATTGCTAAGGCTTGCTATCTGGTAAGACAAATCCTCCTACCTGATTTTTTTTTTTTTTTCTTTCCCTGCAGGGTGTTTTGGCTCTTTCATATAAATTTTAGGATGATTTTGTCAAGGTCTATGAAAAACCCTGTTGGTTTTTTTATTTGAATTGCATTGAATTTATGGATTATTTAGGGGAGAATTGACGTCTTTGCTATAATGATTATTCTAACCCAGAATATGCATATAACTCCATTTGTCTAGGTATTGAATATTCTTTCTATTTTTGAGACATGGTCTTGCTCTGTTGCCCGGGCTGGAGTGCAGTGGCATGATCTCAGTGCACTGCAACCTCTGCCTGCTGGACTTAAGCGATCTTCTCACCTCATCCTCTTGAGTAGCTGGGACCACAGGCATGTGCTACCACTCAGCTAATTTTTTATAATTTTTGTAGAGACAGAGTTTTGCTGTGTTGCCCCGGCTGGTCTCGAACTCCTGGACTCAAGTGATCTGTGCAGCTTGGCCTCCCAGAGTGCTGGGATTACAGGCGTGAGCCACCGCACCCAGCCAAGTTTTTAATATCTTTCAATCAAGTTTAAAAACATTTTGCCATACAGGTCTCACACATCTTTTGTTAGATGTATTTCTAGGTACTTTATGGTGTTCGATGTTTATGCTATCCTATTTAAAATTACATTTTAAAGCTTGCTGGTTTATAGAAATGTATTTTTTTATTGTAAAAAACACAAACGTAAAATTTGCTATGTTATTCTTAAGTGTACAGTTCAGTAGTGTTAAGTATAGTCAAATTGTTGTGAAGCAGATCTCCAAAGTTTTCATTTGCATAGATGCAACTCTGTACCCATTAAACAGCTCTCCTTCCCCTTCCTTCCCAATCCCCTGGTAACTACCATTGTAGTTTTCTGTCTCTATGAATTTGACTAGATACTTCATATAAGTGGAATCATACAGTATTTGTCTCTTTGTATGTAATTGATTTTTATACATTGCTCTTATTGCTTGTCACCTTGCTAATCATGTTTATTATTTCCAAATGATTTGTTTGTAGATGAGTTTTAGTTTACAGTGATATCATCTGACTATAATTACAGTTCTCATTATTTTCTCTCTTTATATCCGTTTCTTTTCCTTGTCTCATTGTTCCAACCCCAGACCTCCAGTACAGGGTTAAATAGAGGGTGATACTGGGTAGCTTTTTGTGTTTTTTAAAAGGAATTTTAGTATATTATCATTAGGAGTCATATTTATTGTAGATTTTTAAAATCAGGTTAAGGAAGTGCCTTTCTATTCCTAGTTTGCCAGTTCTTAATTTTGACTCATGAATGGATATTTTAATCACATGCTTTTTCTTCATTGAGATAATCATATTTTTTTTTGTCAAATTTGATGGTGGAAAAAATTATACTGGATGATTTTGTAGTGTGAAAACCCTTGCATTCCTGGGATAGACCCAATTTGGTCATTATGTATTGTTCTCTTTATACATTTCTGATTTTTAATTTAATTTAATTTATTTTTTATTTTTTATTTTATTTTTTATTATTATTATTTTTTGAGATGGAGTCTCGCTCTGTCGCCCAGGCTGGAGCGCAATGGTGTGATCTCAGCTCACTGCAACCTCTGCCTCCCGGGTTCAAGTGATTCTCCTGCCTCAGCCTCCCGAGTAGCTGGGACTACAGGCATGTGCCACCACACCCAGCTAATTTTTTGTATTTTTTGGTAGAGATGGGGTTTCACCATGTTGGCCAGGCTGGTCTTGAACTCCTGACCTCGTGATCTGCCCGCTTCAGCCTCCCAAAGTGCTGGGATTACAGGTGTGAGCCACCACGCCTGGCCATCTTGATTTATTTAAAGTGATTTTTAGTGTAATTGCTTTGAATAGTTTTCTCAGTGGTTGCTTTGGGTGTTAAAATATACAGAGTTGACTTACATGGTATCAGTGTTTTACCACTTGAACGAAGTGTGGAAATCTTCCATTTCAGTTCTCTTTCCATCCCCACTTTTAAATAATACTGTGTTGGGTATCAGAAGTTCTTACAATGTTTGTTTCATTACATACGATTTAGAAAGCTCATGAAGAGAGGAGGATACTCATCTGTCATAGTTCCCGTATTTCTGCTCTTACTGTTCTGTTCTTTCTTCCTTTTTGATGCTCTAGGATTCCTTCTTTTAACTTTTCTGTTCAAAGAACTTCCTTTAGCTATTCTTCAAGGGTTGGTCTGCTAGTAACATTCTTTTTGTTTTTCTTTGTCTCAGATATATGGTAACTTAAAATAATTTTAGTTTGAAAAGTTTCAAATGTACAAATAAAACTTTATGTACCTGTCACTTAGCATCAACAGATACTAAACTGCTGCCACTCTTGTTTCTCTAATATGGATTTCCATCTCTTTTTTTGGAGATGGGGTCTTGCTCTGTCACCCAGGCCCAGAGTGCAGTGGCGTAATCTCGGCTCACTGCAACCTCTGTCTCCCAGGCTCAGGTGATCCACTTCAGCCTCCGAAGTAGCTGGGACCGCAGGCGCATACCACAATGTCCGGCTAATTTTTTGTATTTTTGGTAGAGATAGGGTTTGACTATGTTGCTGAGGCTGGTCTCGAACACCTGAGCTCAAGCAATCCACCTGCCTTGGCCTCCCAAAGTGCTGGGATCACAGACGTGAGCCACCGTAACTGGCCTCCATCTTTTTTATTTAGTAAAATGAAAGAGGTCTTACAGTGTACCTCACATGTGCTGAAGGATGTTACAAAATTACCTTTTTGGTTTTTAGTTTTTCTTTTCTTTTTTTTTTTTTTTTTTTTTTTTTTTTTGAGGTGGAGTCTTGCTCTGTCGCCCAGCCTGGAGTGCAGTGGCACTGTCTCGGCTCACTGCAAGCTCCACCTCCTGGGTTCACGCCATTCTCCTGCCTCAGCCTCCCGAGTAGCTGGGACTACAGGCGCCTGCCACCACGCCCGGCTAATTTTTTTTGTATTTTTAGTAGAGATGGGGTTTCACCGTGTTAGCCAGGATGGTCTCGATCTCCTGACCTCGTGATCCTCCCATCTCGGCCTCCCAAAGTGCTGGGATTACAGGCTTGAGCCACCGCGCCCGGCGGTTTTTAGTTTTTCTTAAAGACCAGTGTAATAGTAGAATTTTAAAAAATCTTTGGAAGACCTGGTATGAACTAGAAACAGTAGTGTCCTCATTTTATAGATGAGGAAATAGAGGCTTAGGAAAGTAAATAACTTACCTGAGGTCACATACTTTTTATTTGTTTCATTAGAATGCCTCCTTTATTTCCGAAAGAACCCTGATGTCTTCTAGCAGGAACTATAACAGATTTGAGGGAGCTTTATGTTTGTTTCAAAAGCCTCTTTTATTGTTTTGTTTTCTGCCTGTGGGTATATGCTGGGTTGCTGTTTCAGTGGTTTTCTCAGCACATTTATTTTGTTTGTGGCAGGTATGTGTGTAGTTACCAGTAGTGACAAAAGCTAAGTTACTTGATGATGGCATTTTAAATTTCAACTTGTTTCTTTTCCTGTTAGTTGTCTATCAACGTCTATGACTATAACTGCCACGTGGACTTGATCAGGCTGCTCCGGCTGGAAGGGGAGCTTACCAAGGTGAGGATGGCCCGCCAGAAGATGAGTGAGATCTTTCCCTTGACTGAAGGTAAGCTTCAGCAGTCAGGCTGCTTTTAGAATCAGAAACAAGGCTTGTATATTTGTTTCAATGTTGAAAGTAGGACATGCTCCTTGTAGAAAACTTGGAACATACAGTGTAGTAGAAAGAAGAAAACCCATCAGAGTTAGCTATTTTTAGTTTATTATCTTGTAGTTTTTTGCAAAGTGTAGTTATGATCATATAACACGGATTTTGAATTCTGATTTTTTAATTATAACGTTGTGGTAAACATTTGTAATGTAATTAAACTTGAATCCCATTTCTATTTCCCATTTCAGTATTTATGTATTTAATCCATTCTCTTGAAACCAGAAAATTGTAAATATATTTAAACATTTACAGACAGTTTTTTATGTAAATGTTTCATACATTAATTGTTCCAGAATAGTTGGGCATTTAGGTTATTTCTACTTTTTTGCGTATTAGAAACATAATTGCACTGAACAACTCTTTAGTTCAGTCTTCATGAATATTCATAAGTGATCTTTTGGGCAGTGCTTAGGACACTTTGGTCCTAGATCCCACTCTGCCCCTTTTCCCTTCTGCAAAGCATAACTGCTGAGTGTAGATGCTAGAGTCAGATGACCTAGATTCATTCCTGGCTACATCGTTTACTATCTGTGTGACCTTAAGCAGATTATGTAAACATTCTGAGACTCATTTTTCTAGCAGTTAAATGATGGCAACAGTAGTTTCTGCCTTGTAATGTATGACAGAATAGGATGAGCTATTCTACCTGTAACACTTAACACATGCCTGGCATGTCGTAATCCTTAAATAGATGTTATTATTTTTAGTGTTACTATCACCAGCCTTATAGGATTATGATAAAGACTGAATGAGAAAAGTGCTTTGCCAAATATGAAATGCCTAACAAGTGGAGGATGTTATGATTTTAGTGATTTGATCTTATTTGGAAGCATAAAACCTCCTATGTGCTTAGTTCAGGTTTTAAGAAGTGAATTTCTGGAACAATGCCAGGTTGTGTAAGATGGATGAAACATTTGCGTGCTGATGTTTCTTGGTAAAGTCCCTGCTCTCAGCCTCCCCTTTGGTATTAATGCGGGAAGTACTCTTGTCTCGTAGAGCTCTGGCTGGAGTGGCTGCACGACGAGATCAGCATGGCCCAGGACGGCCTGGACAGAGAGCATGTGTATGACCTCTTTGAGAAAGCTGTGAAGGATTACATTTGTAAGTTACTGTGGACTTTTTTAGGGTATCTGAAAATGTCATGTAGATCAGTCTGCTGTTGAGGACTGTATTATGAGATGCTGCTACCCAGAAAAGGGAACTTTAGTCTAACAATTAGCAAGATTTAAGTTCAGTCGTCTTATCATTGTCTTTGTTCTTTAATTGAGGAAGTGTAGTTTTAAAATAAAAGTGGAAGAAGCACTTGCAGTAAGAGAATGAGTACACTCACACTCAGGATGTATTGACAGAGCTTACATGGTATTTCCTGGTGATCTTTTATACATTGAATAGGGTTTTAGAGGTTTTGGACAAGATGCTTTAAAAAAAAGATGAAAACATTAAAAGAAAACCTTTTTATTTTGAAGTAATTATAGAGTCATAGGAAGTTGCAGAAATAGTACAGAGAAGTCTTGTGTACTCACTTTACCCAGTTTCCTCCAATATCTTGTTTCTGTAGTACAAAATCAAAACCAGGAAATTGACCTTGGAACAATGGGAAAAAAAGAAATTTTATTACATGTGTAGATTTCATCTAACCACTGCTGCAGTCCAGATACAGAATCGTTCTGTCCCCACAGAGACCTCCCTCGCCTGCTGATATTAACATCTTACCAGTGCAAGTGGAGTATAGAAGACTCACCTCCCTTTAAGTCTCTTTACTGTCCCCTGTATATAGTATAAGTGTCTTAAATATTTTCTGTATGTGAACTGGGGATCACATCAGACAATGCTGTGGACAGAATGCTATTAAAAAGCGTTTTAAGGCTGGGCGTGGTGGCTCACACTTGTAATCCCAGAACTTTGGGAGACCGAGGCTGGTGGTCACTTGACATTGGGAGCTTAAGACCAGCGCCCTCCTGGCCAACATGGCAAAACCCCGTCTCTGCTAAAAATACAAGAATTAGCCAGGCATGGTGGCACGTGCTTGTAATCTCAGCTACTCAGGAGGCTGAGGCAGGAGAATTGCTTGAACTGAGGAGGTGGAGGTTGCAGTGAGCTGAGGTTGTGCTACTACACTCCAGCCTGGGCAACAGAGTGAGATTCTGTCTCAGAAGAAAGCATTTTAAGGTCAGGCTTGGTAGCTTATGCCTGTAATCCCAGCAATTTGGGAGATCAAGGCAGGCAGCTCACTTGAGCCCAGGAGTTTGAAATCAGCCTGCCCAGCATGGGGAAACCCCATCTCCACTAAAAATACAATTAGCTGGGTGTGGTGGCATGCAGGCCTGTAATCCCAGCTACTTAGGTGGCTGAGGCATGAAAATTGCTTGAACCCAGGAGGCGGAGGTTGCAGTGGACCAAGATTGTGCCACTGTACTCCAGCCTGGGTGACAAAGTGAGACTCTGTCTCAGAGAAAAAAAAAAAAAAAAAGGCATTCTAAAAATTTCCTCTTTCAGACTGGAGGTGGTGGCTCACGCCTGTAATCCCAGAACTTTGGGAGGCTGAGGCAGGTGGATCTCGAGTTCAGGAGTTTGAAACCATCCTGGCTAACACGGTGAAACCCCATCTCTACTAAAAATACAAAAAACTAGCCAGGCATGGTGGCACACACCTGTTGTCCCAGCTACTCAGGAGGCTGAGGCAGGAGAATCGCTTGAACCCAGGAGGCGGAGGGTGCAGTGAGCCGAGATCATGCCTCTGCACTCTAGCCTGGGTGACAGAATGAGACTCTTGTCTCAAAAATCAAACAATTTCCCCTTTCAGATTTCATATCCTCTTCCTTGTTGATTTCCCACTGGGAGCAGTCCCTCTTGTGAGAAGCATTGCTGCTTACCATATAGACTGTTCTGAGATAGAGAATTTTTTGTGTATCTTTGCAAGCCAAAAAGAATTCACAATTTTTGGTTTATAATCTGTATAATGAAAATAAGAGGTGTTTTATGAATATACAAGTATAGTGTGTGTGTGTGTGTGTGTGTGTTTTCTTTTTTTTCTTTTTTGAGAGTCTCGCTCTGTCTCTCAGGCTGGAGTGCAGTGGTGTGATCTCGGCTCACTGCAACCTCCCCCTCACCTGAGTTCAAGCGATTTTCCTGCCTCAGCCTCCCAAGTAGCTGGGACTACAGGCGCCTGCCACAACGCTTGGCTAATTTTTGTATTTTTAGTAGAGACGGGGTTTCACCATATTGGCCAGGCTGGTCTCGAACTCCTGACCTTGTGATCTTCCCGCCTCAGTCTCCCAAAATACTGGGATTATAGGCGTGAGTCACTGCACCTGGCCAAATGTATTTTTAAAAACTATATCTGTACCTCTGCTCTGTGGCCCATGAGTCTTCTTTTAGAACCACTGATAATTTTAGCAGTGCATGGTGTTCCCATGATTTCTGATGATCCTGTTACCCACTTCTTTCTGTCTCACAGCCATTGTTAATAGCACCAGTTATCTTTTTCTGAGGATCTATGATCTTCCCCAGACTGTAATGTTTTTTGGTCCTTTATGGTCATCTCTGCTGTTAGGCCTTCACTGTCATTTAGTGCTGCTGTCTGAGAACTTTTTTGGTAGGCACATTTAGTTTGTTTTGCATCAGTTTTGATATTTGGGTATTTTATATCCCAAACTAATTGAACACTTCTTATTTTTAGGTCCTAACATTTGGCTAGAGTATGGCCAGTACTCAGTTGGTGGGATTGGTCAGAAAGGTGGCCTTGAGAAAGTTCGCTCCGTGTTTGAAAGGGCTCTCTCGTCTGTTGGTTTGCATATGACCAAAGGACTCGCCCTTTGGGAGGCTTACCGAGAGTTTGAAAGTGCGATCGTGGAAGCTGCTCGGGTGAGTACCTGTGGTTGTCTCCGAACAGGCTGGGGCTGTCTTGTAAGTCTCCTTGGAAGGATTATTTTGAAACACATGTCCAGGATGAATCTTGCAGTTCATATAGTTAACAAAATGGTCTTTGCCAATCCCTTAGTGGTTGGGTGATAGATAACCTGTTTTTATACCCCTTCTAGCATTTGGTTCAATATGTATGGAAGAGGTCATATACATTTTTTTAGCTTGAACTAAAAATTTGTTGAGATATTTTTTGAAGTAGAAAGAACCAGAGTTGGCCAAGTACCGTGGCTCATGCTTGTAATCCCAGCAGTTTGGGAGGCTGAGGCCAGAGGATCTCTTGAGTTCAGGAGTGCAAGACCAGCCTGGGCAATATGGTGAGACCCCATCTCTACAAAACATAAAACATTAGCCGGGCATGATGGCATATGCCTATGATCCTAGCTACTCAGGACTCTGAGGTGGGAGGATTGCATGAGCCTGGAGCATGAGGCTGTAGTGAGCTGTGATTACACCACCGTACTCCAGCCAGGGTGACAGTGAGAACCCTTCTCAAAAGAAAAAACAAAGAAAGAACCACAGTTTGTTATTTACTACTAATTTGCTTCTTTAGCCCGTAGCTGGCTTCCTTTCCCCTTTTGACCGGGAACAAACCTTTGATTCACAGCTTGAGAAAGTCCACAGTCTTTTCCGGCGACAGTTGGCGATCCCACTCTATGGTAAGAGAAACTGACATGTCAATAGCCAGCCCTCTATGGTTTTTAAAATACTTTGGGGGAACGACATGTAGTTAGACCTTTCCCACCATCCTGTGAGGCAGGTAAAGCTTGTGTTCTTACTGTCCTTGGATATTGTATCTTGGGATGAGGTCCTAGGTAAAAACATCTTGAATGTTAGTGCTTAAGAGGGTTGTGAGGGTCAGAAGCAGGACTGGAAGCCAGACTCCCTGACTCCTAGGTGAGAGCTCTTTTCTCCTTTGAGACCTAGCTGGAAAGGCGGAGATAGGGTCTCTGAAAGGAATAGTGAATGACACCTGTATTTTTGGGGGAAACGTCATTGAACAAGAGTTCCATTATAATCATTTTCTCTTCATAAGTAACCTCTTCCGTAACAGCAGGAATTTTGCGTGGGTTTAGATCATTCCTCTGTGGGAGGGATTTGGTTCAGAAGTGCAGTTGATTGGAAGTACTCATAAGTGAGTTTCTTGGAGGTTGGTAAAGAGTTTCCTTATTTGGTAAATACATTTTGGCAATCTAAGCCTTTTGAGTCTTTGGAGCTGTGAGTGTGTGTGTGCTGGGAGGATTTTTCTGAGTATGGGAAGAGTTTGGCATGGCTGTTGTGTTTGTTCCCTAGACACGGGCACGTGTTGTACATACTCAGAACCTCTGGGCAACTTTACTGGAGCCCAGGTGTTATTTCTCTTCATGGTTTATTGGATTTAACACGTTATAAAGTAGTTGTCTAATCAAATGATTGAGTGTCATGCAGCAAAGGCTAGAGCTGAGCTGGCTTGCAGATTTCACTTCACCTACCAGCGTGAAACAGCCTAGCATAGTGATTAGAGTGTGAACTTGAGCCAGACTGCCTGGGTTCACAGCCTTGCTCTACCATTAACTGTAGACAAGCAGCTGAACCCTCTGTTTCAGTTTCCTCAACTGCAAAATGAGGATCATAGTAGACTACTTTGTAGAGTGGAGCTGACTGAATGAGTTAATGGATGTGAAGTGTTAGAACATAGGCAACACTGGGTAAGTGTTGTTAAATTGTTGCTACTAGTGTCATTGACTGATTAATTAGCTGGGAGGGTTGCCTGGGACATTGTTTTGAGACAGTTTCTACAGACAAGTTTGGGCTCAGCAGAAATCAAAATTTGATCAGTAAGAGCTGCCATGGCCACAGATGTGGGAGGGGCTAGTGGCACCTGAGTCTCATGGCTTAATCTGTGTTTGGGTTGATAAAGCCCAATGGCAACACCCACGGGGCTGAATCCATCTTTCAATAGATATGGAGGCCACATTTGCAGAGTATGAAGAATGGTCAGAAGACCCAGTACCAGAGTCGGTAATTCAGAACTATAACAAAGCACTACAGCAGCTGGAGAAATATAAACCCTATGAAGAAGCACTGGTAAGTGTTGGCTTTAGTAAACGTCTCTCTGCAAACCTTTCCCTGATGGATAGTTGCAAGTTAAACAGTATCTTTACAATGTTTTATTGTGAAATATATAGAGTGTATAAATGTATACATGCAGTTTACATACTAATAATAAAGTGAACATCCATGTACCTACCACCCAGGTTAAGAAATAGAACATTGCCAGTACCTTAGAAGTCTCCTATGTGCCCCTCTCCGATTGCCTCCTCCTCCCTCTCCCGAGAGGTAATCACTTTCCTGACTTTTGTGATAATCATTCCCTTGCTTTTCTTTATAGTTTACAAGCTATGAAAGTATCCTTAATTAATATATTTAATTTTGCTTGCTTTTGAACTTTTATATATTGGAATCATGCTGTATATTTTATTTTCATTGAACATGCTTTTGGGTTTTACTCATGTTGCTAAATATAGTTCCAGTGCATTTGTTTTCACTGCTGTAAAGTTGTCTGTGTACTGCAATGTATTTATCTATGTTGCTGGATAGTTGGGTCATTTCCAGTTTTTTGCTAGGAGGAGGAGCAGTGCCACTCTGAATATTCTTGTGTGTGTCTCCTTGTACACATGAAAAAGAATTTCTCTGGAATACTTAGGAATGACTTTGCTGGATCATAGTGTGTTGTTAAAGTGTTTTCCAGGTTATCAGTTTGCACTGCTGTGAGCATTATCTGAGAGTTCTTGTTGCTTGTGCCAGTCTTGGATATTGGACATACTTAAATTCTACTTAATTTGATGAATTTGAAATTGTAGTTTTAATTTGTATTTCCCTGGTTACTAATGAAGTTGAGCATCTTTTCACGTGGATTGGCCATTCAAGTTTTTGTGCGTGTTAAAGTCTTCAGGCTGGGCACGGTGGCTTATGCCTATAATCCCAGCACTTTGGGAGGCGAAGGCGGGAGGATTGCTGGAGCCCAGGAATTTGAGATCAGCCTGGGCAACGTAGCATGACCCTGTCTCTACAGAAAAAAAAAAAATTAGTCGGGCTTGGTGGCACGTGTCTGTGTGTCTGTAGTCCCAGCTACTCCAGAGGTGAAGCCCAGGAGGTCAAGGCTGCAGTGAGCTGTAATCGTGCCACTGCATTCTTGCCTGAGTGACAAAGCAAAACCCTGTTTCTTTAAAAAAATGTGTTTGGGCCGGGCGCAGTGGCTCACGCCTGTAATCCTAGGACTTTGGGAGCCCGAGGCAGGCGAATCACGAGGTCAGGAGTTTGAGACCAGCCTGGCCAACATAGTGAAACCCCGTCTCTACTAAAAATACAAAAAATTAGCTGGGCATGGTGGCTGGTGCCTGTAATCCCAGCTATTTGGGAGGCTGAGGCAGGGGAATCGCTTGAAGCCGGGAGGTGGGTGTTGCTGTGAGCCGAGATCACACCACTGCACTCCAGCCCGAGCAACAGTGCGAGCCTCTGTCTCAAAAAAAAAAAAAAAAAAAAAAAAAAAGTCTTTGACCATTTCCCTTTTAATGTATCTTTTTTCTAATTGATTTGTGGGAGTGCTGAGTCTTAAGCCTTATTTTAGGCTGTATGTGTTGCAGATTTTCTCCCCAGTTTGTTGTTTGTCTTTTCACCTACCCCCGCCCCGTTTCAAGCGATTCTCCTGCCTCAGCCTCCTTAGTAGCTGGGATTATAGGCCCTCGTCACCACGCCCAGCTAATTTTTGTGTTTTTAGTAGAGATGGGGCTTCGCCATGTTGGCCAGGCTGGTATCATACTCCTGACCTCAGGTGATCCACCTGCCTCGGCCTCCCAAAGTGCTGGGATTATAGGTGGGAGCCACCGCGATGGCCTTTTCATTTTATTTTTTTTTTTAATGGTGTTTTTTGATGAACAGTTCTTAGTGATAAATCCAATTAGATTAAAATTCTTTACCTTTTGGTTGTGCTTTTGTTGTGCTTATTTGAAAAATATTCCCTAGTTAACTCTAATTTCTTATAAAATTTTATAGTTTTTTGTTTCATATTTAGGGCCTCATCCACCTGGAATTGATTTTTAAGTGGTATGAGACTGGGTCTGGTTTCATTTTTCCATATGGAGAACCAGTTGTTCTAGTACTGAGTTTGATTATTCCTTCCTCCCCTCACTGATTTGCAGTGCCACATCTGTCATAGATTAGCTGTCCATGTATGTGTGGGTCTTTCTCCTGGATTTTCTATTCTGTCCCACTGGCTTACGTTACACTGTTGTAATGATGAGAGTTATAATGTTTTGTTCTTGGATAGGGTGAGTCCCATCCACCTTGTTCCTCTTCAAGAGTATCTTGGCTTTTTTTTTTTTTTTTTAGCCTTCAATGCTTCCATCAGATTTAGAATCAGCTTTTGTAGTTATATTTTTAAAATCTTTTTTTTTTTTAATTGGAATTGCATTGAACCTGGAGATCAGTTTGGGGAATTGCGGAAGAATTTACATGTTCCAATCTATGAACATAGTATAGGTTTCTGCTACTTACATCTTGTCTTTCTGTAAAGCTTTATAATAATATTATAAATTTGTCCAGTGTCTTCAACACGTGACCTTTAGAGTCCCCTGCGAGGGCGATTTGCTGGTAACAGATTTTCTCTGTTCAAAAAGGTCTTTACTTCCCTTCTTGAAAATTATTTTCTTAGGCTATAGAATTCTAGACCAACAACAACAACAAAAGACTTCTGGACGGACAGAGTGTTCTCAGCAATTGAGTGTATCTTTCTGTCTTCTGATGTCTGTTGTTGCTGTTGAGAAGTCAGCGGTTTGTATAAATCTTGCTTCTTCAGAGGTAGTCACTGTTTTTTCTCTGACTGCTTTTAAGATCTCATTGATTTGGTTTGCTGTCCTCTAATTTCATTGCAGTAGGTCCATGTGTGGACTGGCTTGAGGTTTTTTGGGCTTTTTGACTGTTTTTTCTATCTTTCTTTGCCAACAATAGAATTGTGAAGATCAAATTCTTAATGTATGTCAAGCCAGCAAAAGGTTAACATTTACTTAGCTTTCCACCCTCATTTAGATTTTGTCCTTAGTCCTTAGAATTTCTTGTTTCTTTGCCAGTTTGTTGATGAATTTTAAGAAGATATTATATTTAATTTAGTAGTTTTAGTTGTTTCGAATGGTACAGTGTGTCTGGGTAACTAATTCTTTCTCGTTACTAGAAATGGAGGCTGTGAAACATCCCCTTTCTGAATACGGAGCCTGTGTGTTTTCTTACTCTTCTGCACTACTACTTCCTTTCTTTTTCATGTGTAAATGATTTGCATGTACCTGTTCTTCTCAAAACTCCAATCATTCAATTATGTCGTGGCCATCAGCAAAATATGCCTGAAGAGAAAACATGTCGAATAAGATTTTTTTCTAAAAAGAATTTGATTGTATGTCTTTGGATCATTAAACATTCAGCACAGCTGCCTCCATCTTCTGCATTTACCTACATTCTTCCAGGAACTGATATTTGGAATAAGAAACTTGAAATAGCATCAGGCACCACAATTTTCCAGTTTGGTTGTATTAACTCGACTCAGTAGCCTAAGAACATGACTTCTGGTTTGGAAGGGTGGTTAACAGTGGTCACTGGCAAAGGTGTTGCGTTGCTCTTTCACTCAGTTCACGATTGATGGGCCACTTAAATTCCCTGTGGTCTAGGAATGGATTTAGAAAAGGGCTTATGGAGCCTTTGTTATGACTGCCATGAACTGGCACTTTGGACCAGATGAGAAGACTCTTGTTCTGCTCAAGAAGTTGTGGAGGCCATAGTGGAGTGGTTCTGAGAGAGAGGATTTGGCGATTCGTAGTTACTGTAGCCAGTTTTGCCAGAATTTATTGTATTTGCAGATGTGTTGTGCTTCCTGCCAGTAACTCAATTCAACTTTAATACAATTTTCCTGTACTCCAGTTGCAGGCAGAGGCACCAAGGCTGTCAGAATATCAAGCATATATCGATTTTGAGATGAAAATTGGCGATCCTGCTCGCATTCAGTTGATCTTTGAGCGCGCCCTGGTCGAGAACTGCCTTGTCCCAGACTTATGGATCCGTTACAGTCAGTACCTAGTAAGATCACTGTTCTAATTTCATTTTATTTTTGCCAATTTATAATCTACTTAGAGTGCCAGGAGTTTGTTGCATATGGCCCTGCTCTTGCTTTTCCTCCATCCACTTTTTCTCCTCTTTGCCAACTCCTTTAGGAAGTTTTAGTGTTTCAGGTTATTTTAAAATGGTCACTAACTGTAAGTAAAATTAGCATATAGTCTGTGTTGAGGACTTAAAACAAATTGATATTTTTAACTTTTTATTATGGAAAAAATGTAAACATATAAAAGTAGACAGATAAGTAAAATGAAACTTCCTGTACCCTTCACCCAGCTTCAACAATTATTAACAATTATAGCTTTAGTTTACTTTGATCTGTAGTCTCACCTACTTGCGCCTTATTTGTTACTTTGAAGCAAATCCAGAAATGATATTTCATTGGTAAATATTTCAATATGTGTATATAAAATATTTCAGTGTATATGTATAAAAGGATCCAAATGAGGTCTATCCAGTAGGGTTGGCTGACGTCTCTTAAGGCTGTTTTAACCTATAAGTTCCTTCTGTCCTTTTCCTCCACTCCCCCTAGTAATTTTTTTTTTTTTTTTTTTTTGAGGAAACCCGGTCACAAGAGACGTTTATAAGGATATTTCTTTCATCACTTGGTTGTGCTGGCAATGTCTTGTTGATGGTGAATTCTTAATAAAGTTTAATTTCCTGATTCTGGAATTCTTTATCATAGGATCGGCAACTGAAAGTAAAGGATTTGGTGTTATCTGTACATAACCGCGCTGTTAGAAACTGCCCCTGGACAGTTGCCTTATGGAGTCGGTACCTCTTGGCCATGGAGAGACATGGAGTTGATCATCAAGTAATTTCTGGTGCGGATGTTTTTGTGGGAGAACTTCTAAGATATTTGTCCCAAGTGAGAAACAGAGAGCGGTGACAAAGTCATTACATCAATGTTGCCTGGGGTTTTCTTTGGGATATGGAGTGTAGTGACAAAAAGGGCTCTGAGAGATGAACTGGTTATATTTGTGGCTTCTTTGAGCTTTTTAACATGCTAATATTCATTGCATTTTCTAAGAAGTTGTAGTCTTTTCTCCAAACTTCCTTGACCTGGAACTCTTCTTGCAGGACGTCTTGTGAAAGTTTTTTCTAGAACACAGTCTGTAGAGTGCTGTAGCACCTTCTCTCTTCAACATTCCTGTCTAGCTCATTTCATCCTGTTGCATCTATTAGTCTTTAAAGTCATGTAGTGTTTTATAGTCAGTAGAATGTAGTAACTTTATATTAGCTTCCATTTGAATTGGTAACAAATCCTGACTTTTTCTCCAACTCCAGTAACCTTCGAGAAAGCTTTGAATGCTGGCTTCATCCAGGCCACTGATTATGTGGAGATTTGGCAGGCATACCTTGATTACCTGAGGAGAAGGGTTGATTTCAAACAAGGTATTTAAGCGCATGTTTTTCACTTCAGAGCTGAACATGTTCTTAACACAACTTTTGGCGAGATGTCCCAGTTCCCCAGATAACATTGTGATTGGGCAAATGATGTAGACTAGGCATTGGTGACTTTTTCCCCCAGAAATCTTAGTGATTTCTATCTTTAACAAGTCATGCTGTGGATTGTAAAGCAAGAGAGTAATGGTTTATACTGGCTTCTGCCAGCCTCTTTAGTCTTAGCTCTCATTTCTCTTTTCTGGTCTTTTTATTTATCCTAAATACTTCTTGAAATAAGACTGCTGTGTTTTAGAAAAATGTTTGTACCTCTATGGGATCCTCTGCCCCTTCATGTCCCCCCCCAAAACAGCCAGAAAACCCCTAACTTGTACCTGCACACTCGTGTCAGTGTCACCTCATACAGGTAGCCTTTAGCCATTCTTCTGTTTGCCTTTGTCACCCCAGCTGGGGGAGACTCCCTCCACACAGCACTCTGTGGTCACCTTTTTCACCATGCTGTCCATACTCTACTGTGTTCTAATTTCTTTCTCCCTGACTATGTGATGAGGGCAGGAATTGGCAATTTTATTTCTGTGTCCCTTGCATGATGCCAGGTACATAATGGGTCTCTGGGCAGTTTCAGCATAGGATAAAAAACAAAGCAAACGAAGCCAGGCTATGTGGTTTCCTGAAGCCTTTTTTTGTACTTTCCACTAGACTCCAGTAAAGAACTGGAGGAGTTGAGGGCCGCCTTTACTCGTGCCTTGGAGTATCTGAAGCAGGAGGTGGAAGAGCGTAAGTATGCCCCAGCCTGTGGTTTTGCCCAGTTGTATTTCCTGGTCTGTACTATTTCCTGGTTGATGTACCTTTCCAGCTAGAGGCTATTTGTCTCCAAGTTCCTTTCTAATTTTACTAATTCTGTGTTTGAAGGTTTCAATGAAAGTGGTGATCCAAGCTGCGTGATTATGCAGAACTGGGCTAGGATTGAGGTAAATGTTTTCGACAAATCTACCACTTTCACCCACCATTGTTGAATAGCATCCTATTAAACCTTAATTAAAATTGAGTCAGAATCCCAAATAATGGGCTAAGCTCTATAAGGATTTATGTTATTTACCTAAGTAATGGTGTAGGCTCTACAAGGATTCATGTTATTTACCTAGCTTGACACATATTTGTAAATAATGTTGGTGAAAATATTAGCTCCCAGCTACAAGTTGTGCAGTAAATGTTTAAATGCTAGGTATTCACTCGTTTACTTCCGTCTCTGCCTCTTTGCTTCATTTGTGACAGCGCAGTGAGCGTGTACTGTTTGTCAGCACTGTACTAGGTGCTGTGGGAATAAGAATCCCTGTGCTAGTAAGGCTTCTATCTAATGTAGAAGACAGATTATTTGGCAAGTAATTAGAGGATATGATCATTTGAATGTCGTTACTGGGTCAGGGGCTCCAAGGTCAGTAAGACACGGAACCTGCCTTGATCAGCAGGTAGGATTGTAATAATTCTAATCATGTTTTCTCCTCTGAGGGAGCGTCAGATAGAAGAAACTAACATTTGTCAGGTAGTTTCTATATGGGATGCTTATCTCTTAACCATTTTAAAGATGAGAGAACTGAGAATTACAGGTTGCCCAAGTCACAGTTTGTAAGCATTAGTAGCAGAGTGTGCATTTAATACTAGAGCAGCCTTTTTTAAAAAAAAATATTGTCTCTCAAACACTTGTAATTAAGCTTGATAAAAATAAAAAACAAATGACTGTCCAGTACTGTCGCGTAAGTACTGCGTGCTGTCTCTCTCAGTTCTCAGGAAACATAGGCAGATTAGCTTGTGGCTGCAGAAAGACTCAAGTGTTTGGGCTGGGCCGTTTACCACTGGAGGGAGGCCTGGGGAATGCCCAGGGACATCTGTAACAGTAATAGTTGTGGGGTGCTTTTTATGTGTGTCTGTTGGAAGTATGTTGTATGATGGGTGTCGACATCATAAGGTTCAGGTGTCCTAACAGCCTGCTGATGCACTTTAGGCTCGACTGTGCAATAACATGCAGAAAGCTCGGGAACTCTGGGATAGCATCATGACCAGAGGAAATGCCAAGTACGCCAACATGTGGCTGGAGTATTACAACCTGGAAAGGTAACTGATCTCGGGGTGGGGAGGGAGGCAGTGCTTGTCAGCTGTGCACCCGTCTTCACTCCTGGCTGACTCCTACCAGCTTGGACTAGCTCCTTAGAACTGGGCTGCCTTCTTTCATTCTGTCTCTTTCAGTAGTGGGTACATTTTTAATTTTTATCATATTTTGTGCCTGGAACTCTTATAGCTGTGCATTTCTTTTAATTTGTTTTTGTTTTGATTTTTGGGCATGATATTTTATTTGATCTTTTGGAGCTATTTATTTTTTATATTTGCTTTTATAGAAAAGTAGAAAATACTAAAAAGCTAAGAGAAAAAAAACTAAAATTACTGACCCAGTCATAACCATGACCCATTCTTTGAGACTTTTCTATGTTTAAATATTTTTGTAATGAAAATGCAATTATAGTATACATGTGTTACAAGCCTTTAAAACTGTTTGAATGAAATAAGATATGCCTAACAATATTTATAACATGGGGTAAACATAAAGAATGTGACCAACTTTTCAGTCTGTCTTGAACATTGTTCATTGCATAACATTGCTACATTGCTGGGGGTTTTTTTGAATGTTTTTTCCCTATTTAAAAAACACTGTGTGCCCATATTAGTCAGAATGTTTACAAAAATATGTGATAGAAAGCGGCAGTTTCTTTTCTTTTTTGGGGGCAGGTGGGGAGTCACACTCTCACCCAGGCTGAAGTGCAGTGGCTCAGTCTCAGCTGCAACCTCGCCTCCTGGGTTTAAGCTGTTCTTCTGCCTCAGCCTCTTGAGTAGCTGGGATTACAGGTGTGCACCACCACACCTGGCTAATTTTTGTATTTTTTTTTTTTTTAGAAGAGACAGTTTCACGATGTTGGTCATGCTGACCTCAAG
Source organism: Chlorocebus sabaeus (assembly GCF_047675955.1). NCBI lineage: Eukaryota > Metazoa > Chordata > Mammalia > Primates > Cercopithecidae > Chlorocebus > Chlorocebus sabaeus. The sequence goes on along the minus strand of NC_132914.1, from coordinate 105,648,629 downwards.
TGATCCTCCCACCTCGGCCTCCCAAAGTGTAGGAATTACAGGCGTGAGCCACCGTATCTGGCTAAAAGCGACAGTTTCTTATAATCTCACCCCAGAGAAAACCACTGTTAAAGCTTGTTGAATATTCCCCTAGATCAGCAGTTCACAATTTTTTTGGTCTCAGGATCTGTTTTCCACTCTTAAAATTGGAGGATCCCAAAACACTTTTATGTATGTGAGTTATATCTATTGATATTTATAATTTATAAATTGAGAAATGTAAAAAACATTTTCATTCATTTAAATATAACAAATTATTTAACATTAATAACTTTTTTGAACAGTGACTGTTTTGAGACTCCAAAATAATACAGTGAGAAAAGTGGCATTGTTTTCTATTTTTGCAGATATATTTAGCCTGGCCTAGTAGAAGACAGCTAAATTCTCATGTCTGTTACCGATTCTGTCTGTTGTGATCTGTTGTTTTCATTGAAGAGTGTGATAAGAGGTTAGAAAAGAAAGGTATTTTAGAAGCATTTTCAGATAATTATGGGTATTCTTCTTTCATACATATTATAGCAAAACTTCAGTGTTGCATGTGGAATCTGAAACCATATTGACAGATTCTGTTACAGTAATACCCATTTATCTATTTTATCTTTTACACGATGCCATAATTCTACGACATTATTTGGAAAAATCCCAATTCACTAAATCATGCAGCTCTTTCAAATGTTGACATATTTTCTTCTATAGTATTAAAAAATCGTATTTGTTCATATCTGTACTGATCTTAGTAGAAAAGTATTTTAAGTAGGAAGCTGTCAGACTTGTGGTGGCAGATACAAGTTTTCCAAAATTCTAATTTTCACTTGAAAGCTTGAATTCTATCACATACAACAAATACTGTCAGTGGTTTTCCCCAGAGTGGCAGCCTCACTTTGTAAATTTTCAAAAATATCTGCCAAATACCCAGGTCTGAGTAACTGACCGTGGTTTGTCACTCAAGTTTTCTTTCAAGTAAAAATGGTGTCCTTGAAAAAAGTGACTTGATCAGCTTGCAACTCAAATGGTAATGTTTTTTTTTTTTTGCAATAACCGTTGTATTTCAGTATGAGAAGGGCTTTAAGTGTACTTAGTATTTCATCACACAGTGCATTAAAAAGATTTCTGCTGCCTTGATTTGTGCTAAGGGCCACCATTACTTGTGCACTGTCTTGAAGATGTCAACACAGTGAAAAAGTCCAGTAATGTCTTGGTATTATTATTTATAAAAGGAGTTTTGACTTTGCAGGCCCCCTGAGAGGCTCTGGGAGAGCCTCAGGGGTACATGGATCCTACTTTGAGAACCAGTGCTCTGAACTTTTTTCTGAGTATCATAATATGTATATATAATTATGTATATTTAAAATGTTTTAAAAACATATACGAATACACTGTTTCATAACAGTTATGATTAACAGAATTGTTGTGTAGCTGTTGCGATTAGCAGTGTATAAAAAAGATCTGTTGGCGACCAGCCTGGCCAGCCTGGTGAAACCCTGTCTCTATTAAAAAGACAAAAATTAGCTGGGTGTAGTGGTGGGCACCTGTAATCCCAGCTACTCGGGAGGCTGAAGCAGGAGAATTGCCCAAACCTGGGAGGCAGAGATTGGAGTGAGCCAAGATCGTGTCATTGCACTCCCACCTGGGTGACAAGAGCAAGACTCTGTCTCAAAAAAAAAAAAAAAAAAAAAGATTTGACTCTGGGTATGAAATTTGACACTTCCCTGGATTCATGACTCTCCCCTCAGTAGGACTCCATAGTAAAATTTCCCTGGGGACTGTATCAGGTTACAGAGAGCTGTTGGACTCCCCCGCCATGTGCCGCACATGTGAATGCTGTAAAGGTAGAATGGTGGTTGCAGATCACATTCTCAGGTACGCTTTCCAGTAGCCCCTGCATGGCTGAGGGAGAGAGTGCTTCAGGGAAATCCTTAGTAGGTGACTGTAGAGACTGTGGAAGGAGAAAGCATCGTGGATAGATCTGAAAGCTAAGGTCTTCTCAGAAGCTAGAGTTACTGAAGAGTGAGTTTCTACCTGGGAGAAGACGGCCTCTCCCTTTGAGTGCCTTCCACTTTGTGTGCTGGTGGCAGCAACTTTTTGTTTTCTGCCTTAGAGCGCATGGTGACACCCAGCACTGCCGGAAGGCCCTGCACCGGGCTGTCCAGTGCACCAGTGACTACCCAGAGCACGTCTGTGAAGTGTTACTCACCATGGAGAGGACAGAAGGTGGGACCCCCGGCTTTCTTCTGGCTTGGAGCCTAACCCATTTGCTGTTTGGTCTCAAGTAGGAGCATCTGGTTACAGTCTGGCGACAGACTGTGTTTATGCTGCCACCCCTTAAGTGGTGCCCTATGATTAGACTGTCACAAGTGTCCTGAAAATGAGTCCTCCTGCAGCTCTTCTCAAATTCTGCAGCTACCAGGAGGACTCTGTGATGTCACTGTAGCACAGAGTTCTAATTCTTTGTTGGGGGGACTGTGCGTTCGATGTTTAGCAGCATCCCTGGCTTCTAGCCCTGAAATGCCAGTAGCAACTTCCTCACTGCAACCAAACATGACAACCAGAAATGTCTGTTAACATTGCCAAATGTCTCTTGATGGGCAGGATCCCTCCTTTGAGAGCCACTATGCTCTAGTACAACGTCTGTCCAACAGAGGACCTTGGAGAGGCAAATGGCTCAGTGTGTTCTTTGCATCCCTTGTTAAATTTCAGAGCCTTCAGATAGAAAAATCATATGAACTTATCTGTGGGTATTGGTCTGGATTTTGGGTATGGACCCCTCAGAACTGGGAATCAAAGACCACCAAAAAATAAGAAATAAATGCCTCAACATTTGAGTAGCTCTTAAAATTCTTCAGTCTTAATATAAATGTACTTTTTGCATTAGAAAAAAGTTTTCATATTCTTTGCCTTCTAGAGCCCTTAATAGATCATATTCTGGTTTTCAAGTCTCTCCTGAAAGGGAAGGGACATTTTAAACCCACTTAGAAGGACTATTTGAATTCTGAACTTCAGTGCTACATGGATTACATTTTCTTATTGTTTGATGGAAGAGATCTCTTCTGGAGGTATAGAGAAATTAAGAAAAATTTGTGATTGTATCCTTCAGAATCCTAAAGAGTGAAAGTTTTGCTTCTCTTTCTTTCAAGGTTCTTTAGAAGATTGGGATACAGCTGTTCAGAAAACTGAAACCCGATTAGCTCGTGTCAATGAGCAGAGAATGAAGGTAATGACAATGTTTGTTTGAAGTCTTTGGCACCTCTGGTAGCTATTTTGGCTCGGTTTGGTATGGATGTTTCTTGTCAAGACATTTTACATTTTCCTAAGTGTCTTTTACTCAGTATTAATTATAAAATATTTAGATCAATGCTTAAACCTGTCTTTTTAGATTGTTCTAAAACTTCAGCCCCAATATTAAGTACTTGTTCCATGTAGTGAGGGAATTTTGACTCTAAAATTTACTAGAATTGATGAAAAAGAATAAAGAAGAGCCTCACTTAGCCTAGTGAGTGGAACATGAACACCCCCAACTTATTTAGGGCTTTAGTTTTATGGATTTTTTTTTGTTTTTTGATACGGAGTCTCGCTCTGTCACCAGGCTGGAGATCAGTGGCATGTCTTGGCTCACTGCAAGCTCCGCCTCCCGGGTTCACGCCATTCTCCTGCCTCAGCCTCCTGAGTAACTGGGACTACAGGCTCCAGCCACCACACATGGCTGATTTTTTTGTATTTTTTTAGTGGAGACGGGGTTTCACCATGTTAGCCAGGATGGTCTCAATCTCCTGACTTCGTGATCCTCCCAAAGTGCTGGGATTACAGGCGTGAGCCACTGCCCCCGGCCAGTTTTATGGATTTTTTTTCCCTTCCTTTTGATGAGTAATGATTAGGGTGAGGAAATTGCTAATATTAACAGAGACATCAGATCCAGAATTCCAAAGAACCTGAATGAGCCCTGGTGTGGAACAGCTGTGAGCCTGTTCACATTTTTCTCCAGATCTCTGCTTTTCATTTAGTAATGAACTTCTACTCCCTCTCCCCTTTCATGACAAATCAGTACAGTGAATGTAACTGCCACATCCAGCGATGCGTCATCTTCCCACTTTTCTAGGCTGCAGAGAAGGAAGCAGCCCTTGTGCAGCAAGAAGAAGAAAAGGCTGAACAACGGAAAAGAGCCCGGGCCGAGAAGAAAGCGTTGAAAAAGAAGAAAAAGACCAGAGGCCCAGAGAAGCGCGGAGCAGATGAGGATGATGAGAAAGAGTGGGGCGATGATGAAGAAGGTAAGGAGCTCTTGAGAAATTGTGTTTTGAAACGTATCAAAGTTAGAGAAGTTGCGAAAACAGTACGAAGAACTTTCTTCCCTGCACCATTTGAGAATACGTTACCAGCTTGATACCCATCACCCTTTGATCACTGTTAGGGTGTATGTCTTACAAACAAGGGCCCCATTCTCCATGACTAGAATGCAGCCATCAGAGCCGGGGTTAGCAGTGACCGCTGCTCCCATCTAATCCTCAGACCCCAGCCATGGGCTCCCATTTGTCCTGATAATGTCCTTTGTAGTGAAAGGATCCAGTTCAGGATGCACTGTTGTGTTTAGCTGTCTTGTCTCCTGGATCTCCTTCCGTCTGGAGCACTCCTCAGCTGTTTTTTACTCTGATGACCTGCACTCTTGGAAGGGGACAGGCCAGTTGCTGTGTTGTGTCCCTCAGCCTGGGTGTGTCTGATGCTCTCTAGGGATTGGATTCCGCTCATGCATCTCGGGCAGGAATAGTGCACAAGCGCTCCTGTGGCCTGCTCATTGAGTCCCATCAGGTGGACTGTGATTCGCTTTGTTCCACTGCTGGCGACAACCCTTTTCATAATTATTTATGTTGATGCTCTACTTATCCCAGGTTTGGCTAGCAAGAGTTCCATCACACAGGCTTCTGTGTCCCTTTGACCTGTCCCCTTGTTCTTTGATCATTTCCTCACCTTCTGGCACACAATACCCAAGGGTCATCTTGTACTTTCATAACTCAGTCCTGGAATCCATAATTTCTCCAAGGTTCCTTTGAGTGATGAGTGGTATTCAGGAGGTGCTGGTTGTGCTCACTGCTATTGGGTATTGTTCCTAGGCCTGAGTGGTCGAGGGTAGGGAGTGTGTGTATGTGCGTGCGCGCATGTGTGCATGTGTACACAGACATATTTATGTCCGTCTTTACTTCTGTAACTATTTGTGTATGCTGAAAATCATGATTTCACACCAGTACCTCCAGTTCCAGTCTAACACCACAGGGTTCCCTTTCATACTTGCAAGGCCTTTCTCTCTCTTTTTAAAATTTATTCATTTATTTTTGAGACAGAGTCTTGCTTTGTTGCCCAGGCTGGAGTGCAATGGGGTGATCTTGGCTCACTTCAACCTCCGCCTTCTGGGTTCAAGTGATTCTTGTGCCTCAGCCTCCCAAGTAGCTGGGATTACAGGCACGCACCATCACACCTGGCTAATTTTTTGTATTTTTAGTAGAGATGGGGTTTCGCCATGTTGGCTAGGCTGGTCTTGAACTTGTGGCCTCAAGTGATCCACCTGCCTTGGACTCCCAAAGTGCTGGGATTACAGGTGTGAGCCACCGTGCCCAGCCATGTCACGCCCTTTTCTGACCTTGAGAAACTTGGCTGCCTTTGTCCTCAGCGTCCTCACTTATTCCACCCAGCCCCTGTAGGTATGTAATCAACTTCCTGTCCCTGCCTCCCCTTCTCACGGGTGCCATCCCCGCCCTGTTTGGTCTCCCACACCTGGGGTCAGGCACGGCTCTACATGGACACCCTTGCCTCCTTCACTCAGGCTTTCAGATCCAGGCTGGGTCCCTGCCACTGCCCCATGTCTGCTCGTCGTCTTCCTTCCATTCAGGCTCTAGCATCCCGCACCATTGCTGCAGCCCCTACCCTGCACAGACCTGCCAAGCTTGGCCCTGGTTTTTTTTTTTTTTTTTTTCTTCTTTTTGAGAGGGAGTCTTGCTCTGTTGAGGCTGGAATACAGTTGCATGATCTCGGAGTGCAGGAGAAGATCTCGCTCTGTCGAGGCTGGAGTGCAATTGCATGATCTCGGCTCACTGCAACCTCTGCCTCCTGGGTTCAAGCGATTCTCCTCCCTCAGCCTCTCGAGTAGCTGGGATTACAGTTCGCCCGCCACCACACCCAGCTAATTTTTGTATTTTAGTAGAGATGGGGTTTCACCATGTTAGCCGGGCTGGTCTGGAACTCTTGACCTTAAGTGATCCTCCCGCCTTGGCCTCCCAAAGTGCTGGTATTACAGGCATGAGATACTGCACCCGGCCTTGGCTCTGCTTTTAATGGTTCTGACTTAGTGAAATTTTCCGGCAGTGTTTCTTTCACACTTGTAATTTCAGGGACGGGCAGCTCTGGGTCATATTTATTTCAGAGAGTCAGTCAAGGTAAAGAATTGTCTCTGGTGGCTGAGCGTGGTAGCTCACGCCTGTAATCCCAGTACTTTGGGAGGCTGAGGTGGGCGGATCACCTGAGGTCAGGGGTTCAAGACCAACCTGGCCAACATGGTGAAAACCTGCCTCTACTAAAAATACAAAAATTAGCTGGCTGTGGTGGTGGGCGCCTGTTTCCCAGCTACTCAGGAGGCTGAGGCAGGAGAATCACTTGAGTCCGGGAGGTGGAGGTTGCAATGAGCTGAGATCATGCTGTTGCACTCCAGCCTGGGAGACAGAGCAAGACACTGCCTCAAAAAAAAAAAAAAAAAAAAAAAAAAAAAGAATTGTCTCTGGACATGAAAGGACTCTCTGTACACTTTCTTAGTACAGATGTGTGAGCCAGAGAGAACTGGGAATGGAGTCATCCATCGTTGAGTTGACCTTGCTTACACACCTTGTTTGGGCTGCCCTAAATGACTGAGGGTGGCTCGTTGCTCCTCTGGCCTCACAGTTTAGCAGAGTAAGGCAAATGTGATGTGTGACCGCAGTGTCGTGTGATCAGGGCATGGCGTGTGATCAGGACTGTGGGAGATGGAGTTGTTAATACTGCTGGAGGCCAAAGAAGGCACTAGTGGGTCAGCTTCATACTAGGAAGACTGTGGGGAAGAGATGCGGCATCCAGGGGGAAGACCGAGTGACTGTCTGGCAGCAAGAAGGGAAGGGCTGAGCTAGACAGGGAGCCAATGTTAGCACAGCCTGAAGGCACAGCACAGCCTGGCATTCTCTGTGAGCAGCAGATAATTGGGTTTGAACCCAGATGCATGGGAGAGGGATGGGGCAGTGGTTGAGGAGGCTGCAGTGGTAGGTGGGCCAGTCAGCTGGACCCAGCCCAGGGACACTCTTGAATACAGTAGCAGTGTGCAGGGCTTACATTGCATTGTAAAGTCAGTGGGTGAACTGATGGAGAGGTCTGTTTGCTGGAGGGTGATGTCTGTTGAACTTCAGCACTGGCCCTGTGGAGGCAGTGGTGAGGACAGACTGCAGTAGAAGATTGTGGTTAAGCTCTCTTAAGGACACAAGACCTTATTGAAAGTGTTTTAGAAACCACAGCCCCTTTGTAGTGCTTTTCCTAATGTGCTCCCTGGGGCACGGGCATCAGTCACTAGGGTGCTTTTCCAGTGCAGATTCTCCTGTCCTGTCCCACCCCTGTTGACCTGGGCTTTGTAGGAGAGGGGCCCTGGAATTTGCCTTCTGAACTTTGAGATCCACTGGCCTTTTGTATAATTTGCCTTTTGTATAATTTAAGAGTGGACAGTGGGGATTTATGTTGTTACTTCCACATGATTGAGCCCACTTATCCGAGTGTAACTGGGGCACAGAAAGTTGTGGGACAGGTCAGGTGGGTCACAAAAGACTTCTCAGGGGTGATGCTTGCCCCACCGAGTCTGGTGAGGGAGAGTGTCACAGGCAGCTGTCACAGCGCTTGGACTTCACACCTCTGTTCAGGCTCCCTGAAGAGAAGTAGCGGTTAACCATGGCTACTTTTGTTTTGAAAACCTGTAGAGCAGCCTTCCAAACGCAGAAGGGTTGAGAACAGCATCCCTGCAGCTGGAGAAACACAGAACGTAGAAGTAGCAGCAGGGCCCGCTGGGAAATGTGCCACTGTAGACGTGGAACCCCCTTCGAAGCAGAAGGAGAAGGCAGCCTCCCTGAAGAGGGACATGCCTAAGGTGCTGCACGACAGCAGCAAGGACAGCATCACCGTCTTTGTCAGCAACCTGCCCTACAGCATGCAGGAGCCGGACGTGAAGCTCAGGCCACTCTTCGAGGCCTGTGGGGAGGTGGTCCAGATCAGACCCATCTTCAGCAATCGCGGGGATTTCAGAGGCTACTGCTACGTGGAGTTTAAAGAGGAGAAATCAGCCCTTCAGGCACTGGAGATGGACCGGAAAAGTGTAGAAGGGAGGCCAATGTTTGTTTCCCCCTGTGTGGATAAGAGCAAAAACCCCGATTTTAAGGTAGGTTTATGGAAAAAAAGAATGCCTTTAATCTATGGTTGCTTTAGACAGGCACTTTCTTCCTGCAGCAGTGATATTTAGGGTAGACATGGAAGTTTTATGCCGTGTTTGGATGTAAACTTCCTTGTGAGCCAAGGTCCGTCCTGAGCCGGCTGACTGAGGTCTGACTCATGGCATGGCTCCTTCTTGCTGGGTGCTTAGTAATGACAAGGGACTGTGCTGAATGCTTTATGTGTGTCACCTCATTGACTCCTCATCAGACTCTGTGAATGGCCACTTTTATTCCTGCCGTTTTACAGAGGAAGACATGGAGGCCTGGAGAGGTTAAGTGACTCACCCCAGTGGCCCCGTTAACAAGTTTCAGAGCATGGCTTGGCTCTAGTCTGCCTGGCTGGGCTGCTCCTGGAGACAAGGCTGGTGTCAGAGGAGTCAGGTGAGCTGGGTCATGCCTTGAATCATGGTTTTCCTCTGTCTTCCTTCTTCCTATAGGTGTTCAGGTACAGCACTTCCCTAGAGAAACACAAGCTGTTCATCTCAGGCCTGCCTTTCTCCTGTACTAAAGAAGAACTAGAAGAAATCTGTAAGGCTCATGGCACCGTGAAGGACCTCAGGCTGGTCACCAACCGGGCTGGCAAACCAAAGGTCAGAGTCAGAGCAGATCATGCCTTGTCTTCAAGGCCTGGGCAAACTTCCTGTCTGTCTCTGTTCAAAGATGATTTAGCCTCTAGAATGGGTTCCTAGTTTGTCTGCTGAGAAACAAAAGTTAATTTCACAGAAAGATCTGCACACTTAGCTCTACTTACATTTGGAGTCAGATTAACTTGTTTGTAGTTAATTGTGCTAAAAAGAATAAAGCAGTTGGAAATAGATGATCATGAATTCACCACACTATGGCCCCTGGCTGTGGGGCTTGGGGGAAGCCCTGTGACCAGCAGCACATGGGCTTTGGGGTGGGCACCGTCCTGCAGCCTCTTCCCTCTGTCCCAGGCCTCTCTTTCCCTGGGGCCTCCAGCCGGGCCCCTTGATTCCCTCCATTGCAGTGCCTCTTCTGTCCTTCCTTCTTGCACGCTTAGTCTCCTGCTAAGTCCTTTTGTGCCCCGTTTTGTGTAGTAAGTGGTTTTGTTACTGTCTACCCACCGCCCACTCTCCCTCCCCTTTATCCAGGTTAATGGAGAGAAAAAGAGGATGAAATGAGGGAGTGGGTGAAGGCACAGAAACACAAGGGCTCACCTGGGCACCTGGGCTGCTGGCCCTGTGTCCCATCCACCTCTTGGTTTATTTGCTGGATTTATACTGGTCCATCTGTCTGTTTCCTTCTTTCTTTCTACTTCTGCAGCACATACAAGGTGTACTGAACTTGGAAGGGTTATCTGAAGTTACAGTGCGTAGCAGCAGTTGGGAAGGAGAGTAGGGTGGGGAAATAAGCCTGTAGACAGAGGATGCAGTGGTGGGGAAGGTAACCTGTTGGTTGGTCATTTGCTGTGGCCTGGTCTGCTGGTCTCAGGGAGGAAGCCCAGTGCCTGCCCTGCGGGAGGAGGTTACGTCCCTGGTCTGTGGGATCTGACTTGGTTCTGAATCTTGCCTCTTCCAGGGCCTGGCCTATGTGGAGTATGAAAATGAATCCCAGGCGTCGCAGGCTGTGATGAAGATGGACGGCATGACTATCAAAGAGAACGTCATCAAAGTGGCAATCAGCAACCCTCCTCAGAGGAAGGTTCCAGAGAAGCCGGAGACCAGGAAGGCACCAGGTGGCCCCATGCTTTTGCCACAGACATACGGAGCGTAAGTGCTTGCATGGTAGACTAGTGCAAACTTTGTCCTGGCTGGCACCAGTTCATGGACCATGGGGGGATTAACCCGGCATGAATTAGCTTCCTGTTAGGACAGAAAAGCCAAGACGTGCTGTTCCTTTTGGTAATCACTGTGGTTCCACTGGAGCAAGGCGTCTAGAGCAGGATGCAAGCCTAGGCAGTGACCTCTGCCTGGTACTGGCCAATTTACACTTGTCATTTATTTCAGACAAAACTAAAGGCAGTGATTATTTTCAAGTCCCCTTTGCCAGTTGGAGCTGTGTTTAAAACGAAATCTTACACCCACGTATGTGCCAGTCTACAGCCCTAGCTATATGATCCACATAAGCTGTGCTTTTCGTCTGCTAGGGATGAGGAGGAGATAGCAGAATTGCGGGGTGACTGGCGAGGTCTAAGAGGTGATAGTCACACTGATCCCCTCTGAGTGCGACTGGTGCTCAGGGTTGATCTTTGCCAAAACTGAACAAGGCCAAGTCTGTTGAAGCAGTTTTTACTTAACAGCCAGAATTAAGGAGGCAGGGATTATCTCATCCTTTTTTTTTTTTTTCCCCCCTTTTAGCTTCTGGTTATATTTAAAACTATCTTGGCTTATTTTTACAAATAAATGAGGGGCCACAAATTGTTGCTTCAAAAGGTCCATTCAGTGTTTGCTCTTCTAGGAGGGGGAAGGGAAGGACGCAGCTGTCTCTACTGCCTCGTGCCCTGCAGCGCCCAAGTGCTGCAGCTCCTCAGGCCGAGAATGGCCCTGCCGCGGCTCCTGCAGTTGCCGCCCCAGCGGCCACCGAGGCACCCAAGATGTCCAATGCCGATTTTGCCAAGCTGTTTCTGAGAAAGTGAACGGGACTCTGGGAGACAGGAAATGCCTTACTTCACTCTGGCCCGGCGGACCTCCCACCACCCCGCGGTGCACTGGGGATGGACAGGCCTGGTGTGCTGCCCGCTCGCAACCACAGATGGCTCCTCTGCTTTAGACAGAAAGGGGGAAGGGGTTCTAAGTCAAGAGCCTTTCAGTGCTCCCTCATATTGAGGGCAGTGGCAGAAAAGTGACCACTCCGCAGGCTCCCTGGGCGCAGGATGTGGTGTCCCAAGATACTTTTGTGTCTTAAAGACTGAGGCACAGAAGCAAAACGAGAACACGGTTTTTGAGACGCAGTTGTCCAAATGTTTCTGGCCAGCTCCGGCCCCTTTTTGTATGACACTTCTCTTCTACCCTGCACAGCACATGTGCCCGTCATTCTTTTAATTTTAAAAGATGAAATGGCAGATGCTAGTAATTCACCAGAATGGCCTATTATGGGGGTGGGTCTGAGGGAAGTCATCTATAAAACATTTGCTGGATTTTTGTTCAAGGGGGCTGTGCATTTTTATATTATGTATTTGTAAATGACATGTCAGCCATTGTTTCATGTTTCCTAAAAGCAGAATATTTGCAACATTTGTTTTGTATAGGAATTATTTGTGCCACCTGCTGTGGACTGTTTTCTTTGCCTAGTGACTAGTGACCTGTGTTGTCTAAACATGAGTTCAGCCCTTTGGTTTTGTTTAATACCATGTCAAATGCAAACTTCAATTCTCCCCATTTAGCTTTATTAAACTGAAGTTCTCTTCAAAACTTCTTGCTGAATGGTACTCAGATGTGCATTCACATACAGATGTGTTTTGAAGTGGGTGTACCTTGCTTTACCTAACAGATGTGTAAATAGAACTTCTGTAAGTCAAATCCCATTGTCACTTTGATTTAAATTATTTCAGCTGTGATGTGTCTTCAGTTTTTATACAATTCAGTTTATAGCAGTTTGACACTGGAGCTTTTGAGCTTTTTTACCTCACATCTTTTATCAAATATTTATTGCTTTGAAAACAGCATTGCCAGTTCAGTAGGGGAAGCTTACTTTATTAAGACACTCTGGAGAAAGATGTCAGGGAATCCTTGTATATGTCATGGGAATCAGCTCCTCATTTATCTGTTGTGTAAGTAAGTTTTTGTGCATCAGTCGGGCTTTTCTATATTTTTTTAACTTAACATTTTTTAATATAACCGATTAAAAAGTAGACAGAACAGTAAAATAAACTCCTGTGTGCCTACCATTCAGCTTCCAGCATTCCTCAACTCCCAGCCCCTTTTCCTTTATGTCTGTCTCCCCTCCACCTTGTGTTATATTGAGGCATGTTCCAGATGTCATTGTGCTCGTCCAGTAATGTTGTGGCAGGTGTCTCAGGAGGACTGAAAGGCCTTCACTCCTAGAAACATTAGTGGTAATCCCTTAATGTCAACTGTCCACTCAAATTTCCACCTTCCTATAAATATCAGCTCTCCTCCCTGTAAATTATTGGTTCGTAAGCCTCTTACATCTTTTAAAATGTAGGTTCCCCTCCGTCTCTTTTTTACACAAAACAAACTTTTTACTAGACTTCTGAATTAAATTCAAGCGCTGTGTGTTGACAGCAGCAAGAACCTTTGCTGTCCCACGTGTTCCTCCTGCAGTGTTCTCTGTGATGCTGTTTGGAAGACTGTTCAGCTGGTGAGATGATTTGGGTAGCTCAGAGGGAGCCCTCATGGTTGGGGACCTGACACGTGAAGAGCCGTGAATATCACTATGGGTGAGTGTGGCCTTACTTTTCGCTGCTTCACATTAACGGTTTGGCTTTCTTGCCTGCAGCCAGTATTCTGACCTTAATGTCATACTTGAAGATGTCAGCCCAGGCTTGTTACAGGGGCAAACCTTTTCGGGGTTGAGCAGAACCCAATTTAGGTTCCGGGTGTTGACTGTTCTAGAAATGGATTTCCAGGAGCACATGAGTGGGTTTGTGTTTTCTGCAGAAAATCCAGAACTGATGGTAAATAGAAACATGAAAAACTACTCCAGTTACTTGAGTCTTAGTAAAAAAAAAAAAATCAGTAATTTGTCCTTATCCACCTAGGTAGGCGGTTTATCCAACTTCTGGCTCGTTTGCCCATGGAAATCACCATCTTGGATCTGTTGCTCTCCCAGAACAGTATTATGAATAGGGCCGAAGGTCAGATACCCCCATTGCCCTTATGACAGATGGGAACATCTCCCAAATAAGACAGCAAAGTCTCAGGCATTCATGTAATAAAATAACTTTATTAGAATCAGGAATTTGTTAAAATAATATCCTTCACATATAGCTAAAGTGCAAATTCTCTTGCTCTATAGTAGAAGCAAACACATCTGTCAGACCTCCTTGGTGTGCTTATAAAACCAAGACGAGAAGAGTTTAAGAAGTACCTCTGGCAGCATGAGTATGAAAACATATTTTATAGAGGTTTGGATAATTATCATTTGGAGCCATTCCATATATCTTTTCACTTATTTTTCTTAACCTTTCAAAAACTACTCAATGTGCTATTTATACAACTGAATAACTGTATAAACGACATTAGAGCAGTGGCCTCATTACTGTCAGGAATGGAATTCCCAAATCAGACAACACTGCGTATTCGCCATCACTGACATGCTGACAAAGTGCAGTACAGTATTAGACATCACAGGCTCCGTCACTGGGAAAGGGACCCAGTGACTTCTACCACTCTGACTCTAAATAGCAGCAGTCATATTGGCAGCTGTGCCATATGATTGAAAGAGAAGATTCTACTTCCATTGGATGACAGCTTGGAAACTCGGCCATATTACATAGAGCACTGCATCATTTCACAAGTTGCGAGAAAAATAAGGCCACTCTGAGGCAATCTCTTCTGCCTCCCCATGGGGGACGGGACATGGGACAGTGCAAAGGCCGTGGAAGGTGGGGGTCCAGGCAGTAAGTAGATGAAACTCCAGGACCAGAGGGATGCAGCCTGGCCATGGCTGAAGGTTTCTGCTCCATTCAGTAGAAACTGGTGCTCTAATTCATTATCAAAAATGCTTATTTGGTGTCCACGTGGCACTTGTTTTCTCAGGTTAACATCTACCTACAGAAAACTCAGGCAGAGGGGTGAGGGCAGATGTCTACTAGCATAATACCTGCCTGGCAGCATGATACAGGTGGAACGACAAGCCCAGAGAACTTTTAGACGAAAACATCTGGCCTGAGTTACTACAAATGAAGTGTGAGAGAAACACCAATACACAAAGAAAACCAAACTGCCCACCCCCCATGTTTCCCCCTCCAACATACAGCTCTTTATGGCTACCCCCTATTCTTAATTAGAAAAATAGTCTCAACATGGAAAAAAACAGCCGCTGGCACTAAAGTTTGCAAACTATGGCTCAAAAAGTTCCTGGAGGTAAGGAATGTCAGCATTCATTTTCTCTTCTATGAAGTTTGCTTGGAAGTTAGTCACCACTAATCTAAACCTCAAGAAAAGTGAGCTTTCAACCATTTCTCTCAGCTGCGACTTGGGTCTGACTTCCCAGTTGCAGTCACAGAACCTCTCAGCCCGTTTCAGAGAAGTACTTGGAGGCGTTATATCAGTGGCTCTGGGCCCTGTCCCACATCTGGCCACTCCTCCCCCTTAGTGCAAATTCTGCTCCAGAACCTGTGTTCTGATCACATGGTGGCACTGTTGCCCCTAAAGTACGGCCACCAGCAAGACACAGCAGACACCACACAACACTGACTAGCTTGCTCCAAAGAAGAAAATAAATAGCTTGCTTGAATTATAAGTTATTTTAGAGACAAGGTTTCATAACTTAAGTGTTTTCTTTTTTTTTTAAACTAAACATTTGGAGGTAAAGAATGTTTCTCCTTTTGCTTTGGAAAGTGACTAGGTTTCTAGAAATGCTGTTTCTTTTTTTTTCCCCCGAACCTCAGGACATCCTTTGTCACTGAGGAAGGATTTCTAGGGTGAGGGCTTCACAGGAAGCGTCTCCTTGAACCCAGAGTGGTTGGGCTGGGCTTCTGGCAGTGCCACCGAGTACTCAGTTGTGGCAAAAAGCAGGGTGTCCAGGGTGGTCTCAGTACACTTGGCGATGAAGCGAATGAAAGGCCTCACATCGCCCTCGTTGGCCGCTTCCAGCACGTGGTAGTACTCAGACCGCTGCTCCTTGCGGATGGTGATGGGCGGGTAGCCCGCCTGCATGAGGATGAGGTTCATGAGCAGGCGGGAGGTCCTCCCGTTGCCGTCAATGAAAGGGTGGATGTAAACGAGTTTATAATGGGCTAAGGCTGCAAACTCCACCGGGTGCAGGTTCATGGCATCCTCAGAGTTGAGCCACTGTACAAACTCCTGCATCTGCTTTTCCACATCCTGCGGATGGGGAGGGATGTGGTGTCCGACCAGGACCTGTGTCGTCCGAAACCTGCCGGCTTCCACGGGGTCCACGTAGCCCAGCACCCGCCTGTGGATCTCCAGCACGTCGCTGATGGTGACGGAGCCGATGCGCGAAACCAGGGTTGTGTTGATGTACTTCATGGCCGCGTGCATGCCGATGACCTCGTTCTGCTCCTCCAGGCTCTTCCCGGGCACGGCATAGCGGGTCTCCAGGATGTGCCTGATTTCTGAGAGGGTGAGGGTGTTGCCCTCAATGGCCACTGTGTGGTAGATGTGATGGTAGTAGGTCTCCTCCATGACCCTGCGCAGAGCCGAGTTCCCCTTGGGGATGGACATGATCTTCTTCACTTTGCTGTCGATGATGCTGAAATACCTCTGGTCGATCTCCTCCACGAGCGGGAGCGTCCGATCACGGCTGACCAGCGCTTTCTCATGGTAGGGCGAGATGGTCAATGCTCTGGTGTACAAATAGTCCGCCTGGATGATGTCCTTGTCTTCTTCTGAGAAGATGCCAAACTCGGTGAGCGCATCCACGAAGTCCGGATCCATCTTGAGGGCGTGCATGAAGAGCTTTTGGGCTTTTTCCCGCTTGCCCTGGCGCTTCATCTCCAGGGCCTGGTTCAGGGCGGCTCTGGCTTCCAACTTACCTGCTGGAAGAGAGCCAAAGAAGCGATGTGAGGGAGGCTAGGGGGCAGAGGACATTGAGGGGGGCTGTCACCTTTGCTGGTCTCCGCGGAAAACCACGATGACCAGCCTGGGTCCCTGGCCTTGGGGGGCTTCTTCCAGCCGCATCGTGTGTACACAACGTGCCCAGTACCACTCTGATCCCCCAGCCGTGTGGTGGTATGCCAGCCACTATCCATGTGTCCCCAGAGCCACACTCTGTATTCAGGGAGGCACCTCCTTGGCTTCCTAGCCTCCTGCCTTCCGGACATAGAAAGTTCTGGGCATTTACTCTGCCTGGGCCCTCTGTGCTGGGCCTTTCCCATTGGCCACAGCTCCCAATGGAGGCCCTCTCCTACATCTCCAGCTCGTCCTGTGCTGGTGACACACCTTTGGCCTGCAGGCCCAAAGGTGTTAACAACTCCCCACTCTTCCTAGACCCTGGGGGCTTTACCATCGCAGGACTGTTCTTTCACTCTTTTAACCCAGTGGTTTGATTGTGCGCCCCAGGGGACATTTGGTGATGTCTGGAGACCTGGTTAGTTGTCATAATTGGAGTGGTGGTAGGGGTGCTACAGGCATCTCATCGGGAGAGGCCAGGGATGCCACCATCATCTGACAATGCACATTCAGCCCCCACCACAGAGAACTGGTGGAGGTGGGGAGCCTGCTCTAGCCATAGCCTTCCTGTCCTGGCCCCTCTCGGCCACCTGAGGATCAGCTCCACACATTCAACTTCCTTTAGTTCCTCGAATGCCCCCAGGCTCTCTTATGACAGGGTCCTTTTCTCTGTCAGGAAAAGCCTGGAGTCCTTTTCCTTGGATGCCCTTCTCCTTGGATGACTCCTACTTAACAACTGGGTCCCAGCTCAGGTGTCACTTCCTCCAGGGAGCCTTCCTGGTATGCTCCTACAGCCCTTTGTGCTTCCCCGTCACCACACTTGTGACACTGTCTCAGTCACGTCACCTTATCTATACTAGGAGCTCAGGGCTGACTTGTTCACAATACCCCGATGCCCTGCACACAGGACACGGCACACATTCTATGTCTGTCTGCTCAGTTAACAAACATTGAGGAAGACAGCCAGTCTCTCTTACCTGGAGAGGCCTTGGTCTTGGCCACCAGCAGCGTCACGCCCCTGGAGGTGATGCTGAGCTCCGTGGATGGGCTGCTGCACTTGGCGGCGGCATGCTGCGCCCTGTCCAGTTTGCTCCTGAGCAGGTAGAAGCCTTTGAGCACAGCCAAACACTGCTCCTCCACAGCCCCCAGTGGCAGCAGCAGGGCCAGCAGGGACCCCAGCACCATGCTCAGCAGCGTCACCCAGAGGAAGCGGCCCCAGACCGAGACCCATTTCGGTTCAGTCACCGCCATCACTGAAGCCATCGGCATGAGCATCATCTGGACTCAGGAGAGGGCCCTTTGCGCATGTCCACAGGCAGCTGAGACACAGCAGGATCTGCAAGGAGCCAAGAGTCACAGGAGAAACAGACACGTTCAGGACACGGCGTGACTTCAGCCAGGAAGATGGGTTTGGAGACTTCTGCTTTTAGCTCACTAGAGACGGGGTGAGGGCAAGTCAAGGAGTGGATCTCACTAGAGGAGGGACCAGCCTAGAAGGACTGGTGCCACCTCCTGAGCAGTGTGACTGTGAAAATAACACTGCTGTGGTCCAACAATTATTGAGCACTTGCCATAATCCAGGCCCTGTGCTAAGCAACAAATGCCTCCCATGGGTCATAGTCTTCAACAACTTGAGCTGATGTTTTCATCCCACTTTCCAAGTGAGGGAACTGAGGTTCAGAGAGGTGAAGTCCCTTGCCCAAAGTCTCGCCGGGAGCAAGTGACAGCCTTAGGACTTGGAACTCAGGAACCCCACGGCTCTAACGTGTTCCCCCTTTCCATACATCCCTGTGGCTTCTGACTATAGACACTGGATTTGTGGACATATGTCAAACATTTGGGACACCAATGACTGACAGGCACACATGCAGATCAGCCACAGCAGTTCTGACGCCCAATCTTTGATAAGCACAACTGTTGGGTGGCCTCATTTATTGCTCTCACCCTGATATTCAGCCACAGCTCCCACAGTGCCCTTCCCCTCTCTGGCCTTCCGTTTCTGGCCTGTCCAGAAGGGACCCCACCAGGAGGAGGAGCAGTTCGAGCATCTCGAAAGGAACTCAGGCTGTGGGCCACAGTGCTTGGCCTCAGTGACAACAGGGCTTGTATGTACTTGGGGCTGGCAGTGGGAGTGGAGGGGGGCCGGTATGCAAACACTATGCTAACAATAAGCACTTATTAAGCAACTATGGTGTGCTAGGTGCTGAGCTGTGTACTGGCCACACATTGCCTCATTTCACCGTCATGCCACTCTATGAAAGAAGAGCTACCTCTAGCTCTATTTTACAGACAAGGGAAACCAAGGCACAGAGAGCGTAAGTTAAATTCCAGAAGGCCTACAGGAGGTAAACAGAGGCATCCGGAAGGAAACACCAGGGCCTCTGAGCCCGGTCCCCAGGTCTCAACTTCTACCTTATTACTATAAGCAGGGCCTGTGCACCTGCTCTGGGCTGGTACTGACCCGGGAATGACTGATGGATCGGGGGTTCGGAGTCTTATGTGGAGCCTGGCCCTTTGCCACAGAACATGAGAAATGGCTTGGGATGAGCTTTAACAGGGGTGCGCCTGGAGTGCTGCGCGGGTCCAGGGGTCTGGGCGGGCTTCCCGAGGGGACAGGCTCCTTGACGGGGCGGTACAGGCAAGGGGCAGTTCGCCGGTGCCAGGGGTGTGTGCGGGGAAGCAGTGCGTTCCAGGAGGCGCGAATCTCTCCCCCACACTTCCCAAGAAAAGGGGAACTGAGGCCGGGAGAGGAGAGGGGACCGGTCTAAGTCCCCTCCAAGACTGCACAGCCTCCCCTTCCCGAACCCCGCCCAGAGCTCGCGGCCCCGCCGCACCCTTCCCGGCTCCGTCCTCTCGAGCCCCTCGGGCTTGCCCACTTCTCACCGCGCGCGGCTGTCAGAACCCCAACCGCCTTCCCCGCGCTCCCAGCTCCGAGGCCGCCAGCTCCCGGGTCCTCCTTCTCCGCCGGCCTCTGGCTCCGCCCTCGGCGACTCGCCATTGAACCGCCCGCAGCCCTCGTCTCGGCGGATTGGCTTTCTCCACTTGTCCTTCCCTCGCATTTCCGGGTTCCCGCGTCCGCGTCGGCTTCCCCGGGAAAGACGCGCCGTGGGCCACTCCCATTGGTTGTCGCTTGCATTTGTCTCGTTCATGTAGCAGCCAATAAGCAGCGGGAGGGGCGGGGCCTAGGCCACAGATGGGAGGAGCAGGTGCTGGAAACCCGACGCGCGTGGGGATTTGCGGCACGCTAGGTGGCGGGCCCGGAAATTCTAAGTTCCACGGCGGTCCCTTCCTCGGGTCTCCTCGTCCCGGATCCGCTGTCGTGTGCCTCATTTTTCCCTGGTGTGAAATGAAGAAGCAGATGCTTTCCACCCTTCATCCTGTTAGCCTCCTTGACTGCGCAACCCCTGTTCTTAGCCCCCACCCCGTGCTGCTGAATTTGCCGCCGCCTTTGAATTTTCTCTTTCCCTCTGTGTCTTTTCCTCCCTGACTTAAACAACTTTTGTTTTCTTTTAAAATACAGGGTCTCGTTATGTCGCCCAGGCTAGAGTGCAGTGGAGCAATTGCAGCTCACTGCAGCCTCCACCTCCTGGGCTCAAGCAATCCTCCCACCTCAGCCTCCCAAGTAGCTGGGACTACAAGTGCGTGCCACCACGCCCGGCGAGTTTTCTTTTTCTTTTCTTTTCTTTTCTTTTTTTTTTTTTTGAGATGGAGTCACTCTGTTGCCCAGGCTGGAGGGAAGTGGCGCGATCTCGGCCCACTGCAACCTCCGCCTCCCAGGTTCAAGCGATTCTCCTGCCTCAGCCTCCCGAGTAGCTGGGATTACAGGCGCACATCACCACGCCCGGCTAATTTTTGTAGTTTTAGTAGAGACGGTGTTTCACCATGTTGGCCAGGCTGGTCTCGAACTCCTGACTTCAGAAGATTTGCCTGCCTCGTCCTCCCAAAGTTCTGGGATTACAGGCGTGAGGCACCGCGTCCGACCTATTTCTGATTTTTAATTTTCTTTAGAGACAGGGTCTGGCTATGTCACCAGGGTTGGTCTCGAACTCTTGACCTCAAGCTCTCCCTCCACCTTGGCTTCCCAAAGCCCTAAGATTACAGGCAGGAGCCACCCCCTCAGTCCTCCCTGACTTTTTAATTTGTATCCTCTCCAGAAGGATCTGGCTAGTTCTTTTGGCTTCCCATAGAGAAATTTTTTCCTTGAAGCAGAGAATGGAAACCTCCATCTTAATCCACAAATACTGAAATTAAACATTTAGGGAGGTGCCCCCAAAACGCTAAGTATTTAGAAATCAGCAGTTCAGATTCTGGGGAGTCAGAGAGACCTGAGCTCAAATTCAGACTTTGCCATTTACTCTCTGTGTCACCGTGGGCATATTACTCCTGGCCTCACTTTCCCCACTTGTAAAATGGGGACAAACAGCCTACCTTGCTTTTGGCATCCAGTTCAGGATTTGCAGAAGGCTTGATGCTTCAAGACCTGACCTACTCTGTCACAGGTACTGCTCTTGGAGGCAGGGTTAGGTGGTGGTTGTGGGTGTCACTGTTAGGAGTCACACAGCCCTGGGTTCAAATCCCAGCTCTGCCACTTGCAAACTGAATCACATTCAGCAAGTGACTTGATCTAGTTGATCATCTGTCTAGGCTTTTCTGTAAACTGCACACAATGTGATGATAGTACCACTTCACAGGGTTTTATGTGAGGGTGAAATGAGATTCTATACATCTGGCACAGAGCAAACTGTGTATGTATGTATGTATCTATCTATCTATCACATATCTATCTTTTTTGAAATAGGATCTCACTCTGTTGCCCAGGCTTGAGTGCAGTGGCGTGATCTTGCTCACTGCAACCTCCATGTCCTGGGTTTAAGTGATCCTCCCATCTCAGCCTCCCTAGTAGCTGGGACTACAGGCACACACAGGCTAATTTTTTTTTTTTTTTTTTTTTTTTCCGAGACAGAGTCTTGCTCTGTCACCCAGGCTGGAGTGCAGTGGTGTGATCTTGGCTCACTGCAATCTCCACCTTCTGGATTCAAGCGATTCTCCTGCCTCAGCCTCCTGAGTAGCAGGGATTACAGGCGTGTGCCACCGCACCCGGCTAAGTTTTTTGTATTTTAACAGACACATGGTTTCGTTATGTTGGCCAGGCTGGTCTTCAACTCCTGACCTCAAGTGATCTGCCTGACTTGGCCTCCCAAAGTGCTGGAATTACAGGTTTGAGCCACTGTGCCTGACCAGAAGATCCATAGTTTTTAAGGAACAAAATCAGGGTGGTGATTATTTTGGTGGCTTCTCATTTTCAATCTTTTCAACAAAGGTCATGAACATTTTTCTTTTGGAGTCCTCTGAATTGCACTTCCTGATGGCCCAAGTATGTCATTGTAAAAACCTTCCCCAGAGGAGGGCCTGGTAGGTATGGGTGACTGTTGGTATGTTAGAAAACAGTGAAGCTCTGGGATCAGACAGATGTGCATTGAAATGCAAGGCCCGCCGCTTGCTAGCTGGGTGACCTTGAACAAGTCACTTATCCTCACTGAGCTGGGTATTATGAGACTTGTCGACCCCTGTCCACACCCAGGTGTAAAGCAATGTAATCGTCTGCTTCTGAAGGCACCCTCCTCTCTTTGTTAGCTCTTTAATTAGCTTAGGCTACGAGTAGTAAATCCAGAAGCTATGCAGGAACGGCTAATGAGTAAAACTTACTGGCCATGAGACAATAGGGAGAGGTGGGGAGTGTGGCAGATCTGAGAGCACATACCTTGTCTAAAGTGGGCAGCAGCTTCTCAGCTGGAACCCATATTTATTAGCTGGGATGCAGTCTAAAAGTGGACAGAGTTTTCAATTTTTCAAAAGAAATGTGAGGCCTAGATTTTTAAAGCAGTATCTCCAGATTTTAAGGCAATTGGCATGGCTGCCGGCTGGCTTTCCAGGGCCGCCAGATTGCAACCCCTTTGTAGAGGGTAATGGAAGATGGCAGGGGAAAACAGGAAGATTCAAAAGGATTATTACAGCAAAATGATCCCATTACTGTGTGTGGCCACCAGGGGGCAGTAATTCACCAGCCATCACCTCCCCCCTTCAATCTCCTTGTCAGGAGTTTACACTCAATTTTAACTCTTGACTTTGTCTGCATTCAGCTGTGTTGAATGCACAAAATATGGTCCCTGAAGCGATATTGAAAAGTTGGCTTTCTCCATCTTAAGCATTCTGTATTAGGTGAAAATTGCCTCCCCGTGGCCCACGGAGGAGTTTTCTAAACGCTTACCTTGACATATGACAAAGAACCCAGAAAGTCGCTGCATGGGAAATGTGTCCATTATGCAAAACAAAACAAGACAAAAAACCCTTCTGCATGTTTAAGGAACAGCAGTCAAGCGCTTCTTGCTGGCAGAGTCGGATTCTATTGCTTAGGAAAAACAAAACTCCCCGGCTTGAGGCTACATGGCATTGAGTTGGCTGCAGAATGACTCGACGTCATTAAAAAGAACATACACCACACCTGTTCTTGCTTCTTCACTTCTACCCCTGGTTTTTTTTCTCTTTCTAACTTAATACTGTGGCTGAAAAAGAGAGCCCAGCAGCCCTTCTCCCTGCTACTGATTAATCCTCCTTTTAAGACATACCTGGTGGGGGCTGGGCACAGTGGCTCACGCCTGTAATCCCAGCATTTTGGGAGGCCGAGGCGGGCGGATCACGAGGTCAGGAGATGGAAACCATCCTGGCTAACATGGTGAAACCCCATCTCTACTAAAAACACAAAATATTAGCCGGGTGTGGTGACGGGCGCCTGTAGTCCCAGCTACTTGGGAGGCTGAGGCAGGTGAATGGTGTGAACCCGGGAGGTGGAGTTTGCAGTGAGCCGAGATTGCGCCACTGCACTCCAGCCTGGGCGACAGAGCGAGACTCCGTCTCAAAACAAACAAACAAACAAACAAGACATACCTGGTGGGGTCAGACCCAGTTTCTGAGGTATCCCCAAGAAACAGGGCTTGGGGGACCCCATGTGAGTGTCCCTGGGCAAAAGGCTTGTGTTCTGGCCTCAGGACGTTTCTTGTGTCATATGGTCTCAAATCACCAGTATTTCAAAACTCAGGCATGCCGATGAGTGTTGTTTTCAGAGCAAATCATTTGGGGAAGTGAGACTTCTTACTTGGAAAAAATTAAACATAACTGCTTTTCACCTGTCAAACAACTATTTTATTTCTTAAAAACAACATGAGATCATTACAGATACAGAATCCACAAAAAACGAGAAGAAAAAAATACACATTCACAATTCTACTCCATATTTCTCCATTCACATTTATTTATATTTGAGACAGGGTCTCACTCTGTCACCCAGGCTGGAGTGCAGTGACACAATCTCGGCTTGATGCAGCCTCAACCTCCTGGGCTTAAATGATCCTCCTGCCTCAACCTCCCAAATAGCTGGGACTACAGGTGTGTGCCACTACGACTGACTAATTAAATTTGTGTGTGTGTGTGTGTGGAGACAGGGTCTCACTCTGTCACCCAGGCTGGAGTGCAGTGGCACGATCTCGGCTCACTACAGCCTCAACCTCCTAAGCTTAAGTGATCCTCCTGCCTCAGCCTCCCAAGTCGCTGGAACTACAGGTGTGTGCCACCACGACTGGCTAATTAAAAAAAAAAAATTTTTTTTGTAGAGACAGGGTCTCACTCTGTCACCCAGACTGGAGTGCAGTGGCATGATCTCAGCTCACTACAGCCTCAACCTCCTGTGTTTAAGTGATCCTCCTGCCTCAGCCTCCCAAGTAGCTGGGACTACAGATGTGTGCCACCACGACTGGCTAATTAATTAATTTTTTTTTTTTTTTGTAGAGACAGGGTCTCACTCTGTCACCCAGGCTGGAGTGCAGTGGCACGATCTCAGCTCACTACAGCCTCAACCTCCTGGGCTTAAGTGATCCTCCTGCCTCAGCCTCCCAAGTCACTGGAACTACAGGTGTGTGCCACCACGACTGGCTAATTAAAAAAAAAAAATTTTTTTTGTAGAGACAGGGTCTCACTCTGTCACCCAGACTGGAGTGCAGTGGCATGATCTCAGCTCACTACAGCCTCAACCTCCTGTGTTTAAGTGATCCTCCTGCCTCAGCCTCCCAAGTAGCTGGGACTACAGATGTGTGCCACCACGACTGGCTAATTAATTAATTTTTTTTTTTTTTTGTAGAGACAGGGTCTCACTCTGTCACCCAGGCTGGAGTGCAGTGGCACGATCTCAGCTCACTACAGCCTCAACCTCCTGGGCTTAAGTGATCCTCCTGCCTCAGCCTCCCAAGTCACTGGAACTACAGGTGTGTGCCACCACGACTGGCTAATTAAAAAAAAAAATGTTTTTTGTAGAGACAGGGTCTCACTCTGTCAACCAGGCTGGAGTGCAGTGGCACGATCTCAGCTCACTACAGCCTCAACCTCCTGGGCTTAAGTGATCCTCCTGCCTCAGTCTCCCAAGTAGCTGGGACTATAGGTGCATGCCACCATGACCGGCTAATTTAAACAATTTTTTTTTTTTTGTAGTGATGGGGTTTCACTATGTTGCCCAGTCTGGTCTTTAACCCCTGGGCTCAAGAAATCCTCCCACCTCAGCCTCCCAAAGTGCTGGGATTATAAGTATGAGCCACCACAACTGGCCACATCTATTTTTAAATGATGAAATATTTCTGATATCCAAAAGACATCAACAGTGCAATGGGCACTTGTGTACCTGCCATCCAGTTTAAGAAATACCATGTCACCAATACATTGAAGCCTCCCCTTCACATGCCCTTCCCTCCCTCCCAGAGGTCACTATCGTGTTGAATTTGGTGCTTCTGCCCCCATGCATGGTTTTTTGCTTTTATCCATATGCATGTATCCATAAATAATATATAATGATATTCTACAGATTTTTACACATGATATATACTCTGTGGATCCTTCTGCATTTTGGGGTTCAGAATTATGTCTTAGAGATTTATGCTCATGCTGATATGCATAGTTCTGGTTCATTAGTTTTACAGTGCTGTATAGTGTTCCATTTACAATTTATTTCCCATTTAGCTGTTGATGAGAATTTGGATTGTTTCTAATCTTTCCCTATCACAGACTGCAGTGAAATACTTGTATGACTTTTCGACACATGTGTGGAAGTTTCTCTAGGACAAAGTTTCTCAAAGAATCATTTGGGTGGAGGGGGTGGGGCTTTGGAAAATCCAGACTAACGAAATCCTCTGACTGCTCCTCTGAGCCTCCTGTATCTTAGCTACAAGTGGAAATGATCGTACCCACCATGCTGTCCCATTTTTGGTAGTGGTAACAACTGAGCACTTACTGTGTGCTAAGTAATTTGTAGGGTATTTGGTTGAATTTTTGTAACAATGCCATGAAGCAGATATTATTAAACCCACTTTATAGAAGGTGAAAATGAGGCTCAGAGAAATTGAGTAATTAGTCTGAGGTCACACAGCAAGCAAGTGGCAGAGCCAGGGTTCATGACCAGTCTTCCTGACTCAAAACTTAAGGTTTTGACCATTATGAGACCCTAGGCTTTCAGAGATCTCAGGTTACATGTTAGCTCCTCAGCTTCAGAGGTGGGAAAACTAAGGACAGAGCCAGAATACAAATACAAATCTCTAGATTCCCTACCCATTAACATGTCACCTTCTACTGTAAAAATGCTTTGAGGGTAGGGGAAGGAACAAGGAGGAGAAATCTTCATAAAGTCATCTTCTTGAAACAATTTCTGACATCCACCCTATGTCTGTTATCCATTGCTGTGTAACAAATAACCCCAGTGCGTAGTAGCTTAAAACAATAGCAAATGTTTTTTACTTTACATTATATTGTGTGGGTCAATAATCTGGGAGCAGTTTAGCTGGATGGTTCTAGCTGGCAGACTTTCTTGAGATTGAAGTCAAGGCATTGTTTGGGGCTGCAATAATCTGAAGGCTTGACTGGTGCTGAAGGCTCCATTTTCAGGGTGGCTCACATGGCTGGTGGCTGGGGGCTTCAGTTCCTCTCATGTGGGCTCATAGGACTGCTTGAGTGTCCTCTCAACATGGCAGCTGGCTTCCTCCAGCATGAATGACCCAAGAGTGTGATGTCTTTTATGATCTAGCTTCAAAAGGCACGTTTTAACCTTTGCTCTACTCTACTGGTCACAACACAGATCCATCGTGGTACAAGGTGTGAGGGGGCTACATAAGGCTCACCAGGAGATGAGGATCAGTGGGGCCCATCTTCGAGGCTGCCTGTCTTATGCACTGCCTCTTCCCTTCTCAGTCCCAATGATTCTGCCTGATAGGATGGACTTCAGGCCTCCTGGGCCTTGTGTGGTAGACTCTTTGGGTACCTCAAGGCAGGGAGCTTCTGCATCTGTGAGACTCCTCTGTGAGAACAGTGGACTCCCAGTGGCTGACTGCCTTTCTCCCAGCTGTTTATTGCCTGCTTTTTAGCTGTACTACTCTAATTGGTCCGAGAAGCTGCCTACTCCTGCCTAAAAATATGGTCATGTTGACATGGAGACTGATTCAGGTGCTCAATACGCTGTTTTAGATCACAGCCTCTGAAAGATGTGACTAACACTTCTCTTCCTGCATGGGGACGGTGACTCAGTTTGGGTCAGGATGGAGTGAAGACCCAGTGGAGCCTACATCCTCCCCCTTCTCTGATTTCTCTGTTTCACCTGATTCAAGGTAGCCAGGGTCTGGGGGCTGCCGGGCAGAGAGGCTGTGGACCCCCCTGAGTCCAAATTGCAGTCCATTTTGATGCCCCCCAAAAAGCTGTCAGTGGAAGCTCTCTGTTGCCATAGCAACATGGAGATGTGGAAATTAACATGGGTGTCTGGCTAGCCAAGAAAGCCAAGCTCGTAATACTCATTCCCTCTTTTAAATAGATAAGAATTCCCAGGAGGGCTTTGGACAGCCATCAAAGGGCCTATTTCAGGTGTTGAGAAAATACTCTTTTAAAAATTATTGTGAAATGAATTCAGCCCTAATCAGAGAGATGGCAGTGATTTGGCGTTCTCACACAGAAATAAGTTTAGAGCTGAGGCAACTGTTTTTTTTTTTTTCCCCTAAATGACAGCTTTATTGAGATATAATTCACATACCACACAATTCTCCCATTTGAAGTGTACAATTCTGTGGTTTTTAATATATTCACAGGGTTGTGCAACCATCACCCCAATTTTCATCACCCCCAAAAGAAAGCAAAGACCCTTTAGTAGCAATTTCCTGTTTCTCCCCAAGCCTCTCCCTCAGCCCCTGGCAATCTACTTTCTGTCTGTATAGATTTTTCTCCTCTGGATGTTTCCTGTAAATGGAATCCTATAATATGATGGCTTTTGGGGTCTGGCTTCTTTCGGCATTTTTATTCCTTGCCCTCTTATGGTTCTTCACAGTTTTTCCAGCAGCAGTGTTTCCATGCACTTTGAGAACAATTCACTGGCTGGGGGTGCAGCCGCAAAATTAACCCCCGGCCTGGGGAGGGACGAAAGGGAGCAGACTCCTCCAAGGCCACCAACCTGGCCTTCCTTGTTCCTTCTTGAGCCTTCCTGGCTGCTTTGGGACTGTGGTGGGAAAGGTGGCCGTTTGGGAGCATGGCTGGCTGGGCTTCACACGGGCATACGGTGGACATGTTCCTGCGACTTCCTGTCTGGGGAGAGTTATAAGCACGAGCAGCAGAAGATCACCAGGTGCCAGGCACCACGCTGCGAGCATGCCATGAGTTAGGACGATGTCCTTGTTACAGACCTTTTCCCCCCTCTCTTTTTATAGGGATTCACTTAACAGCCACC
Source organism: Chlorocebus sabaeus (assembly GCF_047675955.1). Classification (NCBI taxonomy): domain Eukaryota; kingdom Metazoa; phylum Chordata; class Mammalia; order Primates; family Cercopithecidae; genus Chlorocebus; species Chlorocebus sabaeus. The sequence continues at coordinate 105,620,541 of NC_132914.1, read as the reverse complement.
TCTTTTACTTCATGCAAATGTTTTGCTGAGGCTATCACTTGCGTCATTTTTCTATTTTTCAGCCGTCAATGATGCACATAGAAATAATCTCACTCTTTGCTCTCTGCTAGCCTAGATATTTTACTTGTTTGTTTATTTATTTATGTATTTATTTATCTATTTATTTCTATGAGAGGGGGTCTCACTCTGTCGCCCAGGCTGGAGTGTGATGCTGCATTCTCGGCTCCCTGCAACCTCCACCTCCTGGGCTCACGCAATTCTCCTGCCTCCGCCTCCCTAGTAGCTAGGACTACAGGCGTGTGCCACCACACCCAGCTAACTTTTTGTATTTTTGTTAGAGATGGGGTTTCACCATGTTGTCCAGGCTGTACTCAAACTCCTGGCCTCAAACGATCCTCCTGCCTCAGCCTCCCAAAGCTTTGGGATTACAGGCATGAGCCACTGCACCTGGCCTATTTTTAAAAATATAAAGTGTCTCTGCAGCCCCTTTGTCCTTCATAAACTCCGCGGGGGCAGGGATTTGTCTTTTGTTCACAGCTACAGCGCCAGTTCCTGATGCTGGCAGGTCACAGGAGTGCCATCAATGTTGGTTGAACAAATACATGATTTTGTTGAATCCTTTGATGCCCCTTTGATGCCCCACAAGGTAGGTAGAGTTATGAGACCCATTTTACAGATGAGGAAACCGAAGCCCAGAGAAATGAAGTAACGTGTCACAGGCCATCAGCCTATAAGTGGTGGAACTGGGATTTGATCTGATTAAGGGGGATCTGAAGCTCTTAAGCACGCTATTATGTGCAAATATGTGTTATGGGTTGAACTGTGCCTCTCAAAACATGTTGAAGTCCTAACCCCAGGATCTGTGAGTCAGACTTTATTGGGAAACAGAGTCTTTGCAGACAATCAAGTTTTTGTTTTTAAAAATTGATGCACAATAGATGTGCATAGTTTCAGGGTAAATGTGATAATTTAATACATTCATGTAATTTGTTAGGATCAAATCAGTGTACTTGGGATACCCATCACCTTAAATATTGTCTTTTCTTCATGCTAGAAAAATTCAAATTCTTCTCTTCTAGCTATTTTGAAATATACAATAGATCATGGTAACCTATAGTCACCCCACTGAGGTATGAAACACTGAGTCTCATTTCTTATATCAAACTGCATATGTGTACCCATTAATCAACTTCCCTTCATTATCATGCCCCCTGCCCCTTCCCAGCCTCTGTTAACCACCAGTCTACTCTCTAATTTCACGAGATACACCTTTTAAACTCCCACATATGAGTGAGAACATGAGATCTTTGTCTTTCTGTGCCTGGCGTATTTCACTTAACAGAATGACCTCCAGTTCCATCCATGTTGCTGCAAGTGACACGAGCTCATTCTTTTTTATGGCTGAATAATATTGCATTGTGTGTATATACCACATTTTCTCCATTCATTCATTCACTGATGGACACTGAGGTTGATTTCATATTCTGGCTATTGTGAATAGTGCTGCAGTAAACGTGGGAATGCAGATGTCTTTTTGATATATTTATTTCCTTTCTTTTAAATATAACCACGAATGAAATTGTCATATCATATTGTCACATCTATTTTTAGTTTTTTGAGGAACTGCAATACTGTTCTCCATAGTGGCTGTACCATTTTGTTTCTTTTTCTTTTTCTTTTTGAGTTTAGGAGTGGAGGATTAATAGGCAGGAGAAAGAGAAAGAAAACCACCTCTCTCTCTGGGACTTCTGAGGGGAAAGACTGCCCAGGAACCAATGCACTGGATTTTATAGTCAGGCTTGAGGAGGTGGTGTCTGACTTACAAGGGGCTCATAGATTGGCTCGATCACGTATGACGTTTACATAGCGCACAGGATAGGCTGGCCACCCCACCCTAATCTTGTTATGTGAATAGGCTTTCCAGTTGACTGGGGTCATCGTGTCTGGTCTTTACTATACACGTGGCTGACAAAGAGAAGGGGAGATGGAGCTGCCATCTTTAACATGACTGGCTCAACTGCTGGCATCTGTGTCTGCCTCTTGATTTTACAGGCTGCTCTTTGTTAGAAAGGAAAATGATTTGGGGCTGCTTTTCATTAAAAGGAAAACCTTACCGAGGACTTCCATACCATCACTATCTGCCTAAGTAATTTCTTCTTAATTCCTGTATCATTCCCCACTCTGGAGTGGTAACCCTAACTGCTATTAGGGGGTGTTGGATGATGACTCTTTCTGGCTACTTTCTGCTGAAAAGTGGCATTGTGTGGGGAAGAGCAGCTAGGGCTCCTCCTGGGGTCGATCTAAGGGTCCTCGAAAGAAAGGTGTGTCCATGCATGGTTCTGTCTGTAGCACCATTTTGAATTTGATTGCTGTCAGCTATTCCTATGGTCTGTAACACTGGTTTGCCTCCACCAGATGTTGTGTTTCAGTGAATGTTATACCTTGGTATCCCAGAGGAGGTCCCCAATATGAAGTGGCTACTTTGTCTGGGGTATATACCCGGGGTTCATTGTTTTGGGCCAGGAAAATTTAGGACGCTGACACACAAGAGGAGTTTAGGAGAAGAGGTTTAATAGGTAGAAGAAAACAAAGAAAAACAGCTCTCTCTCTGTTGAGAGAGAGGAGACTTCCAAGAGGAAAGACCCCTATCTTTTTTTTGAATAGGCTTAAAATATATATAAGTGGCTGTACTAATTTGTATTCCTGGGTGGGATCTCTTGACCAGGGTTCCCATCAGCTCCCAGCTTCCCAAGAAGCAAGAACCCACCAGCAAGGGGCTTGATCACCACTACTGGGTCCAAATAAGGGGACAATGTGCTGGGGTTGGGAATGGAGGTTTGATTGTGAATCCCTCACCATCTGCCCTGAGACCTGTTGAGTTGGTCGTGGGGCTGCATCTGATGAAGAAACTTCTGCTAAAATGATTTCTGTCTTCTGCAGGCAACTTCCACCCCAAGTAATACAACATAAATAGATGATTTTGCTACATGTACTGGGGTAACTTTTTGGATTTCCCTTTTCTTTTTCCCCAACTTTTCCTGTGGCTTTTTCTTCTCTTTGTTGCAGCCAAGAAATGAAACTTCATTTGTTCATTCATTAATTCAGCAAACATATGTTGATATCCTACTATGTGCAGGCAAAATAAGACATGCTGGTCTCTGGCTATATGGGCTTGGCAAGTAGCATTGTCTCTTTTCAGGGCAAATGGTAGCTTTTCCATATTTTTGAAGTTACTCAGGTAATCTCAGGCAAAGGATTAGAAGGAAATGGAGACAGACGCTTTAACAACAACAACAACAAAATTCATTTGTCAAACAAAACAAAATAAAAGACCTACCTTTGGGAAACTGTCTCTTTTACCTCATCAGGTGGTCTAGAACCCACATTAATGGAAATATTAGGAAGGGTGGTGAAGTTCGTGTGTTATTTGAAATTCTGTGAGAACACCCTATAAAATGGGATGTAAATACTCTAGCACTCCCTTACCACCCCTACCCCATTTTTTATTGTGGTAAAATGCACATAACATAAAATGTAGCATCTTAACCATTTTTAATTGTACAGTTCAGTGGCATTAAATACATTCACATTATTTCACAACCATCCCCACCATCCATCTCTAGAACTCTTCATCTTGTGAAACTGAGACTCCATACTCATTAAACAACCACTTCCCATCCCCACTCCTCCCAGTCCCTGAACATCACCATTGTACATTCTTTTTCTGTGATCTTAACTACACTAAGTGAAACTGGCCAAATTGTCCCATAGAACTGATGTTTATTTTCTTTGAATAAGCATAGAAATTGATCCTTCCTGTCTTAAAAACATGAAAAAGTTACATTTGTCTTATCTAAGTCCTTTCTCAGGAAACCAACCATCTGTTCTCCCAGATAGGATCAAGGAGCTGAAACTTACGAGGCCACTATATCTGGACAATGAAATGCCATGATTGCCTAACTGACCACCTGCTTCCTATTGACTAACTCCTCTTCCTTATTCTTCCCTAATTCCTGTTTTCCTGCATGTAGCTACATTTCCTCCCTGCTATGTAAACCCTTGAGTTTAGTTGGTCAAGGAGATGGATTTGAGATTGGTCTCCTATCTTTTGGGCTCTTGCACCTGAATAAAGCCTTCTTCCCTGACAATACTCATTGTCTCAGTATTGGCTTTCTGCAGCAAGCAGCAGAATCTAGACTGAACCCCTGGCATTTTGGTAGCATAAGTACCTCATTTAAGTATAATCATACACTATTTGTCCTCTTATGACTGGCTTATTTCGCTTAACATAGTGTCCTCAAGGTTCTTCCATGTTGTAGCGTGTCAGAATTTCCTTCCGTTTAAAGGCTAAATAATATTCCTAGTACTCACTTTCTTTTTTCTTTTGAGACAAGGTCTCGCTCTGTTGCCCAGGCTGGAGTACAGTGGTGTGATCTCGGTTCACTGCAGCCTCCACCCCCTGGGCTCCAGCAATCCTCCCACCTCAGCTTCCTGAGTAGCTGGGACCACAGGCACGCATCACCATGCCTGATTAATTTTTGTGTATATGTATATATTTTTTATAGGGATGATGTTTTGCCATGTTGCCCAGGCTGGTCTCGAACTCCTGAACTCAAGCAATCCACCTGCCTTGGCCTCCCAATGTGCTGGGATTACAGGTGTGAACCATTGTGCCTGGTCAGTGCTCCATTTTAATGTGTTCTTGTGTGTAGCTGAGAGGTCAGCCTAATATCATTTGACCATTGACTGGTGTCGAGGCTTAGTTGAAAAAGTTGGTTAGAATAGAGAAACAGAAAACGTTACATTATGAATATTTTATTTTATCTTTTAACTTGCACATACTAGTATTCTGTGTACTGATTCATACTGTGAATACTAATATTAATATCGGGTTAAGGGATGATTAATAAATGAGTTAATTGAGTGAAGTCTCACATTGTCTTCCCTGCATGAATGAGGTGATTTCCTTTTTTGGTTCATTTTAAATGTAATGAGAATTTAAAGACACTGGCTAAGCAGCATACAGAACCCTTCCAGATTTTTATAATTTTCCTCCCCTTCCCATCTGTATCTTACAACTAATTCTTCACCAATTTCTATTTAGAAGCTTGCTTTTCTCAGGGCTATCCAAAACACTTAGTTTTCATAGCAACAACTTTTCTTTTTCCCTCCTTTTTTTTTTATACGGGGTCTCACTCTGTTGCTCAGGCTGGAGTGCAGTGGTAAAATCACAGCTCACTGTAGCCTTGACCTCCAGGGCTCCAACCATCCTCCTGATTACCTGGGACCATAGGTATGAACCACCATGCTGTCTGATTTTTGCATTTTTTGTAGAGACAGGGTTTTGCCATGTTGCCCAGGCTGGTCTCAAACTCCTGAGCTCAAGCAATCCTCCCACCTTGGCCTCCCAAGGTGCTGGGATTACAGGCATGAGCCGTTGCACCTGACTTTTCCCTCCTATTTTTATCCTACTACATACTACTTAACTAGTTACAAGTGAAACTGGCATAAACAGGTTTGGCAGCAAACAACTGATTTTGGTACGCATCCAGCTCAACACATGGCAGCTGGTGGCTTACTGGTCTCTGATGTTGGGTGTGCAGTGACTCAATCTAATTATGAGAAAACATCAGACAAATTCAAGTTGAATGAAATTCTGGGAACTAAAAGGCCAGTACTTTTCAAAAGTTATCAAGATCATAAAAGACAAAACTATTACATGTTGGAAGACACTGAGGAAATATGACAATTAAGTATTTGGCTGACTCTGAATCGTATTTTTTCACTAACTTTATTAGAACAATTAGTGAAACTTAAATGGGGTCTGGGGAGAACATGGTAATAGATTAGTGTTCATTGCTTGATTTTGATGGTTGTATTATGGTCCTGTAGGAGAGTTACATGCAATGTGGAATCCTGGATTGGATCCTGGACCAGAAAATGGTCCAAAAAACTTAGTTTTTTAATTAAGTGCTCATTACTGGAAAAACTGATGAAATTTGAATGTCCATAGATTAATCATATCACACCGATGTTCATTTCTTGGTTTAGATAGTTGTACGATTGTTATGCAAGATATCAACATTAGGGAACGTTGGGTAAAGGACATAGAAAAACTCTAGGTATCCAATTTTTGAGTCTAAAGTTTTCAAAATAAAAAATTCTTGCTTTTTTTTTTGTTGTTGTTGTTGAGACAGAGTCTCACCTGTTGCCCCGGCTGGATCGCCCAGTGGTGCGATCACAGCTCACTGCAATCTCTGCTGCTCAGGTTCCAGTGATTCTCATGCCTCAGCCTCCTGAATAGCGAGGACTATAGGCGTGCACCACCACGCCTGGCTAAATTTAATGAATAAATGAAGGCCAGGGGTTCGAGCTCCCAGGTGAGGCCAATGAAGTTGCTGGTCCATAGACCATGCTTTGGGAAGCCCCCACATCTTTGTTGATTTTAATTATTTATTGATTGATTTTCTGGGCGTATGAAATATTTCCATAGCTCTAGGAGTCAGAGGTATACAAAAAGGTGTTCCGAATGAGTGTCTCTCCCTCCACCTCTCTTCTACCCAAGGAATCTGTGGCTTGGGAGCTCTTCAAGAAATGCTGATGTGAAGTTTGAGAAGTGCTGGTTCAGAGAGGCTTGAAGAAGCACCTGGGCTTTATTTGCGGGCAGAGCAGCAGCTGAAGCCTCCCTAAATGTTCTGCAGATCCCGGAGCAAAGACCTCTAGTCTACCACTCCACCCTGCCCTGCCACGGCTCACCCCTGCGGTGGGCTCTGCCAGAGGAGGAAGAGCGGGACCCTCAAGCTCTCTCTGGGTCCTCAGCTCCAGGTCAGATAACCATTTTTGGGAGAGGGTTGAGATGCTGCAAGGGTGGCTTTGGAGGGAGCTCTGACGCTTGGGAAATCTGATCATTTCCGGCACATCTGGGTCTAGGATTAAGTAAAACATGGGTTACTTCCTGGGTGAGAAGTTCAGAAAATGGGACGTATCTCTTTGGCCTGCAGTGTGAGGATGTTGTTGTCTTCCCTGTGGCTGGAAGGAAAGGTGGTACTCTCTTCCCAGTGTTGTCCTTGGGGCTGTGTCCCCCTAAAAAGAACTAATAGCCCACTTGGCAGCCCATGCTCCCCGTCTTGGTAATTTGGCCTGACAACCCCTGAAAACCCATCCCGCCTCGTCCCCTCCAGTTTTGGCTTCTCGCCTGGGTGCCCAGAAAACTTTGCCAAACTTTAACCAACTTCGTGCTCCAGCTGTGCCTTAGTGTTCCCTCTAGAGACAGTGTTTTGCGATGGTACCAAGCACTGCAACAGAATACACTCACTTAACAAGCTTCCACTTTGAGACCCTGTCCTGGGCCCCAGGAAACCGCAGTAAACAAAACAGACTCAATTCCTGCCCTCACACAGCTTACTTTCTGGTGGAGGAGACAGACACTAAACAAAATAGGTAAATGATATGGTATATTCGAGGCTGACAAGCCCTGTGGAAAAAATAAAGTGGGGAAGAGGGTGAGGAGTGGTTTGCGATTGAGGTGGTGAGTTATGTGGATGTCTGGAGGGAAGAGTGTTACAGGCAGGGGGAATAGCACATGCAAAAGCCCTGAGGCAGGACCTCATGGTGTATTTATGGAATGGCAAAGGGGGCTGGAGGGGGCGAGGGATGGGGAGCAGGTAGGAGATGTGGTCAGAAAGATGGCCTGGAAGGGTTAGATCTTAGGGCCTCAAAGACTCAATGTAGGGATCTGGCCATCATCAGAGTCAGTAAGGCAGTTGCCTGAGGAGTGACATGGTCCATCATAAGGGATGCAATGATGAAGCTCTGCAACCTCCTTGCCCTGGGTTCTCATACAAGAGTCACCACTGCTCTGTGCCTCGGTTGTTCCTTCTCTTAAATGGAGACAATAACAAGACCTGCTTTATCCTCCTGTTACAAGAATTAATGACGTAAGGGGCCAGGCATGGTGGCTCACGCCTGTGATCCCAGCACTTTTGAAGGTCAAAATGGGAGGATTGCTTGAGGCTAGGAGTTCAACACTAGCCTGGGCAACACAGCAAAACCTTGTGTCTACAAAAATAAAAATAAAAATAAGCCGGGTATGGTGGTGCGCACCTGTAGTCCCAGCTACTCGGGAGGCTGAGGTGGGAGGGAGGGTCGCTTGAGTCAGGAGGTCAAGGCTGCAGTGAACTTTGGTTGCACCACTGCATGCCCGCCTAGGTGAGGGAGTGAGATCCTGTCTCAAAAAAAAAAAAAAATTCAAAAAAAAAAATCTAATGTAAGTAAAGTTCTGATCAAGTGCTAAGTAAATCTCAGCAGTTGTCATTATTATTGTTATCCAGAATAATATTTGCCCTCTGGTTTCACATCCTCCTCCTGGAGGAACAAAAGATAGGTGCCTGGATTGTCCAGTCTACCTCAAGAAATAGCTTGTGAGCAGCTACGATGTGCTGCGGGATGGTGTCCAATAGCAATAAAATGCATGAGAGAGTCCGGGGACTGCATGCACATCTGGGACCATCTAGCTTTCTTTTTTTTCATTACAGAGTCTCGCTTTATCGCGCAGGCTGGAGTGTAGTGGTGTGATCATAGCTCACTGCAGCCTCCAACTCCTGGGCTCAAGCAATCTTCCTGCCTCAGCCTCACCAGTAGCTGGGACTACAGGCGACTGGCACCACGCCCAGCTAATTTTTTTTTTTTTTTTGTATTTTTAGTAGAGATGGAGTTTCACTGTGTTAGCCAGGGTGGTCTCGATCTCCTGACCTTGTGATCCGCCCACCTCAGCCTCCCAAAGTGCTGGGATTACAGGCGTGAGCCACTGCGCCCGGCCGGAACACTTGTTTAAGCATGAAAAGCTCACCTTGTTTGGGAACTGATTAGTTTCATATTGAACCTTACAACTCCCATTTAGAAAAGCCCTCTCTGTGGCTACCCCTTACGGTTTTTAGCATGCATCTTGGGGTGTTCCCCAGAGTTCTTCCAGCTGAACCTGGGAAGCCAATTGAGAAAAAGAGAGAAACTCCCAGGCGAGGACGAGTCAAGGGTTTATGGCTGGATTCCTGCCTGCTCTTGCCACAGCACCTCAATGTGCTGCAAGAAAGTGAGCTGTTCGACATTTCCCTTTATATGGCTGGATTTAATTGCAGGCCATAGAGTGTTAAATCTCAAGTGCTGGCTCTTCTGACTTTCAATGGGAGGGGAGCAGAGAGGCTCAGTTGGAACCTGAAGGGAGAGCAAATGACAATTTGCACCGTGATTCAAAGGGAAGCGAAGCAACCTCAGAAACTGCAGAGAGAGCCTCTTAGTAATGATACCTTAGTATCATTAGTAATGTGGCTCCTGGGGAAGTAGCTAGAAACACTAATACTGGTAATAATAACATTTGTACAGAGATTATTAGTATTATTATTTTTGAATCATGGTCTCACTCTGTCACCTAGGCTGGAGTACAGTGGCATGATCTCGGCTCACTGCAGCTTCCACCTCCTGATTTTAAGCAATTCTCTTGCCTCAGCTTCCTGAGCAGCTGGGACTACAGGTGCGTGCCACCACACCTGGCTAATTTTGTGTATTTTTAGTAGAGGCGGGGTTTCACCATGTTGGCCAGGCTAGTCTCAAACTCCTGGCCTCAAGTGATCCACCCACCTCAGCCTCCCAAAGTGCTGGGATTACAGGTGTGAGCCACCATGACTGGCTGCAAAGTGTTTTTATCTAACATACATCGTAACTATATTTAAAAATGTTCCACGAGAAATGAAGCTTCCTGAGGACAGAGATTTTTGTTTGCTGCTATATTCCCAGCATAGTGCCTGACGCATAGTAAGTGCTTAATAACTGTTCATTGAATGAATGAGTGACCTTAAATCATCCTCCACACTTTGGGTAACATGGACATAATGCACAGAAAGAGGTGTGCTTGGTTCCTGGCCCACAGTACGTAGCATTCGATGTTTGCAATTAGGACTATTAACTTGGGCAGTTGGAAGAATGTGGGGTCCTCTGGCCAGAGGAGCCCCCTACTACAAGGCAGCAGCCATCTTCCCACCCCTTAGGTTCTGGGCGGGGGACCTGAACTCAGGAAGCCTGAGACATTTATTGGCTATTCTGAGCTCTCGGTCCAGATGGCTGGACCTAGCTGGCTCCTGACAATTGGAGGAAAGCTGTAGAGCCTAGAGGGAGATGTTCACAGTACATGGAAGATCAGGGTACGCAGTGGCCGGATCAGTCCTTAGCCATTATTTATTATCGCTGCAGGCATTTTTGTGAAGGAGATGGCAGGCGTTTGGGCACATAGCTCCTTCCAGATGTCTGCCATAAATGCTCTGCACTTGCCGAGTTCTCAGAAACATAAAACCCGCTGTCAGTGGACTTGCCCAGAGCCTGTATTTGCTGTGTTTTTGTTCTTGTTTAGTTATTACATTAAGTCTCCTGTGATTACAGAGCTGACAGCTGGTAAGGATTTGCATATGGCATGAAATTAAGTTAGTTCATTTTAATGTCTAAACTGAGCAGGGTGTGAATTTGTCTGGTGAAAACTCTGTCTCCCTTATCTTTGTTTGCACATCTGCTTTCGGCTGTAGCCTCTGATGTCTTCAACTTTGATTTCTCCCCACTTCACCCAGGGAAGAGAGGGAATTGGCTCCCCCTTCTAGAATTCCAGAAGGGACTTTGCACTTTGGGGTTTAGAATGTTCTCTTTTAGTTTTCAAGAGGAATTAAGACTCTAGGGCTGCTATGAAAAGACCAGAATTCTAGCCCCAGCTTTGTGACTTGCTTGCTGTGTTGCTCTGAGCAAGTCACTTTCCCTCTCTGGGCCTCAAATCCTCATCTGTCAAGTGAGAGATTGGAAGCAGATGAGTGTTCATCTGTTGGGGCACTTTTGACATTTGGGGTGGGGACAGCTTTTTATTGGGTGGGACTGAGCAAGGTAGTGTATGAGGTTGAGCATGCCTGGTTCTTGGGTGTTATATGTCAGCCACACCTCAAATTACTGAAAACCAAAAAGCACCACCACATGTTTCCAAATGCATCTGTAGCAAACCCAGCTAGTGCCCCACTTATATCCGTGCATCCCTTCACTGTTTGTACGCATCATCCACCAGTGTGCGCTCCCTCCTCAAATGCCAGCACGTGTCTCTTCATGGTGGACTGTCTTCAGATTGCCAGAACTTGCTTTGCTGGGAATCTATGTTCATTCTCCACCCCATGGGAAGCTCTTAACCAATGACTGACAGGTGTGTGGGGTGGGGGATGAGTGCTCCAGCTTCCCCACCTTTGACCTGGTCAACTCTAAGCAAAGGTTGCCTTCTGTGGGGCTTTGCCTACTGGTTTGTCATGGGAATACACCCTAATAAGTGACTTTTATACAAATTATTATCATAGTCCACTTCTAGAGCACCCAGCCCAAGACAACCTCCAGGGGGCAGTATAAGCCCCTGTTGATGACCACTGAACCAGAAGATCTCACTGGATGAGCTTTTCATTCAGCAAATCTTTGGTGTCTAATATGTATCAGGTCCAGGGCTGGCTGTGATGTTAATTTCATGTGTCAACTTGATTGGGTTAAGGGATGCCCAGATAGCTAGTAAGTCATTATTTCTGGATGTATTTGTGAGAGTGTTTTTGGAAGAGATTAGCATTTGAGTTGATACACTGAGTAAAGCAGATGGCCCTCCCCAGCGGAGGTGGGCATCATCCGATCTGTAGGGCCCCAAATAGAGCAAAAAGGTGGAGGAAAGGCAAATTCTCTTTTTCCCTTCTTGAGTTAGGACATTCATCTTCTCCTGTGTTCAGACATTGGCACTCCTGGTTCTTGGGCCTTTGGACTCTGGGATTTACACCAGTTCCACCTCTTACCTCTTCCCTACTCTTCTTTAGTTCTCAGGCCTTTGGCCTTGGACTGGAAGTTTCACCATCAGCTCTCTTGGTTCTTAGGCCTTTGAACTTGGACAGAATTACACCACTGGTTTTCCTGGTTCTCAAGCTTGCAGCATGGCAGATCTTGGGACTTCTCAGTCTCCATCATCATATGAACCAAATCCCACGATAAATCTCCTCTTATATAGCTACATAAATCTGTAGGCTCTGTTTCTCTGGAGAACTCTGACTGATATACTGGATATAGAACTATGAACACGATACGGGTCTGCCCTATAGACTTGTCACCTAGTGAGGCCAGCAGGCAATAAGAAGTATAATAATAATAAGTGGCGGTGGTCATGGTGGAGGGATTCTATGAAGAGGGAACATTTATGCTGCACTCACAGGAGAAAAAGAAGTGAGTGAGCCAGGTTGAGAGTATGGAAGAGAGCTTGCCAGGCAGATGGAATAGCACTTGCAAAGGCTTGGAGGAGAAAAAGGCTTGGCATGTGGGAGGACTGGTTGAAGGCCAGAGGGGCTGGCGAGCAGGCAGGGTGATGGGGAGAGAGGTGTGTGAGATGGGGTGGAGAGTCAAGCGGGGGACAGGTCTTGAGGGACCCGGTGGTGAGGAATTTGGATTTTATTTGGAGGGATGGGAAGCCACTGAATGGTTTTAAGCAGGAGTAATATGGTTCAGTTTATATATAAAAAAGATTACTCTGGCTGTTGGGTAGAAGATGAATCAGAGGGAAGTGCATCAGTCAGGGTCTGGTCTAGGTGTTTCAAACAGAGGGGACTTAACACGGGAACTGGTTACACAAGTGTTAAAACAGCTGATAAGTCAAATAGGGGACAAAGAGGTGACCCAGAAATGATTACTATCAGGAGACTTCTTTTTACTTATGGCCAAATGGACAAAGTAGGGAGGTGATGTTATCAGAACCCAGGAGCTGGAACCATTTGTCAGGAAGGAGAACCATGGTTGGGGCTGCGCTACTGGAGCTGGGATCATGGAGGTGAAACCACTGAGGAGATGTGGATTCCACCAGGGATTCCACCGGAAACAGGTGGAGGGTGAGAGATGCCCTGGTTTCTCTCTTCATCCCTCCCTCTAGTCTCCCACTGGCGCCTCCCAATGGTTGCATTTATCTGGAAGTCAGAAGAGCCTGAGAAATATGGTTCCTTGAGATGTAGAGCAAGACTGGGAAGGGTAGGGATTGGATCTGAGCACAAAAAGGAGAATGCTCAGCATAGGGGCCAATGAAAGCTCCTGCAAGAGTAGAGGTGAGAGAAGATGGTGCCTCAAATCATAGTGGTGGAGATGGAGAAATGCAGATAGAGTGAGGTCTACCTTGGAGCTAAAACCAACAGGGCATGGGTGTGGTGGCAAACGAGAGGGAGGAATCAGAGATGACTCTGAGGTTGTTTTTCCATGAGCAACTGTTAGGATGGTTTTCAAGTCAAATCAACATGTAGGGCTGGAGTGACAGCACACTAGGGTTCTCTCAGAAGCTTTCCCTGCTCCTTAACTCAGCCAGTGAAATACTTGAGGGCCCCAGAGCCTCTTCTTTGATGAGAGTCTCACCATGGGGACTAAATTCTTGTTGATATAGTTCTCACTCTTAACATCCTCTAGGGTCATGAGCAGCTCTTCAAGATGATCAGAATTCTTATGTTTATAATGCTTAGAGCAGATTCTGGGATTTAGAGCATCCGCTCTGAATGAACACTTGTAATCCAAGTCACTTCTCCACTTTCCTTATAGTAAATTGTGAAGAGTAGGTGCTCCAGAGTCGTGTAAATCCAGATTTAAATCCAATTCCAGCCATGTATTCTTGGGAAATGTATATAACTTCTTTGAGCTTAGTTTCCTCTTTTGGAGCATGGGATTGTGTTTGTTAATGTTTTCATTCTAAGTGACAGAAACCCAAGTTAATTAGAATAAACAACAACATTAATAGAAGTAATTTATTAGAAAGCTCATGACTGCAAAGAAGAGTTGCAAAGTCAAGCTAGGGGAATGGCAAGGAAGCAACTAGATCCTACCAACTGGAGATGAGATTAGAGATCTGTAGAGCATGTCTCCACTGCCTATCACTGCTTAATTCTTGGCATTGATGTCATTCCTTTTTTTCCTCTGCAGTCTAAACTTTCTCTGCTCTTCAGTGTACAGGATGGAAAACACAGCTGCTGTGGCTTCAAGTTTTTATATGAAAGTAACATCAGCCATTCAGAGAGAGTCTGACTTGACATCGTGCCACATTCAAAATTCTCAGGGAAAGGTATCACTGGCCTGTTTTGGATCAGGTGATCATCTTTGAACAAACCAGCTGTGGCCACGGGGTGGGATTACATTGTAACATGGCTGCTCCTGTTGTAGATATAAGACTGGGGGAGAAGAAGGGAGCACTGGGCAGGCAATCCCATAAAATGCTACTGCTGGAATAATAATGGTACTTGCTACGAATGTTGCTATGACAAGTGTGATAATGCTTAGCATAGTTCCTGATACATAGTAAATGTTCAATAAATATTAGCTGCTATAATAATTGCTATTTTTGATGAAATCTGATCAACACCATTCTTGAAGCCAGTACAGTACTCATAAAATTAATGGATATATTTCTAGGGAAATCCCTAAGATGGTATAAGGGTATGAAGCTAGAAGACAAAGAGCTTCATGTAAGATTTCACTTGAGTCCTTAGGGAATCCACCATGATATTGTATTCATATTTTTTTCTTCTCCATTACAAGAAAGTAGGAAAAAGTAAGATGATGAATTTCACTTTCACAGATGAAAATGGAAAGACTTGACCAAAGGGCTGAGCTGAATAAGGCAGGATTTCAGATCCAGCTCCATGTATATGTCTGTGAAGATCAGAGAAAGACATTGTCTAGGTCTTTGAAGAGGTCCTGAAATCTTGTTCACCTTCTTTCCATTACCCCAATTCCCCAATCTATTTTTGTTTAACTTTTTTGTGGCAAATGACCAAAATTCAGCCAAACTAGCTAAAGCTCCTAAAGTGTTTTTATTGGTTTGTGTATCTAAGAGGATAGGCATGAAGATATTGATAGGCACAACAGAAGCCATGGATCAAACAATGTACTGGGGACTCTTTCTCCATGTCTTGGCTCTGTTTATGTGTTGATTTTATTATTTAAGATGTCTCTTGAGTGGCAGAAACATGTGGCTGGCAGACCCCAATTCCAACATTATGACCCCAGAGGCGAAATATAGTCTTCTCCATGGCTCCAGCAGAGGATTACTAGGGAAGAACTCTGATTGGTCCTGCTTGAGTCACATGCCCACCTCTGAACCCGCCTGGCCTGTAATAGGCCTCTAATAGACCATACCTGTTGCTATAGAAACTGTGATTGACAGCTCCACTAGAAGCACATAGAATAAAGAGGGCAATTCTCAAGGAAAGAGCCTACTGGGAAGACCATGATCACAGTGTCCACTACAGTTCCTCCTAGGGGTATTAGCAAGCACAAAGGCATTGAGAAGACTTTTATGCTTGTTTTAGGGTGAGCGGAAGGGGAAAAACCTAAGATTACATCTCATTCTGCATTAGTTCAAGGAAATGAGAGAAACTTGAGTGGAAGAGGTGATGGTATAAAATAAGCCCATTTGGAGAAAAGAAAAGGAGTGATACAGCAGCACAGTTATAATCCTAATCACCTAAGACCGTGGAGCACGCTGGACCTCAATGCAGGAGAGAAAGATTCTTCCCCTCTATGGAGAGGAGAAGCCACCAGCAGGCATTGTGTTTTTCAGCTGAGTAGATCCACAGCCCTTCCATGACAAGGGCCCTTGTTCATAGGAGGTAGCTTCTTCACTGACAAGCCATCAGAGAGATAAGGACAACTATGGACTATGGCCAGTTCCTGCCTCAAAGTTAGTCATCATGGAAGGCCAAGTTACTCTGGTTCATGATATGAAATCATAATTCTTACCCTAGCCACGGCTGTGCTGAATAGTTCTCAGCAGGCTTCAGTTCAGTTGCCGCCTCCATAGAGCTTCTCAGATGCTACAATGTGGGATTCTATTGGGAATCTGATTGCAACCTCTGCACTTGCTACCTTGAAGCTAGAGGGAGCCATTGCCCCTTGGGTGGTCCTGACCAATAGGAGACAGGAGCTGATGGATTGTGTATTTCCCCTGCTCCCCTCAGATGGACAGTTCTGACATTCATTTCACAAACTCTTTGAAAGATTCCATAGATGGAGCACCCAATTACAGGTGGTAGTGGCCAACTGGATATTTCATGCTTGTGTTGGCTTTTCCCTCTTCCCGCTTCACGCCCTCATTCCTGCTCCCTGAGAGCATGTTCCTAAATCAATGACCCATAGGAAAGGCATTGCTTTCAGTGAAACAGTTTCCAATTTTCATGATTATGAATGGTGATGCAATGCACATCTTTGTACTTAAAACTTTTTTTTTTTTTTTTTTAAGACGGAGTCTCACTCTGTTGCCCAGGCTGGAGTACAGTGACATGATCTCTGCTCACTGAAACCTCTGCCTCTCAGGGTCAAGCGATTCTCATGCCTCAGCCTCCCGAGTAGCTGGGATTACAGGCACCCACCACCATGCCCGGCTAATTTTTGTATTTTTAGTTGAGAAGGGGTTTCACCATGTTGGCCAGGCTGGTCTCAAACTCCTGACCTCGGGTGATCCACCCACCTCGGCCTCTCAAAGTGCTGGGATTACAGGCATGAGCCATCACACCCGGCGTACCTAAAACTTTTTAGGTTGTGAAAATTATTCTGGAGAATAAATTCCCTGAAGTGTCATTGCTGAATTGAAGGGTTTGCCCATTTACTAGTTTGATAGCGATTGCCAAATTGCCCTACAAAGCTGCTGCAGGAATTTGCATTCCATGAGTTCCCCAATGTTGAATATTATTAGCCTTTAAATTTTGACACATGAATGAGGGAAAAAGCACTTCACAGTTTTAATTTGTAGATTTTTGATGACTAGTTTAGAGGCCATTTTTATGCTTCTGAAATTGCCTATTAATGTCTTTCCCTTGACTTTTTTTTTTGTTAGATTTCTGCAATTTTTGTTATGAATTGTAAAAGCTCTTTTTAAAAATTAATTTCCACTTTTATTTTAGATTCAGGCGGTACAAGTGCAGGTTTGTTACACTGGTATATTGCGTGATGCTGAGATTTGGGATATGATTGATGTCGTCACCCAGGTAGTGAGCATAGTACCCAACAGTTTTTCAATCTTTGCCCCTCTCCCTCCCTCCCTCCCTCCATCTGGTAGTCCCCAGTGTCTATTATCGCCATCTTTATGTTGATGTGTACCCAGTGTTTAGCTCCCCTTTGCGAGTGAGAACATACAATACTTGTCTGTTCCTGCATTAGTTTGCTTAGGATAATGGCCTCCAGCTGCATCCATGTTGCTGCAAAGGACACGATTTTGTTTTTTTTTATGGTTGTGTAGTATTCCATGGTATATAGGTGTCACATTTTCTTTTCTTCTCTCTACCTCCCTCCCTCCTTCCCTCCTTCCTTTCTTTCTCTTTCCTTCCTTCTCTTCCTTCTCTTTCCTTTTCTTCTTGCTCTTGAGATAGGGTCTTGCTCTGTCACCCAGGCTGGAGTGCAGCGGCATGATCTTGTTTCACTGCAGCCTCAACCTCCCAGGCTCAGGTGATTCTCCCACCTCACCCACCTGAGTAGCTGGGACTACAGGCATGCGCCACCATGCCTGGCTAATTTTTGTAGTTTTTGTAGAAGCAGGGTTTCACCATGTCACCCAGACTGGTCTCGAACTCCTGGGCTCAAGTGATGCACCCATTCTGGCCTCCCAAAGTGCTGGGATTACAGGCATGAGTTGCCGGGTCCAGGCTGAGCCAATGCACTTGATGTGCCTGGCCACATTTTTTTAAAATTTATTTTTATTTTTTATTTTATTTGAGACGGAGTCTTGCTGTCTCCCAGGCTGAAGTGCAGTGGCCTCCCAGGTTCATGCCATTCTCCTGCCTCAGCCTCCCGAGTAGCTAGAACTACAGGTGCCCGCCACCACACCTGGCTAATTATTTGTATTTTTAGTAGAGATGGGGTTTCACTGTGTTAGCCAGGATGGTCTCGATCTCCTGACCTCGTGATCTGCCTGCCTTGGCCTCCCAAAGTGCTGGGATTACAGGTGTGAGCCACCGTGCCCAGCCCACATTTTCTTTATCCAGTCCGCTGTAGATGAGCATCCAGGTTGATTCCATGTCTTTGCTATTATGAATAGTGGTGTGATGAACATACAAGTGCATGTGTCTCTTTGGCAGAATGATTTATTTTTCTTTGGTTTTATACCCAGTAATGAGAATGGGTCAAATGGTAGTTCTGTTTAACCTCTTTGAGAAATCTCCAAACTACTTTCCACAGTGGTTGAACTACCTTACATTCCTACCAACAGTGTGTAAGCATTCCCTTTTCCCACAGCCCCACCAACATCTGTTACTCTTTGACTTTTTAGTAATAACAACTCTGACTGGTATGAGATGGTTTTGATTTGCATTTCGCTGATGATTAGTGATGTTGAGCATTTTTTTATGTTTGTTGGCTGCCTGTATGTCTTCTTTTGAGAAGTATCTGTTCATGTCCTTTGGCCACTTTTTAATGAAATTATTTGGTTTTGCTTGTTGATTTAAGTTCCGTATTGATTCTGGATATTAGACCTTTGTCAGATGCATAGTTTGGAATATTTTCTTCCATTCTATAGGGTGTCTGTTTCCTCTGTTGAGAGTTTCTTTTGCTACGCAGAAGCTCTTTAGTTTAACTAGGTCCCACTTGTCAAGTTCTGTTTTTATTTTGATTGCTTTTGAGGTCTCAGTCACAAATTCTTTGCCAAGGCTGATGTCCAGAATGATCTTTCCTAGGATTTTTATAGTTTTATACCTTCAAGAGAAGCTGAAAAGTCGAGGGAAAGACATTAATAGGCAATTTCAGAAGCAAAAATTCTCCTAGGATTTTTATAGTTTGTGGAATTACATTTAAATTCTTGATCTGGCCAGGCACGGTGGCTCACACCTGTAATCCCAGTACTTTGGGAGGCCTAGGTGTGCGGATCACTAGAGGTCAGGAGTTCAAGGTCAGCCTGGTCCATATGGTGAAATCGCATCTCTACTAAAAATACAAAAATTAGCTGGGCATGGTGGTGCACATCTGTAATTGCAGCTACTCAGGAGGCTGAGGCACAGGTATCACTTGAACCCGGGAGGTGGAGCGTTCAGTGAATGGAGATCATGTCGCTGCACTCCAGCCTGGGTGACAAAGTGAGACTGTGTCTCAAAAGAAAAAAAAAATCTTTGATCCATCTTTAGTTAAGTTTTGTATACGGTGAAAGGAAGGGGTTCAGTTTTATTCTTCTGCATATGAATAGCCAGTTATCCCAGCAGCATTTATTGGCTAGGGAGTCCTTTCCTTATTGCTTATTTTTGTTGACTTTGTCAAAGATCAGATGGTTGTGGGTATGTAGTTTTATTTCTGGGTTCTCTATTCTGTTCCATTGGTTTGTATGCCTATTTTTATATCAGTACCATGCTGTTTTGGTTACTGTAGCCTTAAAGTGTAGTTTGAAGTCAGGTAATGTGATGCCTCCAGCTTAAAAGTTCTTTTTTATAGTTTGAGGTATTACATTAAATCTTTGATCCATCTCTAGTTAATTTTTGTATATGGTGAGAGGAAGGGGTCCAGTTTTATTCTTCTGCTGTAATAGCCAGTTGTCCTAGCAGCATTTATTGAATAGGGAGTCTTTTCTTCAATATATTGACTGCTTATTTTATCTTTGGGTGGTCTTTTTAAAAATATCTGCCTTGAGACATTGTTGTACACTGAACATATATAAATTGTGTAACAATAATAATAAAAGCCAAAGAAGGCCAAAGGGCTTCATCCTCTTATCCTCCTCCATTGCCACAGGGGTCTCCATTCCCGCTAATCTCCCAGATGTTACAGGAGTTACACATCTGCTTCCTTTGGGTCCTCCCCAGAGTTGTGATCTTCTGTTAGGCTCTGAGCTCTGCCTTCCTCCCATTGTACCAGGACCCTGGGCAGAAAACCAGCCTTGTTTTGGGGCATAAGTCTTCAAAGGAACTTGATCTGGGGTTTGTTTCTCAGAAGAAGACCCTGAGGTAAGGATTTATGTGTTCCATGGAAGACAGGTCAGGGAGTGGTGGAAGCAGGGCAGGAAAGAGGAGGAAACCAAGTAGCATGCAATCTCAAAATCCTATGAAAGGCAGCCTCAGCCTGATTCCACAGGAGACACCTTGGAGTGTGAGTTACATCTCAGAGTTAGCCCATGCTTAGCAAAGGGAGCTGGATTTCTTACATGTGCACCCATCACTCATTGGATAAGCACTGCCTGGGAGAAATGCTCAGGCACTCTGGCCTTCTGTAGGTGCCAGTGGAGAGCCACCAGTGGCCAAGGACAGTGTTTCAAAGAAGACTCTGGGAGCTGGTTGTTGAAGGTAAATGCACACTGGGGTTGATGGTAGGACATCCAGAAAAGGTAACCTTGTTACACAGTATTATCGTGGTGGTAGATAACTGATACATTTGCGTTCTGTATGCCACCCCCTCTTTCCTCCTCCCTCCTCCCCACCTCCCTCTCCAACCCATATTTATTGAACACTTACTATGTGTCAGGGATAAACAACAGAAATTTATCGTCTCACAGTCTGGAGGTGGCTTAAACAACAGAAATTTATCTTCTCACAGTCTGGAGCCTGGGACGTCCAGAATCAAGGTGCTGACAGGATAGGTTTCTGGTGAAGCTTGCCTCCTTGGTTTTGCAGATGGCTGTCTTCTCACCATGTCTCACATGACCTTTCCTTTGTGTGCACGTGGGGAGGGGGAGCGATCTCTGGTATATTAGTCCGTTCTCAGGCTGCTGATAAAGACATACCCAACACTGGGTAATTTATAAAGGAAAGAGATTTAATAGATTCACAGTTCCACGTGGCTGGGGAGACCTCACAATCATGGCAGAAGGCGAAAGGCATGTCTTACATGGCAGCAGGCAAGAGAGAATGAGAACCAAGTGAAAGGGGAAACCCCTTGTAAAATCATCAGATCTCATGAGACTTATTCTCTATCACGATAACAGTAGAGGGGAAAGCACCCCCATGATTCAGTTATCTCCCATCGGGTCCCTACCACAAGACATGAGAATTATGGGAGCTACAATTCAAGGTGAGATTTGGGTGGGGACACAGCCAAACCATATCATCTGGTATCTCTCTTTCTTCTTATAAGGACACTGGTCCTATTAGATTAGGGCTTCACTCTTATGATCTCTTTTAACCTTAATTACTTCCTTAAAGGCCCCATCTCCAAATGCAGTCACATTGGGGGTTAGGGCTTCAACAGATGAATTTTGCTGATAACACAATTCAATCAAAAGCATGTGTGTAAAATGCTTCCTAATGCAAATAGATACTCCACAAATGTTAATTTCTCCCCTCCCCTTCTACCCCTGTACCTTCTCTTCCTCCCTTCTTTTTTCCTGTCTTCTAACCAATATATGCCAGGCACTGTGCTAGGCTGGGAACAGAGTGCTAAACAAGACAGACACAGTTCCTGCCTTTATTTTCTGTCATCCATGGTGAAGCAAAATCAATACGCTCAAGACAAGGTCCAACATCCCAAATGTGGTGTTTAAAATCAGAGCTAGTACACTCAGCCCTAAATACTGGCTCTGCCTCATGGATACATTTTTTTGGACCTGGATTGACTCTGTTGCCCAGGCTGGAGTGCAGTGGTGGGATCATGACTCACTGCAACCTTCGTTTTCTCGACTGATGCCATCCTCCCACCTCAGCCTCACAAGTAGCTGGGACTACAGGTGTGTACCACCACACCTGGCTAATTTTTGTAGTTTTTTTAGAGACAGAGTTTTATCATGTTGCCCCAGCTGGTCTTAAATTCCTGGCCTCAAGCAATGTACCTGCCTTGGCCTCCCAAAGTGCTGGGATTACAGGCATGAACTACCACACCTGGCTTATGCTTATTTATTTTTTAATTAGTGGCTAACTTTTAAATATGATTTCACTGAAAAATGCCTATTTTCAGCTTCTCTTGAAGTAATTAGATGAGGTGGCAGCTTGGGCCTGCGTTCTTGTGAGGTGTCCATTGGCCTGAGCTGTGTAGCTACCACCCCTGGGGAGAGAGGGGAAGTGTTTCTTGGTGCCCTCTGTTCCTTGCCTGGTCTGATTCAGTAATTTATTACCTGCCTATTCCCTGCAGGTATTAAGATTTGCAACTGCTGGTTTAAATAAGTATGACTCTAATTGAAGAGCCTGACTTTGAGCTCTCACTTTTCCCACATGGAGAAAGGAGTCAGTAGAATCTTGTTTTCTATTCTTTTTGCATGGGCTTTAGATAACTGAATGTGGAGTGGGGCTTGGGGTGAGGGCGGGGGGTGTTGGGAATTGGGTATCATTATTGTGGTAGGCTGGTTGTGTTAATAACTCCAGTTAATTTCTCCCTGTAGCTATGCCCTTTGTCTTATAACTCTTAATCCCCTAGCCCCCTATTCTGGCTCTGGGCTTGAGCATGTGACTTGCTTTGGCCAATGGCATTTAGCAAACATAATGCAAGCAGAGGTTGGAGGAAGTGCTTGTGTATTTCCACTTGCTTGCTTGGATCTCTGCAGCCACCACGAGAACATGCCCAGGCTAGCTGGAAAACGTGTCCAGACTAGCTTGCTGGGGGAATAGGAAAGACACGCGTGGAAGAGAGACAGATGGGAGAGAGTCTGGTTGACCCAATTGAGGCCATCAGCCAACAACCAGCTGACCTCCAGACATGTGGGTGAGCTCAGCTGGGGCTGGAAGAACTGCCAGGCAGCCTGCCCACTTGTGAGCAGTAATAAAAGGAATAGTTTGAAGTTGAGCCTTTGCAGGTAGTTTGTTACACAGTATTATTGTGGTGGTAGATAACTGATACATTTGCATTCTGTATGCCACCCCCTCTTTCCTCCTCCCTCCTCCCCACCTCTCTCTCTCTTCAACCCATATTTATTGAACACTTACTATGTGTCTACAACAGTGAGTGAAACTAGATACGATTCTTGCCCTTAGGCTGTGTACAACAGTGGTCCCCAACCTTTTTGGCACCAGGGACTGGTTTTGTGGGAGACAATTTTTCCACGGATGGTGAGTGGGGTTGGGGGTGGGCATGGTTTTGGGATGAAAATGATTAGATTCTCATAAGGCGTACACAACCTAGATCCCTTGCATGCACAGTTTACAATAGGGTTTACGCTCCTATGAGAATGTAATGCCGCCGCTGATCTGACAGAAGGTGGAGCTCAGGCAGTAATGCTGGCTCACCCACCACTCACCTCCTGCTGTGCAGCCTGGTTCCTAACAGGCCACAGACTGATACTGGCCCCAGTCCATGGCCTGGGGGTTAGGACCCCTAGTTTAAAATATTGTCCTTGGTTTTATTGTAGAGCTTGAAAGGCTGAAGTTCAATAAGGAAGTGACTAATTTCATGGTTAGAAGAACATGCTCTACTCCAAGGGTTCTGGGATGAGCTTCTTTCCCATAGAGTACTTTGTTACAATTTCTATGTTTGCCATTCTAACTGTTCCCTAAACCACTGCAAAGATTGCCACTGGTAGCAACAGATCTTCCCCGTAATGGGAATTCTTTCAACATGTGCAAACCCACCATGTTCTTAAGTAATTTATGTAAAGAGTAAGCAATTCTTTGTATGTTTTTATAAGGTAGGGAGAGTTTTATGTACTGTAAAGTTTGATGTATTGTTATAAATTACACTTTGGTTTTAGGCCTATGTAAAAAAGCACAATGTTTCTGAGTTCTGGGAAATATACTGTAAATAAAACTGGTGGTTTATTTCTTGGCTGGGCATTTTCTCTAATAATATAAAGAGATGTCAACAACTGTTATCTTCAGGGCAAAATATGAGGTTCTCTTCCCTTCTCACCACAGAGAAAGAGTGAGCAGAGCTTGCCAGTTCTCTGGACTCTTAAAGGAGGCTGAGTTTGGTCTAGAGCCTGTGTCCTGGTCAGATTTGAGATCCGTGTGCTCCCAGCTGGCCCATCGGTCAGGTAAATTAGAGAAGTCAGCATCCTAGCTGGATGCAGTGGCTCACGCCTGTAATCCCAGCACTTTAGGAGGCTGAGGCAGGCGAATCACTTGAGGTCGGGAGTTCAAGACCAGACTGACCAACATGGAGAAATACCATCTCTACTAAAAAATATAAAATTAGCCAGGCGTGGTGGCACATGCCTCTAATCCCAGCTACTCAGGAAGCTGAGGCAGGAGAATCACTTGAACCTGGGTTCAGAGGTTGCAGTGAGCCAAGATCTCACCATTGCACTCCAGCCTGGGCAACAAGAGTGGAACTAAAAAAAAAAAAAAAGTCAGCATCCTTTGACCCTGGGCTCTTCCCACCTTCCTCCTCTCCTTGGGTGTCATTCCCAAAGACACATCTTAGCCAGGAGGCTAGAAAAAAATACCATAAACTAGATGGCTTGTAAACAACAGAAAGTTATTTCTCACAGTTCTGTGGGCTGAAAAGTCCACGATCATGGCATGGGCAGACTTGTTTCCTGGTGAGGGCTCATAGATGATGGTGCCTTCTAGTTGTGTCCTCACATGGAGGAAGGGGCGAGGGATCTCTCAGTGCTCGCTTATTTATTTATTTATTTATTTATTTATTTTTTATTTGAGATGGAGTCTCCCTTTGTCGCGCAGGCTGGAGTGCAGTGGCACAATCTCGGCTCACTGCAACCTCTGCCTCCTGGGTTCAAGCGATTTTCCTGCCTCAACCTTCTGAGTAGCTGGGATTACAGGCACCCACCACCATGCCCAGCTAATCTTTGTATTTTTAGTAGAGACGGGATTTCACCGTGCTGGCCAGCCTGATCTTGAACTCCTGACCTCGAGTGATCTGCCCACCTCAGC
Organism: Chlorocebus sabaeus; assembly: GCF_047675955.1. Classification (NCBI taxonomy): domain Eukaryota; kingdom Metazoa; phylum Chordata; class Mammalia; order Primates; family Cercopithecidae; genus Chlorocebus; species Chlorocebus sabaeus. Next base: position 105,595,756 of record NC_132914.1, on the reverse strand, counting down.
CTCCCAAAATGCTGGGATTACAGGTGTGAGCCACTGCATGGCCTCAGTGCTCTTTTAAAAGGGTGCATAATCCTATTCATGAGGGCTCCTCTTCCGTGACCTACTCACCTCCCAAACACCCTACCTCCTAATGTCATCACCTTATGGGTGAGAATTTCAACATATGAATTTTGGGGGAACATAACCATTGAGACCATAGCAGCATGGCAGCTTTGCTTTCAGAACACTGTAGACAGATCTCTCCATGAAAGTGGAAAGACCAGTCACATTGCCTTTCCTAGCCTCAGTTTCCCCATCTGTAAAGTTACCCGATGATAACTCACAACAACTCTTACTGTATAATTCTATAAATAAACTTAAACAGTAAATTCCCTCCCTAGGTTTCTACGTTTGTTTGATGCATCTTGGAGGCAGCAGAAAGTGTGGGATAGGTCTCTAATGGTGGCATTTCAGGTAGTGTGATGAGAAGTGGGGAGGTCATTTTGGTCTGGTATGTGTTTGGGGAGTACTATTTTCCCTTAAGTCAGGTCATCTACCTGGATATGTTTGTTGCCTGCATGTAAGGAAAAGAAATCTGACGTGGGTTATAAGTCCTGGTTTGGCCCCTGTGTTGAGCATTCATGGGAAGGTCACTCTCTTGGCCACTGTTTCTTCCTCTGTACAATGAGGTGCCTCTGCCAGCCCTGACATTCTGGAATTTATTGAAGCCAATAATGTCCTTGTGTGTCTGAGCGTAAAAGGAGATTTGCCTCTAATTTCCTGTCTTCATTTTAGGGACAGAATCCAGAGTGTGTGAATCAGAATTCTTTTGACTGAAAGCCCTGGAAACTCAGCTCAAATTGGCTGAAGTAAGATAATTTTCTGGCTCAAGGGGCTGAAAAAATCTAGGGGGCTGGCTTCAGGCATGGCTGAATCCAGGTGTCCAACAGATGGCATTGTGACTCAGTCTCTTTGTTTCTGATCTCTGCTTTCTTCTAGGTTGACCTGTGCTCTCAGGCAGCCTCTCCCCACATAATGGTGAAGATGACCACCAGTTGGATCAGACGTTTATCCTACCATCTCAGCAACGCTGGCAGAAAGGGAGCACTTTCTCTGCAGATGTTCTAGCAAAAGTCTCATGGCTGAATTTCATTGACTTAGCTTGAGTCACATGCTCACCCCTGAACCACTCTGATTGACTATTCTTGGGACATGCGCTCACCTTGGAGTTGAGAGGAGGATTAGCCCCATCCAAACATCACCAAGTAAGAGAGGCAGAGGCGCTGCACAGGAAATGGGGCCCCAAAGCCAGAGGAATGGGGAATGGGCACTGAGCAGATGTGAAGAATGGATGTCCGCCTTCAGGGCCAGGCTGGGATCTTATGGATGGATCTTATGAAGTAGCTTAGGGGCTTTCTATGGTTTTCATTTCTAGAGTCCTGGGATGTTAGGGCCAGACAAAAGCTCAGATCTTATGCATCTTCTGCCCAAGTCTGCATTTTACAGATGAGAAAATTGAAGCTTGAGAAGATGGGGGCCATTTGCCCAAAGTCCCTGAGTATGAAACATCTAGGGGAGGAGGGCACTGTAACAACAGTGTATCAACTTCCGTATCAACAGTTCTTCTCTGAGTGGCTCAAACCCATGCTACAGAAGAAGGGCTTTTACCCAACCATGATGCTACCAAGTCTGTAGCATCCTAGTACAGATTGTCCATCACTCATCACTCATTTATGGTCTAGAGACCAGGAGCATCAGGATCACCTGGGAGCTGGTGAGAAAGGCAGAATTTCACGCCCCGCCCCAGACCTACTGAAATAGAACCTTCACGTGAAAAAGGCCCCCAGCTGATTGTGTGCATGTTGAAGTTTGAGAAGCGCTGGTCTCTACCATGAACAAAAGAGTTCCAGGTGACTCTTCCATCTGGCCAGGATTACAGTTAATCCTAAAACAAGTTCTCTTCTCCTAAACCTTGCAAAGAGGAGGATTTTGCAATCTATGAGCTTACCAGGTAAGATGATTGAGTGTCATAGAATGTTCATGGTCAGGAAGGCCCTCTTGGAACTTGGCCTCCCTCCTTCCTGCTGCTGTGTAGGCAGAGTTGCCATGGTATTATCTTTCCCACTACTACCACTAATGATGCGAGAGGAGTCAGAGGTCCCAAGATCCTGGTTCAGGTGCCGAGGCTTTTATGAGCTGCATGACTTGGGAAAGGTCCCTTTCTTGGCTACTTTTGTGGCAGATGCTATTATACTTTTCCTCTTTCCTTTAATAGAGTTAGCAGTTCCTTCTTTGTTCTTCCATCAGACCCAATGCAGGGATCAAGTGAGATCAAAGATACAGATATGGGATGAAAAACTCAGAGCATTGCACAAATCCACTGCCACGTAACTTTACCCTGTAATGTGTTTGAAGCCTGCTTCTAAGATTTTCCCCTTTCCTTTTCTCTCTGGACTGGACTCATCAGCAGGTTGGCTGGGTGAATGTCATCATTATTGATATGGCCACCAAGAGCTCAGGCCATTAGGAAACCCTCTATCAAACATTAATTACAGTGCTCAAGTAACCTCAAGTCGGGGCTGGATGTCGCTTCTTCCTTGGGCCCAGGAAATATTTCTGGGAAATAGGAAGCCACGTGGTGTTTTATCAAACGTTTATGGCTATTGGTTTAGGGGATAAGTTTACAAGGCTCTGTAGGCTGTGCACTGGGAAATTAAATTGCTCGCATTTTTACTCAGTTCTAATCATGCCACCAGCCATGGGATTTATGAGGCTGTAAAGTCTTGAGCACATCGCTTACTGAAGGCCTTGCTCGTGGCTGCCTGCGTGGTGTCCTTGACAAGAAGCATTCTCCAGAAGCTCTGGGCCCAGCTGTCTGTCTGTTCCACAGACACATTCTAGGTACCTACTGTGTGCTGGGGGTAGAGTGGTGAGCAGTACAGATGTGGAATTTGCCCTCTTGTTATCTGCAGCTTCCTGAGGATATAGGCATTGCCAAATAGTTTCACAAATAAATAAATTGCCAGCTGGGGTTACAGGAGTGATGGAAAGGTTTAAGATACTATGAGAAGCCATAGGGGCTGAATGGTGTTTCCCTCCGAAAAAAAAGGGATGTCCACGTCCTAACCCCTAGGATTTGTCAAAACAACCTTATTAGAAAAAAGGGCCTTTCTAGGTGTAATTAAGGATCTTTAAATGAGATCACCCTGGATTACTGAGGTGGGCCCTGAAAAATAAATGTCCTCATAAGAGATAGGAGGGAAGGCCATGTGAAGATGGAGACAGAGATTAGAGTGATGCAGTCACAAGCCACAGGACTCAGAGCCACCAGAAGCTGAAAGAGGCACAGAGATTTTTGCCTAGAACCTCCAGCGTGATCATAGCCCTGCTGGAGACACTTCTGGTCTAGCTGGGGAGGTAAGACTGAAGCGACTTCGTTGTCTGGGGTAAATACCCGGGGTGTTCACTGTCTTGCGCCAAGAAAATTTAGGACACTGACACACATAAGGAGTTTAGAAGCAGAGGTTTAATACGCAAAAGAAAGAGAAAGGAGAACAGCTCTCTAGTGAGAGGGAGGGGCTTCCGAAAAGAAAGACCAGCCGGTGGTGGAGTTTGCCAGATTTTATGGTCAGGCTTGAGGAGGCGGTGTCTGATTTAGGTAGGACCCACAGATTGACTGGATCAGGTGTGACATTTACATAGCATTTGGGGAAGGCTGGCCACCCTACTCTAATCTTATTGTGCAAATGAACCTTCCCCTTGGCTGGCGCCATCTTGTCTGCTCCTTACTGTATACGTGGCTGACAGAGAAAGGGAGATGGAGCCGCCATCTTGAACATGATTGGCACAACTGCCGGCCTCTATGTCTGCAGCTCGATTTTACGGGCTGCTCTTTGTTAGAAAGGAAAATGATTTGGGGCTGCTTTTCATTAAAAGGAAAACCTTACCGAGGACTTCTGTACCCTCACTATCTGCCTAAGTAATTTCTTTTTAACTCCTATATTAAGACTAATCTGGAGACTTATCGAGAGTTTATAGTTGAGCCTTAAGTAGTGTGCAGAGATTCGCAGGTGACCAAGATGATTGCAGGCTGAGGAAATCAAGTCAGTGAGGGCTTCCCAGGGGAGGTGGCCCTGAAGCAAGTGTGTTGGTTGGCTTGTAGAGAAACAAGGAAGACGCTAATGTCTGAAGCCAAAATAACCCCCAAATGTGAAAACTCTGCATAATAATGAATGCCTACCACATGTGAAGCTCTTTGCCTTCACTCTCTCATTCAATCCTCAGACAACTTTATTTGTATCCTCATTTTACAAGTGGGGAAGCTGAGGACCATTGAAGTTACACACAGTAATTGGCCCAACTGGGATTGGCAACCACACTGGTACCTCAGGCCTCTCAGTGTGGCTTCCCATCCCTGCTCTCCTCTCCTTGTGACAAGAGCAGAGAGAACTCCAGGTCTCTGGCTTCTGTTCAGGATGCTTAGAAAAAAAAAAATCCACCTTTTAAATCTCTTTCTTTCTGGCTAGGAAAATTGTCCATAAGGAAGTGAAATAGGCATTTGCCAGGCCAGAAAAAATTCTCTTGTTTATGAGGTGACTGCTACTAGTGTGAAATCTTCCTTTCAAGAATAAAATATCAGTCCTGATGTGGTGGCTCATGCCTGTAATCCCAGCACTTTGGGAGGCCGAGGCAGGAGGATTGCTTGAGGCCAGGAGTTCAAAACCAGACTGGGCACCATGTGAAGACCAATCTCTAAGAAAGATTTAAAAATTAACTGGGCATGGTGGTGTGTTCCTGTCATCTCAGCTACTGGGGAGGCCAAGGTGGGGGGATGGCTTGAGTTCAGGAGTTGGAGGCTGCAGTGAGCTGGGATTGCACCACTGCACTCCAGCCTGAGCAACATAGCCAGATCCTGTTGCTTAAAAAAAGAAACCAGGGCAGCATATCCAACAAATGCTGCCTTTTCATAATTCTAATAACTGTAAAGTAAAATGTTAGATTAGCCAGTGCTCAGGACTCACCATCTTGTCATTCCTGGTGTGGACTCCCCATGAAAATGGACAGTGTGCCAAATCGGGGAAGGAGTGTAAACCTGTGTTTTTATTTTCTCTGGACAGAGCTGCTTAAATGAAGTTTACAGAAATGGAAATTTGTTCCCCTGAGAAATTTCGTGGCCTCCTGACCTTTGTCACAGCCTGGCCGCAGAGGAGAAGTCAAAGATGGGTCGTGTCAGGCTGCTGCATGCAGGGACTCTGGGGACTGGGGGCAGCTTGTTGCAGGGCAGGGGGATGCTGACGGACTCCAGCATTTTCTTTTAGAAACCAGGACTCACCTGCCATCCTCACACGTGCTTTGGGAAACAGAGAGGCAGAGTGAACTGTTAGGGCTCACTTTGCAGTAGATGCTACTTCATCCCCACAATGACCCTGTGTGACAAGTATTTATGTGACTCTTTGTCATTCTGCACAGCCAGGATTTCTATTATTTTGGTACCAGAATCTCTGCTTTATCCTAGGACACTTCTCCTCCCCCTAGTACAGGTGGCATCAGAGGGACCGTGTCTTAGTTTGGGTATCCCGCCACCTTTCTCCTAGGAAGCAGATCCTAAAACAAGGACTTGAGTGCAAGTCGTTTATTTGGGAGGCAGTATCAGATACCAGGGTTGGGGAGAGAATTGACACAGGGAAGGGCAGGAAGGTGGTCAAATGTGCATCATCAAGCCCATTACCACTGTGGGCAAGTGTCGTTTAATGCCACTGAGGAGCTCAGGGTGACAGTGTAGAATGTGCCCCTCAGGGTTCTCCCATTGGAGATGGGGAGTGGGGTATTCATATACCACGTCCCATGCTCTGAGTTATTGATTGAAGGCTGCTCCTGGGGATGCTGATTCCTTAGAACTCTTTCAGTTGAGAATGTGGGCAAGAGCACCCTCAGGCAAGGAAGCACAGATGGTGGAAGCTGGAAGTGGGGACTGCCCCCATGTGCAGGGGGCTGGTTGTGGGAGTCTGAGAGAGCATCTGCTGCAAACCAGGGCATTGGCTCTGGGCTGGACCAATCAGGGGCTATCTCCCAGGAATTTGGATCATGAGCACAAACACTTAAAATGATTGGAGTTCACTAATGCCAAGGCAAACATCCCATATGTATTCCATTGGTTCCTGCCACTTAATACACCTTTCTCTTCCTCCTCCCCAAGCTGCCCTGCCCCTGCCTTTCTGGAGCCTGGTGTTTCAGCTTTCCCTTCCATTCTGTGTCTTTTTGTTTGTTTTGTTTTTTGATGGAGTCTTGCTGTGTCCCCTAGGCTGGAGTGCAGTGGTACAATCTCGGCTCACTGAAACCTCCGCCCCCTCGGTTCAAACAATTCTCCTGCCTCAGCCTCCCTAGTAGTTGGGATTACAGGTATGTGCTAGCATGGTGAGCTAATTTTTCTATTTTTAGTAGAGATGGGGCTTCAACATGTTGGCCAGGCTGGTCTCGAACTCCTGACCCCAAGTGATCCACCTGCCTTGGCCTCCCAAAGTGCTGGGATTACAGGCATGAGCCACTGTGCCAGGCCACCATTCTTTTTTTATTCATTCAGTACTTACTGCGTACCTATTACATTTCCTGCCAATCCATTGCCTGCAACCAAGGGATGCTGGTGGATGCAACATGGCTGCCTCTACACCCTAACACCTACCCCTAAGAGGAAAGTGGGCTCATCTATACTCAGGAAATTAGTAGAAATCTGTCCCATGATGCTAGAGTACACAACACATCATTCCATCATTTTTATAAATCAAGGGAAACCTGGCTTAAAAATGATAACCTTATTATAAGAAACAGAATTCAGCTGGGTGTGGTGGTTCTCACCTGTAAAGTCAGCACTTTGGGAGGCTGAGGTGGGCAGATCACCTAAGGTCAGGAGTTTGAGACCAGCCTGCCCAGCATAGTGAAACCCCATCTCTACTAAAAAAAAAAAAAAAGCCAGGCGTGGTGGTGGACACATGTAATCCCAGCTACTTGGGAGGCTGAAGCAGGAGAATCACTTGAACCCAGGAGGCAGAGGTTGTAGTGAGCCAAGATCATGCCATTGCACAGATACTCCAGTCTGGGCAACAAGAGCAAAACTCCGCCTCAAAAAAACAAAAACCAAAAAACAGAATTCACTGAAGAACCACTCAATTCTGTGTGGTGGTATGACACCATGCGCAACCAGCATGTTTCACAGGGGACTGAAATTGCCTGTTTAGTTATCCACCTCTCGCTTGGGGAGCAGGGGCCGGGTGCTCATTTCTGTCTTCCCAACCATGCTTGGCACATAGTAGGTCCTTTATAAATATTTAATGGATGAATGAAAGAACACTTGGATTTGGCATGAAGCTCTGTGTTTTTCCCTGCTCTGTGACTGCGCATAAATTTGGAGCAGAGAAGCTTTTTTGTTTTACCCTGCTGTGTGACTGCGGTTAAATCCCTCTCCTCTCTGGGCCTCAGTTTCCTTGCTTCTGGAACAAGCAGGTTGAACTTGATGATCTCTTAGATCCCCTCCAGTTCAACATTCTCTCCGTATTCAGGGAATGGGAGAGGGTTGCACTTACTACCTTCTTGTTATAGGGTAGGGTCATGTGACTAGTCCTATCCAGTGAGTTGCGAGTGGAAATAATAGATGTCACCTCCAGGCTGGAGCATTGCATTGCTGATGCAAGATGCTCCAGAATTCTTTCCCTCTGTTATGGGCCATGGCAACCATCAATGTTGCAGATGGTGGCTGAATCTTGCAAGCGGGGACTTGGAGCAGATGTCCCAGCTGAATGGAGCATAAACAAGAAGTAAACCCTGGTTGTTATAAGTCACTGACTTTTGGGGATTATTTGTTATTGCAGCACAATGTGGCCTGTCCTGTCTGGTGTGGTTACTCTGGGTGGTGTGTGAAAGATGGGTGTTAAGGGCAAGAATGGAAGCAAGGAGAGCTTGCTTGGAGGAGGTTATTTCATTCCTGTGGGTGAGAGACTGAGAGTAATCGCCTGATGCCGTTACTCTGGGTGCTTGGGCAAGGGTAGTAGTGATGGAGGTGGTGAGAAAGAAATGGATTCAATTACATTTTGGAGCTAAAGAGGCCATGACTTGGTAACATAAGGAATAAGAGAATGAAAAACCTACGCTAAGGGTCCCTGTCACTCACCACTTGAAGAGCTTTCAGATCACGAGTTGGGCTGAAAGCTCCTCATGCAATCTGATATTAGATAATAAATTCCACTTGTCTTTGCTCAAGAAATGGGTCTCTGCTTTCATTTTTGAGGGCTAAAGAAGTTTCTGCAAGAGAAGAGTGGGACCTGGGCCTGCCTTTCCCTTTGCCAAGGTGCCTTCTGCTGGCAGCATCACCCATTATGACTGACCATGGCAAATGCCGGTCAGCTGGCCTCACAGCAGGTGTTAGGAAAATAGTCTTTGGCTTGATTATATTATCTGGCGCTCCCCAAGGAGGTAAGAAAATAGACCTATATCCCTCTGGCTTTGTGCTTCGAGCTCTCTCCCCTGCCTTGTGTATGTCATAGCTCAATCAGACGATGGTTTTTTAGAATAGTTGCTGCGAAAAGGGGTTAGCCAGGGAAAATCTTATTAGAAGGAGAATTGTGTCAGGAGAGAAGAAAGAGAAATGCAATTTAGCATTGTATATTCTCATTGAAACAATCGTGCATCTTTGAAAGGAAACAGCATCATTTAGACAGGACAAAGGGGTGGTAAAGCCTGCAATTATCCTGGGGGCCAGGGGGCAAAGGTCATATGGCAAAGGTCAGGTCACCCTTGGGTTTGTGGTTTGCTACTTTCACTGGCTGCCTTTCTCTTTAGAGCTGAGAAGCTGGGTGAAGGTGTCCATTCCAGTGGATTGTGTCTTAGCATCTTGTCCCCAGTGTGCCGACCTGTGCTGTCCAATGTGGTAGCCACTAGCCACATGGGGCTATTTACATTCAAATTAATTACAATGAAATAAAATGAAAAATTCAGTCTCAGTTGCACCAGCTGCATTTTAAGTCCTCAGTAGCCTCATGTGGCTAGTGGCTATCACATTGAACAGTATATATATAGAATATTTCCATAATCACAGTAAGTTCTGTAGGACAAGCTGGTGTAGACTCTAGGGTGGGGGGACTTAAAATGGAAGACATTCAAACAAGAAAAATGGGGAGAATTATTATCAGCTCTAGTTTAAGGAGCCCATGTGCTTCTCACCTCTGTCTCTCACTAACTGACATACCTGGGCCTTAGAACCCGGATCTTATTTAATCCTACAGCCACCGCCCCCCCCAATCTCTCTGCAATATGGAATCCCAGAGGCTACTATGGAGTGGCTCATTTTGCTAAATATGTATTTACCTAGCAACTTCTACAATCATCACTGGAGGGATGCTTTCCTGGCCACATAGGCTGCGTTAATTCCAGGTGATGCTGACCTGCTTAGGGCAACCAGATGAGATAAATGTGGAGAGAGGGGGAGGACACTCAGGGGACCTGATGGAGTGGCAAAAGAGTGAGGCCAGAGAGACCTGGGGGTGGGGAAAACTGGCTCTGCCACTTAGCAGCTCATTGGCCCCCACATTGTCTCTTCTTGCCCTGACAATCCCTCTGTGAAGCTAGGAAGTTCCTTTAAAATACAAATCAGGGCCAGGCATGATGGCTCACATGAGTAATCTCAGCACTTTGGGAAGCTGAGGCGGACAGATCACTTGAGTTCAGGAGTTCAAGACCAGCCTGGCCAACATAGTGAAACCCTGTTTCTACTAAAAATACAAAAATTAGTTGGGCATGGTACCACACCTCTGCAATTAATCCCAGCTACTTGAGTGGCTGAGGAAGGAGAATCGCTTGAACCTGGGAGATGGAGGTTGCAGTGAGCCAAGATCACACCACTGCACTCCAGCCTGGGCGACAGAGCCAAACTTCATCTCAAAACAAACTCACTCCCAAAAAACCCAAATCAGATCATGTCATTTCCATGCACAAATCATGACCATGATTTCCCATTGATTTAGAATAAAATCCAAATTCTACCAAGACCTATAAAAGCTCACATACTGGGTTCATCCTCTGCTCCCCAATATTATCTTTCTCCACAGCCTTGTGTTTGTACGTTCACAGCTCTCATCCTGCTAGGAACGATTTCCTTGTTTGTTTTCCTGGTTCTTGCTCAGAGCACATTCTGGATTTAAAATTCCTGCTTATTTTATTCCTCACCAGGAGAAGGACATGCTTATTTTATTCCTGACTATATTCCCAGTGTCTGGCACAGTCCCCAGAGACACAGTCCATACTTGTAGAATAAAAGAAGTAATGACCTTGTGCGTGATGCTTGACTTCTTGGAACCTCAGTTTTCTCATCTATGAAATGGGATATTAGGATGATTTTGTAAGGTTATTATAAGGCAGAAACAGAGTTCTAAAAAGTGCATTGTGCATAGTAGACATTCAAATTAGCAGTTAGTATGATCATTATTGTAAAGTTGCAAGTTCAATACAGATCACTGTTTTTTCCTCCGGAGCCATTTCAAAGTCAGTTGTTAAATCGATGCCCTGTCATGCCTGAATACAGTAGAGTCTACTTCCTTAAAATAAGGACATGGTCTGAGTGATCACGGTAAAACTATTAGGGTCAGGACATGAACCCTGCAACATTATTCCCATCTAATCCTCAGACCCCATTCACGGGTTCCCATTTGTGCCAATAACGTCCTTTGCAGTGAAGGGATCCAGTTCAGCATCTACTGTTGTGTTTAGCTGTCCTGTCTCTTGGATCTCCTTCAGTCTGGAGCATTCCTCAGTCTCTCTTGGACTCTCATGACACTTTTGGAGGCGACAACCAGCATTTTGTGGAATGTCAGTCTGTGTGGGTGTGTCTGATGCTCCCTGGTGAATAGATTCAGGTCATGCATCTTGGGCAGGAATAGCATGTGAAAGATGTGGTGTCCTTCTCATGGAACCCTGTTGGATGGCATGTGATTACTGCTGGCATTCACTCTGGTCACTTCATTGGGGAGCCCTACCCACAGGGGACTTCTCTCCACTCTAAAATTACTCTTTCTGTCTTTGCAGTCTTTTTGTGGGGAGGGTCTTTGAAATTATGTAAATATTCTATTCACTATCAAACATTTACTTTATTCATTTATTTATATCAGTATGAACTCATTCTATGCTATTTTTTTTTAGTGGGCTATAATTCATTAGTATTCTCATTTATTTTGATGCTCAAATCACCTCATTTTTGGCTGGTGAGAGCCACTTCAAGCTGGCATCTGTGTCCCTTGATGTGACCCCTATGATACTTTGAATGTTTTCTTGCTGTCTGGCACAAGATGTTCCAGTTATCTTGTTTTTTCCCAGAGCCAGCCCTGGAGTCAGCCATTTATCTAAAGTGCCTTGATTCAATTTAGTGGAGAATATCTGGAAACAAAGATATTGGTGTAAAGTATGTTTATAGCTATTAGGGCAGCACTGCTCCCAGGTCCTCTTAGTGTGCAAATTTAGGGAGTAGGTGTGTGTATGCACACGTGTATATGTATGTGGATATACACATATACAAACATGTTTGCATCTATATTTATTTCTAGATTTTTTCTCTATATCGGAAACCAGAAAGTCACATTGATACACCTCTGACTCCAGTCCATCACCATAGAGCTCATTCTGGTTCTCTTCCTTTCCACATTTGTGACTCCCTTCTCTGACAGTGAGAAATCCATTTATACTCAATGGTCAATGTAATGATTCTCCTGTTTCACCTGCCATCCCTGCCATGCATGGACACCCTTGTCACCCTACCTGTGCACTCTCATCCCATCTTGGCTGCACCCAGCATGGGCTCTGATGACTGTTATTGTTGTTGTTATTATTTTCATCGTTGGTGGGTTGGTGGGGCAGTGGAGTGGATGGGGCACTTATGTCATTTAGGTCACCTGCCCTTATTTGGCTGAAGGGACCAGTCCTGGAGGCACACAGGTGCCTTTTTAAAAATATTCATAGAATGCTTCTACGCAGTCCCTTTAAGAAGTCAAAGCAATTTTAAAAATCCTTGATAATTATCCAACATTCCAAAATTGATGGCTGATTCCAAGTGCTGTGTGTTTTATTCTCTTTCACCTCCTCCGCAGAAATCAAAGGGAGGAAAAGTAAGTAGCAGCTGAAATGATCCCCCACTCACTTTCTATAAAGAGGAAAATTAGCTGCTCTAATAATCATGAATATTAATGTATAGCCAATTTCACTCAATTAAAATGATGATCTATAATTTTGCCTTGGAGCTTTATGGAGGCCATTTCAATGACTATTGAGTAGAAGTTGGATGCTTTTTAAAGTTCGTGGGTTCAGCTTAACTCTCCCATCCCCATCACTGGCTTCCATGTAGGAAGGACCCCAGTTCCTTCCTTGACCAAATTTCTCAGCTTTTAGACAATGCATTCTTTCTATTTTTAGGGCTCAGGATCTATCATTGACATGGTGAGTTTATGAGATCTCACACAACTCACATGCATTCCCTTCTTCTTGAACACTGCTCTTCACATGTCTCTGATCCACAGGGTCCCTGGGATGTCTACCCACTGACCACATGTGTCCAGTGAGGTCCCACTTTCCCTATTCATAGGAAATTAGCTAAAGGGGAAGCACCTCCCCATGTAGAGTCTCTATCCTGGGAATTTGGGATTGGGACTAAGAAGGGTTAATGCCAGAGGAATCCCCTCCCCTCCCCTCCCTTCCCTTCCCTTCCCCTCCCCTCCCCTCCCCTCCCTTCCCTTCCCTTCCCCTCCCCTCCCCTCCCTTCCCTTCCCTTCCCCTCCCCTCCCCTCCTCTCCACTCCTTTCCCCTCCTCTCCCCTCCCCTCCTCTCCCCTCCCCTCTTCTCCCCTCCACAGTACAGTCCGTGCCTTGTATACTTTGTCTTCTGTAGAAGTTGAGGATATGGTGTAGCTACTGACTTCATTTTTTCTCCTGCTCCTGGCTCAACCTTTAACTTTTCAGGGAGCTCTCCACGGTCCTGAAGTCAGTTCTAGGGCTCTGCAAAAAAATTTCCTTATTGGCATCTTTTGGGTGGTTCTTTTTCAAAGGGAGATCACATAGAGTGCAAGGTCTCCACCTCCTACCTTGAAGTTCTCCCAGCCTTTCCTCTTCTTGGTGGAAAAAGAATACCCACTTCTTGTCTCCACGCCAAATTGCTAGTGCACCAGTTTCCATGACAACAGAGAGCGGGGAGTTAAAGGCCAGCCTCTCATTTATAGCAGAATTAAAAACTACCCTCTTGGAGAATGAATAATGATCTCAGGAGGGTCCTGGAAATTGAAAAGCATTGGTTTTTTATTTATCCATCCACATAGTATGAGACTCTGAGGGAGAAAATATGGGGGTGGCGGGGGAGTTTCTGTAAGGACTTTTCATGGGGAGAAGGACACACAGTAATGATGTTGGCAATAGCAATGATAACACCTCGCAGGGTCTCCACATTTTAAAATTTGTGGCAGCCACTTTAGACCCTCAATACAACCTGTGGATTTGATACAGGAAGAAACTGGGACTTCAAGTGAAGAACTGATATATGTGCCACTTTCATGCTGTCTTTTTAGTGCCCGGAGCATCTCACTGCCTGACTGGGACTTCCCCAGCAGTACCTAAGCAGTGACTCTCCTCCTTATCAAAAGGTACTCGTCCCCTGTCCTATTCCTTCCCATCCCTGATAACATTGGCACCGCTGAGAAGCCGGTCTTAGCTAGAGAGCAATAGTGAATTGAAGAGTTACTCTCCCAGGCCAAGTTTACTGGTGACTCCAATGGCTAAAGTGCTGACACTTTGTCAGATTAGAGTTTGGTTATGAATGCTTTCCCCCATTCTGCTTACACAAAGGGCTGCTTTTTTTCATTGACATTGGGGCACTAGTTTATGCTCTATATATCCTCAGGACAATCCTAGGAGGCAAGTACTGTTATTATCCACATTTTACAGTTGAAGATACGACTCAGAGAGGCCATGTAACTTGTCAAAGTTCAGACTGCTACGAATGCCAGAGTTGCAATTGGAACCCAAGTCACCTGACACTTCGGTAGACATGAGTATCAAGTCCAACAAGAGCCAGAATAAGTCCCCCTTCAGCTTGCTTGAAGCCCAAGGACACTTCTGAGACTTAGGGTTAATTTCAAAGTTGTTTCCTTAATTGGGAGGATTTGGATTGTAGGAAGGCTCATGGGGAGAAGGGCTTTGGGTTGGGTTCATTTAGGAACAGTTGCCCAGCACAGGGTGAAATGCAGCTGGCTGGGTGATAAATATAGAAGCTTCACAGTCACAGAAAAAAGTCCCTCAGTTTCATACTTTGCCATTCTGGGAGGGCCTGGTAGCATCTTTAGACTTATCTCCTCATATACCAGAGGGCTGGGTGGCAATGTCAGTTTGCAACTTTATGTTTCAGAGACCCCAGAGGTGTGATCTGGTTAAATAATTAGGGTCATGCTACCATAAGAGATTAGGATTTTCGAGTCTCAGAGCTAAATAGGATCTTAGAAATAGTCAAGTCCAATGTATCCCAAAGTTTTATTGTGTATACCACCAGGGATACATAAGATGGTCCAGATGTTGTATTAGTTAGGAAAAGATTATGAATGCAGTAACAAGCAAACCCAGAATTCTCTGTGGTTTTACACAACCAGAAGTCTCTGTGATCTTACACAATCAAGCTTTGTTTCTCTTACATAAATTCTGATGGGAGTCGGTCAACCCTCTATGGTGGTGGTCCCCCATGCAGTTACTCAGGGACTCAGGCTACTTTGATTTTTGTGATGCTGCCACCCCACATGTAGCTTCTAGGTCATGAAGGCACAGAAGAGGGCTGGCAGGCTGCACATGTTGCCCAAAGCATGACCACAGATGCAGAGGTTAACAATCTTTGCTCTATGATTGGCTTGTTTAGCTTTCATTATTGATTGGGTTGTAAAATATAAACATTTGTGAGATTTAGAAGATTAAGGTCATTTTGATAGTATTATTTACAGACTTTAAATATGTGGCTATCACACATCTGTGCAGGGGAATAAGTACTACATAAAATAACTAGCTTAGAGTAAATAGTTTGCATCAGTAAAAAAAAAAAAAAATCTTTGTTCTAAATAAGAACTGACTTGGCTGGCTGCGATGGGCGGTGGCTCATGCCTGTAATCCTAGTGCTTTGGGAGGCCAAGGCAAGTGGTCACTGGAGGTCAGGAGTTTGAGACCAGCCTGGCCAACATGGTGAAGCCCCGACTGTACTAAAAATACAAAAATTAGCCGGGTGTGGTGGCACATGCCTGTAATCCCAGCTACTCAGGAGGCTGAGGCAGGAGAATTGCTTGAACCTGGGAGGCAGAGGTTGCAGTGAGCTGAGATTGTACCATTGCACTCCAGCCTGGGCAACAGAGCAAGACTCCATCTAAAAAACCCAAAAAACAAAAAACAGGAATCGACTTGCAAGAAGGAAAGAGGAGGGAATTTACCAGCTAGGGGCTTGGAACCACTCACCTCATTTGGTAGTATATCATAATTACAGATTTTTACTGACCCCTGAGTAGAATCAAAGACCACCTCCAAGATTTGCACTTTTGTCAGCAGGGGAGAAGGTGCCTCGACATTCAGAGGCAGGGAAGATGAGGCATCACTCTGTCCAGTAGAGGGAGGGAAGCGGATCTTGTAGTAAACTCCCAAAAGGCGATTTGAAAGGGAAACTGATCTCATCCATCTCAAAGTTGTAGCCAAAGGCAGAAACACAAATGCATATACAAAGATACACAGATACACTGAGGCAGACACACAAAGACATTCCAACGTGTGCACACACGCACATCCAGGCACACACAGGCTCACCCACGAAGATACAGCAACACTCACTTCCTCTGCATGTGTGATTCATCTCCCCAAGGCTAGGAGGAGACGCTGAAAGGACCCGGGGGTCCCATGGGGACCGTGAACGAGGCCTGTAGTGTATAAATCTGGGGTCAGCAGGAGAATAGGCTCAACCACCCTCATTTCTTTCTCTCTGGTGCCCTGTAAATATCTCCCGTTCCTGTCCCACCTCCTGGCAGCCATCCTTACTGCCAGCTCTCCCAGCTTGTTAGATTTAGGTGCTGGGGTGATTTGTTTCTTTTCTCCAGATCAGCGGAAGCTGCCTGACGGGGGCAAATTCACCATTCAGGGAGCCTGCAGAATCAGTATTGCTTTCTCCTTCCCTGAGAGGGAAAGTGGGATTTTTAGGGAATCAGCCATGGTTGGTTTGACTTGATCTTTTTGGCCTCGCAGAGCAAGAGAAAGGGATTTCTGACACAGGGTAGGACTGACCCCACTCCTCAGTTCAGTGTGGACTGCTGAGCCTCTGCTGTGGTTACTCTTGCACCCAGGGCCTTGGGTCCTGAGGTCAAGAGATTTAAAGCAGAAACCAGTTGGTAGATTTCTTGGAGACGTCACATATCCTATGGCGTCCCTGGTGCCAGGAGGTCTCCAGTGTCATGGTCAAGAGCATCGGCTCTGCACTCAGCCTGTCTGGGTCTAAATCTCAGCTCAGCTGGTAAGAGGCTCTATGACTTTGAGCTCGTTACAGAATTTCTCTGAGCCTCAGTTTCCCCATCTTTAAAATGGGGATAACAATGGTAGTTCCCTCATGGGACTATCATGGATACACGCCATGTAAAATATTTTAGTACACGGTCACACCCTGGGAGACAGAGTTCCAGAAGTTGTGGCTGCAAGGGTCAGGTGAGAGACACAAACCTGACTCAAGGAGGAACATTCATGAAGATGTCACAGCTGCAAAGAGAAAATGAATGCCAGGTCCCCACTCACCTTGTTAGAGGCCCTGGATGTTCTGAATATGCCATAGCCAGACTCAATGGGGGCCCACACTGAGCTACAGACAATGCTGGCTATGGTGGTGTTGATGGAGGGGTGAGACTGGCCTCAGGGCCTGCTGACTGTTCCTTGGGTGTCTGGGGCCTGGGCATGGATGTTACCTTAAGAAGCACACACTGATCTCCCTTCCTCCACACCACCCCATCCTCCTTGCCTTTCTTCTCAGAGCCTCATTGGGCACCTACTATATTCCAAGTGCTTGAACAAAGTAAACCTGGCCTCTGCCCTGATGGTGTGTGCCTCATAGTCTGGGAAGATAGTCAATCAACAAATAAGCAGAAAGGTGAGCAAGATGATTCCCGGTGGTGGTAAGGCCTCTCCAAAGAGGCGACATCTGAGTTGAGATGTAAGGAGGAGAAGGAGCTGGCTGTGCAGACACCTGGAGCCCGTTTCCACAGCGAGTGGGAATGGCAATTGCAAAGGCCGTGGAAAGCAGGAGAGAGCTGGGAGTTTTAGTGTTTTTGTTGTTGCTGTTTTGGGACAGGGTCTCACTCTGTCACCCAAACTGACGTGCAGTGGCACAACCAGCTCACTGGAACCTCGAACTCCTGAGCTCAGGTGATCCTCCCGCCTCAGCCTTCAGAGTAACTGGGCCCCAGATGCATGCCACCACACCTGGCTCATTAAAAAAAATATTTTTAGGCCGGGCGCGGTGGCTCAAGCCTGTAATCCCAGCACTTTGGGAGGCCGAGACGGTGGATCACGAGATCAGGAGATCAAGACCATCCTGGCTAACACGGTGAAACCCTGTCTCTACTAAAAAATACAAAAAACTAGCCCGGCGAGGTGGCGGGCGCCTGTAGCCCCAGCTAATGTAGTCCCAGCTACTCGGGAGGCTGAGGCAGGAGAATGGCGTAAACCCGGGAGGCGGAGCTTGCCGTGAGCTGAGATCCGGCCACTGCACTCCAGCCTGGGCAACAGAGCGAGACTCTGTCTCAAAAAAAAAAAAAAATTTTTTTTTGTAGAGATGGGGTGTTGTTATATTGCCGAGGCTGCTCTTGGACTCCTGGCCTCAAGCGATTCTTCCGCCTTGGCCTCCCAAAATGCTGGGATCATAGCTGTGTCCAGCCCAGAGTCTTAAGTTTCACGGGGACAGAAAGAGGAACAGGGTAAGTGAAGGAGAGGGGTTGCTGCAGGAGATGAGGTTGGAAGCGTGAAGAGATGGTGTCCTGCCTCATCGACCAGGGTGAGAAATGGAGGTTTTATTTTAAGTGCAGCCAGAAGTCATTTGCTAGAGGCTCCAAGCTGAGGAGAAAGACACGATTCAGTTTATATTTTAAGAGGAAGGCTCCAGCTGCTACATGCAAAGACCTGTGGAGGGGCAAGATGGGAGCTGCGAAGGCAGAGAGGAGGTGGCTGCAGGAAACCTGGTGCCTTGGACAGAGGTGACTGGAGTAGAAAGGAAAAACTGAATTCTCAATAGAGTTTGAAGGAAGAGCCAACAGGACTTGCTGACAGATTGAATTGGACTGGGTTAAGGGTGACAGATTTGAACTTGTCTGTCTCAATTTAGGCCTGATTCTATTTTCATATTAACCTTCTTGTGATGATTAATAGGATCGCTCCTTGGGATTCTGGAGGGCAGGTGGAATGAACTGCAATGGAGACTCACTCCTTCCTCAACTCACAATAAAGGGATGTCAGAGAGCTGGGTTGTAGCCCCTTCTCTGCTACCAACTTGATGAGTGGTGTTGGCTAAATCCCCCGCCCCTCATCCTGGCTCCAGTGTCCTCACTATGAAATGTGCATGGCCATAGTGTCTTCACAGAGGGAGGGGCTGAGGAGAGCTGGACTTAATGCACCGTAAATGTCCAGAGAGTAGAAAGCAGTGACAAAGAAGTGCATGTGGTAGGGTTGTATTGGGAAGTGTCTCTTTGCTGGCTGATCATTCCCCTCCCCTCTCTCTCCTCCTTTCCCCTCCCCTCTCTCTCCTCCTTTCCCCTCCCCTCTCTCTCCTCCTTTCCCCTCCCCTCCCCTCCCTTCCTCTGTCTTTCCCTTCCTTTCCCTTCCTCTCCCCTGCCTCCCCTTTCCTTCCCTCCCCTTCTTTCCCCTCTTCTGCTCTCCCCCTGCCTTTCTTCCCTCACCTTGGTTCTGAGGACCCTTCTCTCCTTCGCCAGATGGTACCGACAGAGCCAAGGATGAAAGCACGCAGATGCATTCTGCCCACTCCTGATCCCTGGTCTCTGAGAAGTGATGAGACTGGGGCTGGGGAAAAAGGAGGTTGATCTGGAAGACCATTCTGAGCAGGGAAGGATGGTGTGGAGGCCTTTGCGAAGTGGGAGGGGAATGGGGAGGGCTTCCATCATGAGTGCGGAGGAGAAGGGCAGGGACTGAGCAGTGAGCTGCCCTGGAGGGCACCTGCCTTCTGACCCGTCATTTGTGAACAAACCACCATCCAACCATCCTGCCAACTCTCCAGCCCCATGAAGAGAAGGTGAAGGGCTTGGATACTTGTGGGGAGAGGGAGAGAAGGGGTAATCTTGTTCCCTAACCAGTGAGGAACTGACCAGGGCCACTGGGAATTTTCCCATGAGCTGGGGTAGAAAGGGACCGTCTGTCACTGTTAGATGTCTATACCCAGCTGTCCCACCTGGGGAGTCTTTTCTTTAGACATCCATGAAAGTACAGTGATGTCAAAGGATGTTTAATGAGTCTCCCCAGATAGGATGTTAGGAGATATCCTGTTTATCAGTCTGAGACTTGTTGAATAAATTACATTATAGCCATACTGTGGAATATCACACAGCTATGAAAAAGGACAAGCTCAATCTCTGTGTCACCCTGAAGGGAGATTCTTAATACACAAGTGAAAAAGATGAGTTGTAGAATCACGTACATCATACTCTCTCTTTCTCTCTCTCTCTCTATACACACACACACACACACACACACACACACACATACATACATACATACATATATTTTTTGGTAAGTTAAAAAAAGACATAGAGGGCCAGGTGTGGTGGCTCATGCCTGTAGTCTCAGCACTTTGGGAGGCTGAGGTGGGCAGATCACTTGAGCCCAGGAGTTCGAGACTAGCTTGGGCACCAAGATAAAACCCTGTTTCTACAAAAAATACAAAAATTAGCCAGTCTCATAAGTCTCCAAATAAATAAATAAATAGAAAAGCATTTTTTAAAAAAGGCATAGGGAAGGGAACTCTACAACAATCTATTAACATTGCTAACGACAAGGGGTTGGAGTTAGAATGGAATGGGGGAGATTATTGATTTTTTACTTTGTTATTTAGCATATTGCAATGCATGTTACTTCCATAATTAAGAAAATCTAATACACATTTTTATAAAAGTTCAAGGTGTCCTCAGATATGTTCAAGCCCAAAAGAATCTTGTACTAAGCCCCAGTCCCTGGCCCCTGGTAAGTATTTGCAAAAAATGTTGGATGAATGATGAAAAGAGGAAGAATGAAATGTTTAGCTCAATATCTCATTTCTTGGATGGTTTGTAAAGCTTTCAATAAAACAGGAGCCTTGAGGCAGTTGGTCATTAATGAATAACTCATCATCAGAGGTCTGGATGGAATATTAAAGCAGTCCCAGCAGTCAACAGTGCCCCTTGTTAAACATGGTCCCTGCTGCAGCTAGTCTAGGCCCAGGCTCATATTCTAGCCGACAGCTTGGAGAGGAGTGATCATCACATTTCCTCACGTAACCATCCTCATTTTTAGGGTTGACAGTTCTGCTGCTGCAGTGACAGGGAGGTGGGTGGGTGAGTCCTTTGAGTGTTGCTGGGATGTTCAGTCCCGGGGCTGTGACTGGGGAGAGTGATGTCACCCTTGATGAATTTCTGAAGACTGAGGTAGAGCAGCTCACTATGATGAAAACCTCTTATAAGTAGGTTTTTCCTTCTTTTTAGTAAACAGGTTGCTCATTACTCTTCGACAGCTCTGACCTTGGCTGCAGAGTGGGTGCTGGGTGTTGGGATAGGGGTAGGTGGAGGGGCATGCATGGAGGTCCTTCTTATCCCATGTCTCGTCTGATTTTTCTTCAGTCTCCTCCTCCTCACTTTCGGAGCAGAGAGTCCTCATGCACCACTGGGACTCCCCATCCCCTTCCCTGTCTGTCAGTGTCTTACTGAGCCAGGCAGACTCCTTGCTCTCTAAAGTGACAGTTCGTTTTCAGATTCCCTGTTCACGTTTCCATTTTGCAGGTGACAGAGACCAGTGTGTTATTCCTCGTAAGTAGTATAGCAGGAGCCTCTGGGAATGAAACATTTAGCCAAATGACTGACTCTAATGGAGAATTTTCAGGTATTTTGGTAGATGAAGGGATAGAATAATTTAGGGCTAGGTCCAAGTTCTATTGCTAAATAACATTTCCCACCCTCCCCTCCCCCCGCACTTTTCTGTTGGAGACAGAGTCTCACTCTGTCACCCAGGCTAGAGTGCAGTGGTGTGATCACAGCTCACTGTAGGCTTGACCTCCTGGGTTCAGGTCATCCTCCCACCTCAGCCTCCCAAGTAACTGGGACCACAGATGTATACCACCATGCCTGGCTGTTTTTGTTTTGTTTTGTTTTGTTTTGTAGAGACAGGGTCTCACCATGTTGCTCAGGCTGGTCTTGAATTCCTGGGCTCAAGCGATCTCCCCACTTTGGCCTCCCAAAGTGCTGGGATTACAGCTGTGAGCCACCATGCCTGACCTATTTTTCCCCTTTTTATAAAGGCGATATGTGTTCAATTCATACCACTTGCAAAACACAGAAAGACACAAGGAAAATTTAACAACACATTCCTCCATAATCCCTCTAGCCAAAGTGACTCATCGCAGCAGATACACACACAGTGTAAATATATATTTACAAAAGTATACTTTGCATATTCTTCTGTAGCCAGTTCTTTTCACTTAGCAATATATTGTGAGTATAGTCCCATAACTATAAATATTCATCTATACCATGAGTTTTTTCCAAATGGAAAAATTGCAAACAACACAAAACAAAAAACAATAAATATCTCTATTATTGCAATCCTCAGGGATAGCCATTATCACTTTAAAAATATTCTCTTGCCTTTCTTTTCTATGCATGTTCACACTAGAATCTAATCCCTATACAGATGCTCCTCGATTTACAATACGGATGTGACCCCATTGTGAGTCAAGGAATGTACTGAAAGCCTATTGCTTTCTCACCATCATAAAATTAAAAAATCAGACCATAAGTTGGGGACTGTCTGTAGTGTCCTGACTTACTTTACCTACCCCTGTGTCCTCAGCACCTAGAAGAAGGTCTGGCATGTAAATATTTTTGAATGAATGCAAAATTATAAATGCTTATTTAGTAAATATTATTGAACAAATGCAAAATTATAAATGCATAGATGGTAAATATTGTTGAATGAATACAAAATTATAAATGCATATTTAGTAGGGTTCCTGGAGTAGAATCTGCTTCTACATTTTTTCCCCCAAAGCTTGGAAAACCCTCATTTAAAATGTTACATGTATTTTCTGCTTTCTGGGAAGGGGACTGGAGTTTACCTTTGAGCAGGACCATCCCTTGATTCTGGGTGTGAGCACTTGGTGAGAAGAAAATAAGCAAAATAACTCTCCACGGTTCTTGGGGATGCCCTGAAAGCTCAAATACTGAAGCTGCAGATGGAGCAGTTAAGTATTCTAAAGGGAACCTAAAGCAAACTGTGTGTGTTGGTAGAATGTGCCCCTGCAGGGTTGGAGCAAAATCTGTTTCTAAACTTAGAGTTTGGCTGCCCCAGGCCTGAACGCACTTGTTTGCTCTTGGGAGACAGGGTGCGCATTCTCATCCAAGCATTTGCTTGCTGGAGTTGAGGATTGAGGACCAGATGGTGGCAGAAGGGATATGCAGGCTTGCTCTTGCTCTCACCTGAGGCTAGAGAGAAGTGCCACGTCTGGTAAGGAGTACCCTGGTCTCCAGGGTTGCTCTCCCTCCGGGTAGTAATGTACCGAATCCAATGAGCAGACTTGGACTTGGCCTCTTGGCCTCTGTGGTTGTCTTGTTTGGACTGTGGGGTGATGGTGGGATGTCCTTTGGAGGAGAGATGTTTCCATGTTTCTCCAGGGGGTATTGTTGGTCTACTACAGAGGAAGACTTATTCCCCATTTCTCTTGGTTCAGAGGAGCTGGGTGGGAACTTGGAGGTGTGGCAATATTCCCAGAACATCCTCCGTGCAGGGTGAGTGTTTAGGCAGGAAGTTCCAAGTAAAGTGCTTGAATGTTGAGTCTTAGCAACCACTCTTAGCAATAATTTTAAATTAATCTTCACGGTACTATATCTCTCCTCTTATTCTGTTGTCTGTAGTAGCACTGACAGGCTGAGGATCTATCAACATTTTAAATGCAAATATCCTTTGCCCCAGAATTACCACTTCTAGGAATCTCATCTAAAGAAATACTAAGAAAAAGAAGCATGTAGCAATGTTCTTTGCAACATTGTGTGCAATAGCATAAAACTGGAAATAAAGTGCTGGACAAGTGGGGACTGTTAGATAAACCTTGGCATATCTGCACTAGAGTGAGGCAGATCTATGCACACTGACATCGAAGGTTCTCTGACACATATGACTGAGAATAGAGAACAATCCTATTCATACAAGAAAAAAAACAATGCCAAAATATATGTATGTAAATGCACAGAAAAATTCTACAATTGTGCCCACTTAATAAATGGAGTTACCTCTAGGAAGGGCAGTGGAAATTATATGTGTGGAGTATATGTGAATAATAACGATGGTAATTAAGATGAGAGGTGACATTTGTTGAGTGCCCACTCTGGGCCAGACACTGTTGAGGGGCTTTATGTGAATTCACTTGCTCAGTGCTAATAAATGACCCTATGAGTTGTGATTATAACCCCCATGTTACAGATGAGAAAATAAAGGCATGACTTGACTCCAGGGGGTGCTCTATACAAGAATACAATAGGAATTGTGGCCCCAGAATTGTTCAGCGCGGTGGGACCGCAAAGAGATGAGGCGAACGTGCCTGATTTAAGTAAAAGGTGGAGTCAGACCTTGAACTATTACGCTTGATCGCCTCTATTTTCTCCTTTAAAGCCAGCTTTTACATTGGGATTGTTTTTATTTATTATGTGTGTAAAACAAATAACTACATCCTGGTCTCACTTGGATATTCGTAAGGGCGTGTATCCCTACGTGGGTGAATATGAGCCATCCTGCCTCCTGGGCGGGGGTGGGAGCCGCCCCAGCAGACCACAGCAGTGGCACAGCAGGATGCCAACGCCAGCAGGACCCGTGGGCACATTCCTGAGCTTAGGTAAAAGGATTCCTGCGGAACCCTCAGAAATAGCTGGGGCGAATTCCAAGCCATTAGGCTGCTGTGGGCTTGCACCTTAATAATTTAGGAATGACAAGAACTTCTTCAAGGAATAAAAGACTTATATAATCACACACATCTCAGGCTAAGGCCTGGGACATGAGGGATTATGTAATAATGCTCTATATGAAAGAAAAATAGGATTATATTATGCATTGTGCATGTGAACTGATTTTTTATTCAATATGTCATAAATGCTTGGCAGCCTTTGAAAAAAGGTAAGGTAGCTACTAGCGGTCTCCTATGTGCATTGTTGGCCATCCTGCAGGTAGACTATAATTTGCTTCTCTAATCCCCTAGGGGGCATCCATGTTACTTTCTAAATCTAAACAATGTTGCAGGGACATCCTTGGCCTCCAGTGGCTTCAGTGTGTCTGACTCCCAAGGAGCTTGTAAACATGTAGATCCTGGGCTCACCCTGTGTAATAACTACTGCTCAGTAACAAATTACCCCCAAGCCTAACAGCTTGAAACAATGACTGTTCGTTTGTCTCACAGAGGTTTTGAGAGTCAGGAATTAGGGAGCGTCCTAGCTGGTTGCTTCTGGCTTGAGGTTGCTCAGGAGTCAAGATGTGGTTCAGACTCAACTGAGGCTGGAGGATCCATTTCCAAGGCGGCTGTCTCACAAGGTCTGTGCTGGCTGGACCTGCACAGAATCCAGCTCCTGGACCTGCAGAATTCTCTATAGGATTGCTTGAATGTCCTCATGACATGGCGGCTGACTTTCCCCCACAAAGAGTGACCCAAGAGAAAGCAAGACAGGGCTGCAGTGTCTTTTATGACTTAACCTCAGAGGGCGCTCTGTCACTTCTGCAATATGCCATTGCATTAGTTACAGAGGCCAGGCCTGTTCAAGGTGGGAGGAGACTGTAAGAAGGTGGGTGTGAATACCAGGGACACAGCGGGAGGCAGGAATCAGTGGGGATCATCTTAGGAGATTCCAATTTCACAGGTGTGAGTGAAATGCAGGGATCCTGCCCTCCCCTTACTTTATTACTATTATTATTTTTACTTTTTCTCTTTTTAGAGATGATGTCTTGCTCTGTCACCCAGGCTAGAGTGTAGTGGCATGATTATAGCTCACTGCAGCCTTTAACTGAGGCTGGATGCCACAGCTTAGGAGATTCTGATTTTGCAGATGTGAGTGGAATGCAGAGGTCCTGCCCCACCCCCACCCTTTGCCCAGCTAATGTCCCCCAACCTTTTTTTTTTTTTTTTTTTGAGACAGAGTCTCGCTTCATTGCCCAGGCTGGAGTGCAGTGGTGGGATCTCAGCTCATCGCAACCTCCACCTCCTGGGTTCAAGTGATCCTCCTGCCTCAGCCTCCTGAGTAGCTGGGATTGCATGTGCGTGCCACCAAGCTGGCTAAATTTTGTATTTTTAGTAGAGACAGGGTTTCACCATGTTGGCCAGGCTGGTCTCGAACTCCCAACCTCAGGTGATCTGTTTGCCTTGGCCTCCCAAAGTGCTGGGATTACAGGTGTGAACCACAGCCTGATGCCCCTTGTTAACAAGTGCCCAGGGTAATCTGTTGTAGGCACTCTGAGCATATATTTCAGAAGATACCTGTATATCCATGACTACTCACCTCTCTGATTTTTTTTTTTTTAGGATAGATGCCCAGAAGTGGGTTTTCTTAGTGAAGGGGACACCCAAGCATAATGCTATTGGTATCTTCTATCACTCCATTCTCTAGAGAGGGGACCTCAGGCTCCACTCTGGATATGGAGCCTTGAAAGACCCTTCAACCACACTGAGTTGACTATGGCAATCCTGTTTGCCTGTTTTTAGGGTGTGGGTTGGACAGGAAGAGATGACTAGAATGACAGGCAGAATATATTTTGCGTTTCTTGCCTGACATCAGCAAAGCACTGAGGTTGGTGGCAGCGGTGAAGCTGTCAACCAGAAAAATGCATTAGCTCAGCACAGATTTACTAACTCAGTCTTCAGTTCCTCTTCAAGAGGGGCTGCGAATGGGTTCCTGAAATTTGCTTGCCCTGGGATGTGGGAGTGAGGGGGGCAGGAATGCCATTGGTATCTTTGGTTTGTGTATACAGTAGAAGACTTTGAACAACCCTGAAAATGACTCATTGGCCTGTACATGGACATTTAAAGAAAAGACCCTGAGCAGACTTCACTTTGGAGTCACACAGAGGGAGAGTTTGGGCCCCAGCTCTTCCTTGTTTGATTAGGAGAACTTGGGTGTTACTTGGTTCTTCTGAGCCTCGGTTTCTTAGTCTATATAACGGAGGTAATTATTACAATGGGTGTGTATAACTTTGAGATGAAAAAAGAGTAAAAAGCCCAAATAATTGGGGGTCATTTTGAAAATCAGATGATAGCTGGAAACCCTGCAGGGGCATCAGTTTTGTGTGGTCCTTCTTCTGATAACATCTATCTGATATATTGAGCTAGCTTTCCCGACCTCTGACTTAATGTGGTGTAGGTTAGCCCCATTCCTGCCTCCCTGGGTAGGCAATTTTGTTACAGGAAAGGGGTCCCAACTGAGACCCCAAGAGAGGGTTCTTGGATCTCGCATAAGAAAGAGTTCAGGGTGAGTCCATAGATTAAAGTGAAAGCAAGTTTATTAGGAAAGTAAAGGAATAAAAGAATGGCTGCTGGTTGCCCATTTTTATGGTTGTTTCTTGATGATATGCTAAACAAGAGGTGGATTATTCATGTCTCCCCTTTTTAGATCATATAGGGTAACTTCCTGACATTGCCATGGCATTTGTAAACTGCTGTTTGGGGCTTTCACAGTGGGAGTGTAGCAGTGAGGACGACCAGAGATCACTCTTCTTGCCGTGTTGGTTTCAGTGGGTTATAGCTGGCTTCTTTACAGCAATCTGTTTTATCAGCAATGTCTGTAAGACCTGTATCTTGTGCTGACCTCCTGTCTCATCCTGTTACTAAGAATGCCTTGACCTCCTGGGAATGCATCACAGCAGATCTCAGCCTCATTTTACCCAGGTCCTATTTAAGATGGAGTAGCTGTGGTTCACACGCCTCTGATGATTTTAGCTTTGGCCAGTCAGAGGACTTATTGCACCCCAAGCCACAACAAGGTTCAGGGAAGGCACATGACCCCAGCTGATCCAATCAGAGTGAATTCCAGGACTTGTGAGAGAGATCCTGATAAAGATGCATTCTCCTGCTGAGGGGCTGAGCTGGTGGGATGTAAGCCAGGAGCTGCTGTCATTTATTTTGTTACACTGGCAGAAACACCTACCTGAGAGTGAAGCCAACACAGAGACAAAAAAGAGAGAAGAACCAAATATTGATTCTGTCTTTTGAGCACTTGGATCAAGTTGCACCTGAACTTTCAAGTTATACAAGCCAGTAAATCCCCCTTTAGGCTTAAATCAGTTTGATTTGAGTTTCCGAAACTTTCAGTCTTGCATAGTAACTACTGAGGTAAAATTTGGGGCTATGTGAAAGCCCCAAATAGCAGCAAATTATCTGTGTTAAATTTCCATGCATTTGATACCTTTGCTGGAGATGAGGCAAGGTTATATTTTCCTGGGTCACTGTCTCATCCCCTTGGGAAAAGGAACTATTTGTGTTCATTTTGAAAAGCCAGACATCTGGCCACTCCTAGAGAAATAACATAAACTCTGTTTCTCAAAGCACGAGTGTGTCTTTAGAATGGAATATCTTCTCTGCTTACTGTATACCAGACACTCTTCAGAAATTAACGTGTTTCTTTGTAATTCACAGAAAAAATACCCTAACAAAACCCTGAATGAATAGAATTTATAGTTTTGGCTTTTTCTTCCATCCTTTTCTCATTAGATCATTGGCTCTTGCTACTAGCTTATATTACAATTTGATATGATAGTTGATTTAGCACAAATTTTTATGTGACAGGATAATTCATTGCAACACCATTAATTTGTGTTTTGTTTTGTTACAAGAAAAGACTCAGAATGGATGGGAGTTCTTTATAAATTCTCCTCTACTGCATACTGTTAAGAAGGGGAAAGAGGAGTGCTGGGTAGGTGGACATGCAATGTCTGCTACAAGTGGTACTCAATAAATGTTTCTTTTACTCTTTCCTCTTCTGTCTTGTTAGAACATCGAAACATACTAGAAGTGCTGTTGTCTGTAGGCAGAAGAATTCTCCCAGGGTCCATCAAAACCTACTCCATAGCCAATGACCTAAATATGAAGCCTGTGGATTCACATCAGACAGAGGACTGGTAGATGAGAGCTTTCGGGGCTGCTGCAGGAGTGCATAGGCTCTGACTCCATTATCCATCACAGAATGTTACCATTCAAAGATCAGTGATAAACATCCTAGATAATACTGGCAGCCAGGAGCTATAGAGCCCAGTTCCAAGAAGGCACTCGGTAATCTCAGGGAACTTGAACCATTCTGTTTGCCCTTCAGCTTGCAGCCCCTGGCTTATGGCTCAAAAGATAGGGAGATGAATGGCTTTGAGGAGTGGGGAAGAGGCAGAAACAATGAGTGAGGAGGGAGATCCCTCAACACCAGAAGGGTGGGAGCTCTGCAGATGCCTCAGTCCACTCTCTCATGGGATCCTGGGGAGGTGGCTGGACCCCTACTGGTGGTCAGGATGGGGAGGTGTGGAATGGCTGGGGTACGCTGAAAGAAGCTGGACCCTGGGTACTGGGCCCTCCAGCCTCCACAAACATTCCTGTGGCCAAACTTAATGGATTCTGCAGAGTTGGATGATAAACAGTAAGGTCATGGGGAAGTGAAGGCCAGAGTTTATCCTTTATTTCCTGGCCCCAAGTTAAACCTCTCATATTCTAATGTGACCTTAGGTGGAAAGACCACCTAAGGTCAAAACAGGGAGATTGATTTCTTGCCAATTCCATAGGTTGGGGGCTCAGAGTTGATTAAAAAATGTGCGTGGCATTTATTACACATTTCATTTTGCAGGTGATGTTTTGTAAACATAGCTATTATTTATTAGATGTTTACTAGTGCCACACACTGTGCTGAATATTTTAATTTGCAGTATTGACTTTACCCTTCAAAGCAACGCCATGATATTAGATATTATTTGCTACAAGTAATTTACATTTTGTAGATGAGGAAATTTGAGTCTTAGAGAGATTAGGTTGCTTGCTGTAGCATATGTTGTTGGTGCCCCTTCAAGCCCCACTCCTACCCCCTTGGGTTTTACCATTTCCGAGTCCGTGGGCAGGACTTCCATCTCCTAGCATTGGCAGCTCTTTGCCCAAGGACTCTCTTTGGCCACCAGATCCCCCATACATAGTAGGCCAGAAGTGCCTAGGGGTTAATGCCTCTGGCAGCATCCCTCAAATAATGACATATGGGAGTTGGAGTATTAATACCCCAGCTCCCTTGCTGCTTGGATGAGTTAGCATTGAGGCAGTGTCTAACATTGGTTCTCCAGCAGAATTCAGCTCCAGTGATAGCTTCCTTGATACACACCCTTTATTGGTTCCTCCTCTTCCCCACTCCCCTGTGGTGCTTCCTGAGGTCACTTTCTAAATCAACTATGTGCACTCAAACCCTTGTCTTAAAGTAAGTTTCTGAAGGATCCTGAACTAAGATACTTGCCCATGGTAAGTTGCAGAGCTGGGATCTAAATCCTGTTCTGCCTATCTCTAATGCCTGTGCACTTAGTCTTTGCACTGGAGGTTTCTTTTAAGCATGATATACCAGCATTTTGAGTGTCTGCAAGGACTCCATGATGTACAAGTTCTCTGCCACTTGGCAAGCTTGAAAGCAGTGATCTCAGATATGTGCATGTGAAGTGAGTGGGAACTACACAGACCCGTGATCTTATTTACTATGGAAGTGTCAGGGAGAGCAGTTTCCATAAGCCAATGCCAGGGTGGAATTCTTCTGCTCTTTGGTGGGAAAGAGGAGGGAGGAGTGTGCTGCTCTGAGGAGGGGTCTGTGTGCTGATGCTGAGTCTAGTTAGCATGCTGCTTGAGTACATCTCCTCCAAGCTGGCCATCTCTCAGCTGGGCGATAAAGTAATTTAACTAGGGCTGTCTTCCAGGCTAGAGCTCCTGGAGATTGCTCCCCATTTATCACGGAGGAAAAATCGGGATCCACAGCCCCTGGCTTGCCAGCATCATCTAGGCTGCATGTCATTGATCTTTGAATGGTGAAGTTCCGTGATGGGTAATGGAGACAGAGCCTGTACGCTCCAGCAGCCACAAAATCTCTTCTCAAACCAGTCCTCTGCCTGATGTTGTTCCACAGGCTGTGTGTTTACTCATTGGCAATGGGGTAGGAGTTAATGGACCCTGGGAGGATTCTTCTGCCGAGAGATGCCTGCTCTGCTGGTTCATCGTGATGTCTCTCAACAGAGGACTGGGAGGAGGGAAGAAAATGTGTTTTGAATACGACTGCAGTGGAAATTGTATGTTTCCTACATGCAGGGATCTGCAACCTTTAGTAAACATTTTTGGCTTTGCAGCCGTGTGGTCTCTGTTGCAACTATTTAATCCTGTTATTGTACCACAAAAGCAGCTATAGACAATATATAGATGAAAGACTGTGGCTGTGTTCCAATAAAACTTTATTTACAATAGCAGGCTGGGTTTGGCAGGCCAGCTGACTCTGGCCCACAGCACCCACCCTCTCTTACCCTCTTTCCTTATATGACCTGATTTTCATATCATCCTTCTCTTATATCCCTTGTGCTCCCAGGAGATTGACTCCATCCTCAGTCATCAAGGGTAGATTGTGATTGGTTTAAGCCAATCAGCATTCCATTTCTCTGCCCCCAGCCCCCCTCCCCTGGACAGAGTGATTGATTCAGAAGTGGACGGGTGACTGAAGTCAGCCAATGTGAGTGAATGTCAAGACCCTTTGTGAGTAGGGAGAAAGACAATTCGTGTCCATAGATTGCATGGGTTTCAAACATGAGACCTGGAGCTACTGCAGCTATTTTGTTCTCCCAAGGAAAGCCTGTTTGTGGATGAAGTCAGCCACAATGAGAAAGTAAGGATTATGAGAATTAGAAATGAAGAGTGAGCCCTGAGACTTTCCAATTATAAATTGCTTTTTAAAAAAATGCCAATTTGTGACCAGGCACGGTGGCTCACACCTGTAATCCCAGCACTTTAGGAGGCTGAGGCGGGCGAATCACTTGAGGTCAGGAGTTCGTGACCAGCCTGGCCAACATGGTGAAACCCCATCTCTACTAAAAATATAATAAATTAGGCATAGTGGTACCTGCCTATAATCCCAGCTACTCAGGAGGCTGAGGCAGGAGAATTGCTTGAACCCGGGAGGCGGAGGTTGTAGTGAGCCGAAATCGTGCCACTGCACTCCAGCCTGGGTGACACAGCGAGACTCTGTCTCAAAAAAAAAAAAAAAAAAAAAAAAAAATTATAATAATTACAAAAATTAGCCGGGTGTGGTGCTGTGCATCTGTAGTCCCAGCTACTCAGGAGGCTGAGGCAGGAGAATGGCTTGAACCTGGGAGGCAGAGGTTGCAGTGAGCTGCGATTGCGCCACTGCACTCCAACCTGGGTGGCAGAGAGACGCTTCTCAAAAAATAAAATAAAAAAATGAAAATAGGACAGGTGCAGTGGTTCACGCCTATAATTCCAGTACTTTGAGAAGCTGAGGTGGGCAGATCACAAGGTCAGGAGTTTGAGACCAGCCTGGCCAATATGGTGAAACCCCATCTCTACTAAAAATACACACACAAAAAAATTAGCTGTGCGAGGTGGCAGGCGCCTGTAATCCCATCTACTAGGAAGCCTGAGGCAGGAGAATCACTTGAACCTGGGAGGTGGAGGTTGTAGTGAGCCAAGATTGTGTCACTGTACTCCAGTGTGGGTGACAGTGCGAGACTCCATCACACAAAAAAATAAATAAATAAAAATAAAAAATGTCATTTTGAGATGAATTTTAAGTACTTAAGAATCTTAATAGGCTTTTTTTGTAGCTAGACATTGTGCTTCACAGATATCATCTAATTTAATAGTCATAACAACTCTATGTACAAGGCTTTCTAATCTCTATTTAGCAGATGCTGAGACTAAGACATAAAAAGATGAAGTGGCATGGTTGAAGTACACCGTGGAGACGATCATGAGTGGCCACCTGAAATCCCCCTGCATTCTCGTATTTCAGCATTACATCCGCCCCTGACCACAGTGATCGATGGCTCTTGGAAGAGGCATATGATGCAAGCTGAGCCCATCAGAATCCTCCTCTGGGATTTTTCTTTCTGGAGCTGGAGGAAAAGAGTTCTTTTTCTCTGTTTGTGCATCCACCTTTCTAGAAATCTTTTTTTCTACTTAAATCTGCAAGATTGTAGAGGGAGTAGCCATTGTTATAGTATAACCCTGCCTCTGGTCACAGTTGATTGGTTTAAAGGAAAACACTTGACCCAACCAAGACTAATTAGTCCTGTGTTGGTTTGAAAATATATCTGTGAGAGGCGTTTGAATCAGAGTGACTCCATCTTGAGTGAGGGCTGGAAAATGAGGCTGGGACCTGCTGGTCTGCATCCTCAGGAAGTTTGGCATTCTGAGCCTCTAGATGTTTACGGTTAAGGGAACAAATTAATAATGTTTACTAAACAGATCCAGACTTGGGAGTGTCCATATATCCTGATATCTGGAGAACATAGGCATTTCTAATTTTGCTTTAAAGATAGTAATATAGATTCTTGCAAAATATAGTTATTAAGAAAATTGATCCTCTGTCACAAACCCTTAGAGCACATCTCCCCATATATACAAGCATTGTACCTAGCGGGGATGTGTTCCTCCTCTTACTTTCAGGAACATCCTACTCTGTCTATGGAGTAGCTGTCCTTTCACCACTTTACTTTCTTTGCTTTTACTTTGCACTGCAGACTCACCCTGAATTCTTTCTTGCACGAGATCCAAGAACCCTCTCTTGGGGTCTGTACTGGGACCGCTTTCCTGTAACATATTTCTGGCGTCCCAGAAGGGACTATAGTGAGCAAACCACTGACTTTGGGTAAGCGGTGGGATCCTGTAACATATTCACAGGTTCTTTGATACTCCTTCCTTCAAAAAGTGAAGCTCTCCCTTTCATAAAACGTGGGCTGACAGTCCTCAGCATGGGGACGGCAGGAAGATGATGTAAAAGGCACGGAGGGGCTGGAGAGAGGCCATGGCAACAGGGAGGGGAATAGCATGGGGCTGCACCATGAGAGGATGATGGTGCGTTTCATTGAGATTGGAAGACTCTTGTTTCCCTCTCCCTCAACCTGTGGTCCTTCACTGGGGCCTTGCTTCCACTCTTGTCTCCCAAATAGTTGAGTTCTGCACAGCAGCTGGGCTGATCTTTAGGCAACATTATTCTTGTATGCAACATGCTTGATTTGTTCCCCATGAGGAACGTACTTTATTCTTCCATCTTCACAGGCATGAAGGGTCTGAACCTCATTAACTCCTTCATTAATACTCCTGGCTATGATGATCTTATCCTGACCAAACACCTTTTGTGCTTCTAACACGCCGAAACTGTATCCATTCAGGACCATTTTTTAAAAATGAAAATGTTTTATTATATCAAGCAATAAATACATACAAAGATTCAAAAAAAAAAAAAAAAAACGTGGGCTGAACTTAGGGACTTGCTTTAACTTAATAGAATGATGGTATGTGATGTCTGAGGCTGATCATAAGAGGGATAGTTTCTGCCAGATGTTTTCTGTCTTTTACAAAAATATTTAAATATTGATTTATTTATTCTTTTCAATCCAAATCGGTTTCAGGCAATGTTCTCTCTCCCAGATCACTCCCTTCAGGTGAAGCCAACTGCCTTGTTGTGCAGAGGCTCCAGCCTTCTGTGGAGAGGCCCACATGGAGAGGATCTGCCTTCGCTAGCAGGAGCTTTACAGCCACGTAAGTGACTTCTTCTGGAAGTGGATTCCCCAGCCCCAGTTAACAGCATTCTAATTGTTAACCAAAAAGTGACTGAGGCCATTAGAGGTTTATTTAGCTAAGGTTGAGGATGCAACCAGGAAAAACAGAAATCACAGGAGCATCTGTGATCTCTGCTTTTCTCCAAAGGGGACTTTGTATGCACTCTGGTATTTAAAGGAGAAAGAGCAAGGAGTGGGAGACAGGAGGAAGCGAGGGAGATATGCAGTGAGGTAGATGGTTACATTCTTGTGAGGCCCTGATTAGTCTCAATAAATCTAAACTTTAGGCGGGGCACAGTGACTCATGCCTGTAATCCCAGCACTTTGGGAGGCTGAGGCAGTTGGATCACTTGAGGCTCCAGACCAGCCTGGCCAACATGGCAAAACCACGTCTCTACTAAAAATACAAAACTTATCTGGTGTGTAGCTGTAATCCCAGCTACTCAGGAGGTGGAGGCAGAAGAATTGCTTGAACCTTGGAGGTGGAGGTTGCAGTGGGCCTTTCAAGATTGCACCATTGCACTACAGCCTGGGCAACAGAGCAAGACTCTGTCTCAAAAAAATCAATCAATCAATCAATCAATCAATCAACATTGTACATGTGAAAAGAGGGAGTAGAGGAAAAAGTCAATTATGTATTATCTCCCTCAGTAAATCTATATTTTACATACGATAAACATGAAAAGAGGGAGTAGAGGAAATGAGGTCATGATTTGGGTTGTGAAATCACAGCTGTCTGTTTGGGAACAAAAGGAAGACAGTAGTGGTGGCTCAGTTCCCAAGCTTAACTTTCCCTTTGGCATAGTGAGTTTGGGGTCGCATAATTCTTTTTTTTTTTTTTTTTTCAGAAGATGATTTCTGGCATGGGAGACACTGAGCCATACTCACCCAGCTAAGCTGCCCCTGGATTCCTGACCTGCAAGACACGAAGTGAGATAATAAATGGTCTTGTAAGCCTTTCCGTTTTTGGGTAATTCATTGTGCAGCAGTAGATAACTGATACCAGACCCTTCACTGAGTCTTTTGGGCTTGAAATGGAGAGAGTCAGGCTAATTTGGGATTTGGGATCTCTTGGCAGACATTATTTCCTATCATAAAGATGAGAATGCCAGAAGAAGCCAGTTTCCAAGCAAGAGAGGGCAAAATGAGAGAGGGAGAGTTGGAGAGAGAAAGAAGAGAACAGAGAGAAGACTGAGGTGTGTGTGTTATTTCTACCATTTTTGGGTGACAAAACCCAGATTTACCTTTGCAGGGATGAGTCTTTTCCCACTCTGTGTTCATTTCGTTCGATAGATCTGGCTGCACGCCCTCGCTTCCTGGGTGATTATGTAATTTACATAGTTTTAGCGTCAATATGAAGTAGTTTCTGAAGCTAGCCTCTGGGGTTTTCAGTTATCTGAGCCAGTATTTCCTCCCCACTTTTGTTTGCTAAACTTGGTTTGACTTGAGTCTCACAAGTGAAAGGGACTTCACTGAAACAGGAGCAGAGAGAAGCAGCAGATAGAGATTAAGAAATTTCTTGAGAATGTACAAATTCCTGGATCCAGCTGTTCCCCAAACCCAGGCAAATCCTGCCTTCACTAACAACAGCCGGGCAGCAGCAACAGCAAACGTTTATTGAATGCTTATAATGAATTCCACCTTTTGCTAATTTAGTTTCTCTCACTCACAATCAAGAAAGGCTTAAAGAATACAATATCCACTGCAAAAATATCTGGAAGGGGAGATATGTGCCAAAGGAAGCAAAATAAATCAAGGTTTACAAAAAGACAAAGGTGAAAGATTGTGTAAGACCATAACTGTGTCACGTGTAAATTTTGCCTAGACTTTCTCTGTATTTAGGACACCCTGTGACAGGGACCTCAGCCCCATGGGGAGACCTTAATGGATTAGATGCTAAGCTGATGCAGGCTTGGGGAGTTGCCAGAGAAGCCTAAGCAAGGCATACATCTAAAAGCTTTCTGAATAGTTAAAATTAGGACCTAAATCTATCTTCTTCTTAAGAATGACAGGGATGGGGCGGGTGCGGTGGCTCACACCTGTAATTCCAGCACTTTGGGAAGCTGAGGCGGGCGGATCACTTGAAGTCAGGTGTTCAAGACCAGCCTGGTCAACATGGCGAAACCCCATCTCTACTAAAAATACAAAAATTAGCTGGGTGTGGTGGCGCATGCCTGTAATCCCAGATACTTGGGAGGCTGAGGCAGGAGAATTGCTTGAATCTGGGAGGCAGAGGTTACAGGGAGCCAAGATTGCGCTATTGTACTCCAGCCTGGATGACAGAGCCAGACTCTGCTTCAAAAAAAAAAAAAAAAAAAAAAAAAAAGAATGACAGGGATGGAAGATGGTGTTGGAAGGGGGAGGTTTTTAAATTGAGAAACCATATTCCTCATGTATTCTTTTTTTCTCTCTTAGATTTTTTTCCTTTTTTGCATAGAATATGAAGTTCAAGTTCTGTTGTTATTGTTGTTGTTTTTTTTTTTGAGACAGAGTTTCACTCTTGTTGCCCAGGTTGGAGTGCAATGGTGGGATCTCAGCTCACTGCAACCGCCGCCTCCCAGATTCAAGTGATTCTGCCTCAGCCTCCCAAGTAACTGGGATTACAGGCATGCGCCACCACACCCGGCTAATTTTTTGTATTTTTTTTTTTTAGTAGAGATGGTGTTTCTCCATGTTGATCAGGCTGGTCTTGGACTCCCAACCTCAGGTGATCCGCCTGCCTCGGCCTCCCATAGTGCTGGGATTACAGGCGTAAATCACTGCAAATGGCCTACGAAGTTCAAGTTCTACTTCCTCTCTCTCCAGAGGTGCCCGCTTTTTAACAGTTTAGAGTGTATTCTTGAAAGTTTTTTCTATGCATTTGCACACATATACATCTGCCTATATGTAGTTTTGCATTTACTTTCTTTTTTTATTTATAACATAGCAAGTGTGTTTATTTTGGGTATAAACTATCTTTCATTGAACTGTGAGATGTTTCTGAAGATCCAAGAGAAGTGGACACAGCCAGAGTAGTTTATAAGCAGAATAGCTCATAAACCTGGTATGGAAAAGACCATTTCTTGAACTCACAGAACAATGTCTTTAAAATTTCATTCCTAAAAAAGTACAAGCTGTTCTGGATAACAAAGTGGGAGACCTTGTGATAACCATTGTTTCTTCAGGATACTTTCCATTTTATGTATCCAGTGTCATTTCTAAATACTTAATAGACCATCACTGAAATAGAGTGTATTATTCAGAATAGAAGGTATATACATTTACTATAAATACTTATCTTGCATATACTGTGCACATATGTGGTTTTCAAGAGCTTCAAGTATGGTAGAAATTTTTGACTGGCCCTTTTGGTGAACACCAGGCTATGGGCTGCATAAGTGGTAATGTCAGGCCCCTGAGCCCAAGCTAAGCCATCTATCCTCTGTGACCTGCAGGTATGCATCCAGATGGCCTGAAGCAACTGAAAATCCACAAAAGAAGTGAAAATAGTCTTAACTGATGACAATCCACCACTGTGATTTGCTCCCGCCCCACCCTAACTGATATTCTCCCCCGCCCTTAATAAGGTACTTTGTAATATTCTCCCCCACCCTTAAGAAGGTGCTTTGTAATATTCTCCCCGCCCTTGAGAATGTACTTTGTATGTCTATCCCAAACCTGTAAGAACTAATGATAATCCCATCAACCTTTGCTGACTCCTTTTTCGGACTCAGCCCGCCTGCACCCAGGTGAAACAAACAGCCTTGTTGCTCATACAAAGCCTGTTTGGTGGACTCTCTCCACATGGACGTGTGTGACAGTAACACAATTCCTGGCACTCTTCTTTAGTTCCAGCTCTGGCAGAGATCTTCTCACTGTCGGAGACATTTGAAGTAGAATAACTCCATCTTAAATAGGACCTGGGTGAAATAAGGCTGAAACCTGTTGGGCTGCATTCCCAGATGGTTAGGCATTCTCAGTCACAGGATGAGACAGGAGGTCAGCACAAGATACAGGTCATAAAGACTTTGCTGATAAAACAGCTTGCAGTAAAGAAGCCGGCCAAAACCCACTGAAACCAAGATGGCGATGAGAGTGACCTCTGGTCGTCCTCACTGCTACACTCCCACTAGCGCCATGACAGTTTACAAATGCCATGGCAACCTCAGGAAGTTACCCTATGTGGTCTAAAAAGGGGAGGCATGAATAATCTACCCCTTGTTTAGCATATCATCAAGAAATAACCATAAAAACTGGCAACCAGCAGCCCTCGGGGCTGCTGTGTTTATGGATTAGCCATTCTTTTGTTCCTTTACTTTCCTGATAAACTTGCTTTCACTTTATGGACTCACCCTGAATTCCTTGTTA
Organism: Chlorocebus sabaeus; assembly: GCF_047675955.1. Taxonomy (NCBI): domain Eukaryota; kingdom Metazoa; phylum Chordata; class Mammalia; order Primates; family Cercopithecidae; genus Chlorocebus; species Chlorocebus sabaeus. The sequence continues at coordinate 105,557,351 of NC_132914.1, read as the reverse complement.
TGCAAGATCCAAGAACCCTTTCTTGGTGTCTGGATCAGGACCCCTTTCCTGTAACATCACCATGGTTGATGATGTTTGAGGGAATTATGGCTAATATGTGTTCCTTTTGCGTCTGGGTGCTGCTGTAACATAGGTTCCTGGCAAGTAAATAGGGCCTAGTTTAAAGACCATTTCAACTAGGCGGTTAAGGAAATGAACTCATTTTCATCTTTGGTGAGTATTGAGCGACATCAGTATTTCCCATAGTGTTTGCTCTCTGGATACCTGAGGTATAGGAAACAACTACATTAGAAACACTTTTGGAAGCCTGGGCCACTTGAAATTGTTATAATTAAAGTTTCGATGCTACGAAAGAAATAGCACTCGAATATAAAATTTTCTTTTTAATTCTCAGCAAGGCAAGTTACTTCTATAGAAGAGTGCGCCCTTACAGATGGAGCAATGGTGAGTGCACACTTGGACAAGGGAGGGGAAGGGGTTCTTATCCCTGACACATGTGGCCCCTGCTGCTGTGTCTTTCCCCTGTTGGCTAGGGTTAGACCTCACAGGCTAAACTAATTCCGATTGGCTAATTTAAGGAGAGTGATGGTGTGAGTGGTTTGGCGGGAAAAATGGTAATGCAGGGTGGAGAATGAGTCAGGGCAGAGCAGGTAGCAGGTAATCGGAATGAGTCAGGGTGGAACAGGTAATCGGAAAAGGTTGCTTTATGAGGAAGTTTAGTTTAAAAGTAGAAGGCAAAGAATTGAACATACGACATACTGATTCTTTGAAAAGAAATTTAGAACTCATGTCTAACAAAATGTATTAAAGGTCTAAAGTTCACATTCAGGATTTATGATTCTGATTTTTTCCCCCAAGACCATTTCCTTTCTTTTTAATAATACTTATATTATAAATGGGTCTTGTGCACACAAGGAAATCTTCATTTTTAAAAAGAGATATATTTAATATTTCAACAGCATATTATCCATTCCTTTGTTAATGGGCATTTAATTGTTTCCATCTATTTTGTGTCTGTTTCAAGCACACCTTTCTCCATATATATTTGTGCACGTGTATGTCTGTAGGAAAGATGGGTCCTAGAAATAGAGTTGAGAGGGTAGAAGTTTATGCAAGTTTTGAAGTTTTATGGAATCTGCCATTGTCTTGGAAAAAGCTATGCCTTGTCATTTTGGTGAGTTTAAGCTCCTGTTACTCTTTGCCTTGTCAAGGCTGGGCAATATCCAGTGTTTTGTTTTTGCTCATCTGATTGGTGAAAGGATATCCTTTTGTTGTTTTAATGTGAATGAATTTCCTTTATTTTTTCAACTTTCAAAAACTTCCTTTTTCTTGAATCCGCCCACCATCCCACTTCCTGCCGCTCTTAGATTCCACATTTCCTTTCTTTTCCAAGTGAACCCAGCTGCCAGAATTCTTTTCAAGCTACAAGACTTCAGGGCTGGGCTCTTCAAGGGTATAATTAGCATAATCAAATCCCTGGCTTTAAGCCACTCACTACTCTCAACACTGCATTTAAGGAAATTAGGAAGATGGCTTTGATCACTTTCAGGAGGTGGTGGTGGTCTGGGCCTTTCACGTTTGAGATTTCCCTGGGGTACTGGGTGCCAGTGGGTTTGGTAGAGAGAATGGGGTAAGGGTGTTGAGGGCAAGGAAGGGCTTCTTGGGACCCCAAGGACATCTTCAATTGATGATGATTTGCAATTAAAGTCAAAGAAAGATGTGCAAGTCAGGATTAGGGGTTAAGGGTGTATGTTAGTGGGGAGATGGTGGAATCAATAATTAAAATACAAAATACACATGTGCTAGGGACAGCGCTAAAGACCTGAAATGTATGACCTTATGTAGTCCACACAACAACCCTGTGAAGTTGGTTCTGGTGTTATCCCCCTTTATAAATGTGAAAACAAGGTTCAGAGAGTTGAATTGCTTTGATTAAGACCACACAGCAGGTAGGTGGCTGACTAGGACTCCAACTCCTGCTGTCTTGCTCCCTCTTAAACATTGCAAATACTGCCTCCCACTGCAAGGTAATGTTGGACTAGCCCTGTACAGCCTAAAGATGCACCTGGACGTATATTACTTGATTTCATATAAACCACCTGTGAGATTGTTACTGGAAAAACCAAACTCTGTGAAATATGTAAAGAGGTTTATTCTGAGCCAATATGAGCGATCACAGCCCAGGAAACCATCTCAAGAGGTCCTGAGAAAGTGCCCAAGGAGGTTGGGTTGTAGTTTGCTTTCATACATTTTAGGGAGGTGGTGATACAGGCAAAGACAGAAATCAATACATGGAAGGTATACAGTGGTTTAGCCTGAAAAGATGGGATGAAGTAGGGGCTTATAGGTTATAGATAGATTCTGAGAATTCTGAGATTTTCTTTTTTCTTTCTTTTTTTTTTGAGGTGGAGTTTCGCTCTTGTCGCCCAGGCTGGAGTACAATGGTGTGATCTCGACTCACTGCAACCTCCACCTCCCGGGTTCAAGTAATTCTCCTGCCTCAGCCTCCTGAGTAGCTGGGATTACAGGCATCCGCCACCATGCCTAATTTTGTATTTTTTTAGTAAAGACAGGGTTTCACCGTGTTGGCCAGGCTGGTCTTGAACTCCTGACCTCAGGGATCCACCCGCCTCGGCCTCCCAAAGTGTTGGGAACAGGCCTGAGCCACTACCCACATGCGATTCTGAGATTTTCTGTTTCGCAATTGGTTGAAAGAGTTAAGCCTTGTCTGAAGATTTGATGCCACTAGAAAGGGGATGCTTAAGTTAAGGGGGGTTGTGGAAGCCAAGATTCTTGTTATGCAGATGAAGCTTCAAGGTAGTAGCTTTCAGAGAGAATAGGTGGTAAATGTCTTTTTTTGGACTTTAAAAGGTATCAGACCCTTAGTTAATCTCTGGTAGATCCAGGAAAGGATGGAAAAAGGAATCTGTAGATTCTCTACACATGCAAATTTCCCCCCACAAGATATGGCTTTGCAGGGCCATTTAAAAATATGTCAAGAAATGGGCTGGGTGCGGTGGCTCACACCTGTAATCCCAGCACTTTGGGAGGCTGAGGGAGGCGGATCACTTGAGGTCAGGAGTTCAAGACCAGCCTGGCCAACATGGCGAAACCCTGTCTCTACTAAAAATACAAAAATTAGCTGGGCGTGGTGGTGCGCACCTATAATCCCAGCTGCCTGGGAGGCTGAGGCACAAGAATCGCTTGAACCTGGGAGGCAGAGGTTGCAGTGAGTCAAGATCGTGCCACTGTACTCCAGCCTGGGTGACAGAGTGAGACTTGTCTAAAAACAAAACAATATGTCAAAGAAATGTATTTTGGGGTAAAATGTTTTGATTTTCTTCAAGGTTTGCTGTCTATCATGTGATGTTATACCACATTCAGGTTGGAATTTGGTATCCTATTGCCACAAAGACTGTTTTGTCAGTCTTCTTGTTACTGGAAAGGGGTCCTGATCCAGACCCCAAGAGTGGGTTCTTGGATCTCGCACAAGGAAGAATTCTGGGCAAGTCCACAGAGTGAAGTGAAAGCAAGTTTATTAAGAAAAAAATAAAGGAATGGCTACTCCCTAGGCAGAGCAACCCTGAGGGCTACTGTTGTCCATTTTTATGGTTATTTCTTGGTTATATGCTAAACAAGGGGTGGATTATACATGCCTCCCCTTTTTAGATGCTATAGGGTGACTTTCTGAGGTTGCCATGGCATTTGTAAACTGACATGGTTCTGGTGGGAGTGTAGCAGTGAGGACGACCGGAAGTCACTCTCATCACCATCTTGGTTTTGGTGGGGTTGTAGCTGGCTTCTTCACAGCAACCTGTTTTATTAGCAAGGTCTCTATGACCTGTATCTTGTGCCAACCACCTGTCTCATCCTGTGACTAAGAATGCCTTAACCGTCTGGGAATGCAGCCCAGTAGGTCTCAGCCTTATTTTACCCAGCCCTTATTCAAAATGGAGTTGCTCTGGTTCTAACACCTCTAACATTATAATCGCTATTTTCATGTTAGTGCTGGTCGGTTGTGCCTAACTCCGAAAGGGAAGGGGTGTAACAAATGAGGCATGTCTGATTTTTCTTCCTATCATGGCCAGGCCTTCAGTTTCTTAGGTTTCTCTGGGATCCTCTTGGCCAAGAGGGGTGTCTTGTTCAGTCAGTTGGGGGGCTTAATATTTTATTTTTGGTTTATAAGGTAAATTTATTATCCTCATTCTTATTGCAGAGGAAACTGAGGCTTAGGAAAGGTAAGTGGGGGAACCAGGACTTGAACACAAGCTTTCAATATGCAGCTCTGTCATTTTGACCCCCTCACAATTGAATAAACCGAAGATCCTAAAGGTCAATATTTTTCTGTTGAATGTTTATCTCAGTCTTGTAGACAAGCACAAAACACTTACCAGCGAGCATTGTCACACACTGGTAGACAAATTAAGACAAAAACTTGTTAAAGAAACAAAATGACTCTTACTTTTATGATTAAAGAAGCAATACATGTCCGTTATTGGAAAGTTAGAAAACAGAAACAACCAAAAGAATATTAAAATGATCAATGTCGTGGTTGATTTTGTGTGTTAATTTGACTGAGTCATGGGGTGCCCAGATATGGTCAAGCATTATTCTGGGTGTGTCTGTGAGAGTGTTTCTGGATAAGATTAACTTTTGAATCTGCAGACTGAATAAAGCTGATTTTCTTCCCTGATGTGAGTGGGTCTAGCCCAGTAAGTTGGGGGCCTAAACGGATCACAGCAACTGAGTAAGAGGAAGCTTCTCCTTCTGGACTACTTGAACTTGGACATCTGTCTTCTCTTGCCCTCAGACTGGAACCCACACTGTCAGCTTTCCTGGTTCTCAGGCCTTTGGACTCAGACTGGAACTACACCATCAGCCCTCCTGGGTCTCCAGCTTGTCAACTGCAGGTCTTGGGACTCCACAGCTTTCATAATTGCTAGTTCCTGATTCTCTCTCTCTCTCTCTCTCTCTCTCTCTCTCTCTCCCCCCCCCCCCACCGTGTGTGTGTGTGTGTGTGTGTGTGTGTGTGTGTATGTATGTATATAATGTCTCTCTGGTGAACATTGACTAATACAACTCATAGTCCTAAATAAGATCTTTTTTTATCCTTTTACTATATAGTATTCCAGCCTTTATCTATGCATCCACATACACTGCTTTTTCATTTCACAGCATATAACAAATATATTTAAATAATCACCATTCTTTCAATGTGCCGAGAGCAAGTTTATTTATGTCTTTAAGTCATATTTATTGTGAGTCTTAAACTCTTTGAGTGCTAGACATGAGAGAAGGGGCCCTACCTCATGGTACTTACGGTCTAGCTAGACAGAAAAAATTTAAACAAGCAGTTACACAAAAATTTCTTAATTATACTTGTGATAAGTGTTATAATTTAAAAAAATGTATATAGGGATCTTCTAGAATATATAATAAACTCACTGAATGTAGCTCTGTGAGGTCAGGGGAGGGTTTTTAAAGGAGGAGACAATGAGGCAGAGACCCAAAGGATAAGTCGGACTCAGTAAGTCAAAGGGTGGGAGGAAGGGCGTTCCAGGCAGAGAGAACAGGACATGTAAAGGCTCAGAGGGAGGCAGGAGCTGCCTGAGAACCAGAAAGAAGGCCGCTGTGGCTGCTGGGCAGTGAGCCAGCAGGAATGGAGGGAGGGGGCATGTTGCAACGGCTGTTTTTGTAGAGACGGGGTCTCACTATGTTGCCCAGGCTGTGACATTTCTAAAGCTGATTTTATTACTGTAATCAGGAAGCAAATAAAGGTGTGGGAGTGGGGAAACAAACCCAGACGGCATCACGGAAACGCAACAAAAATTTTCTTCAACTCTTGTAGCCATGGCAGAGAATTGTCAGGCAACAAAAATATGTAGGGGGTACAGAGAGGAAGGGGTTCTGTACTTTATTCCTATTCTTCAAAGATTCTAGAATAACAGCCATTTAGTCATTTAGTTCAATACAATTCCATCAAAATCCCCGTTTATTGAGTCCCTGTTATATGGCATTCTTAATGGTGAGCGTTAGAATTCTGTCTCTCAATGCCTCCCTGGAAAAGAGTTAGAAACCATCACTAGGTGGTCTGCTGTGGAGAGATTTTATGTTTGAATAAAGGTAAAGACAAAAAAAAAAATTAATCAGGACAAGTAATCAAAGTGAAATTGAATCTGCATGCTAAAGAGAAGTTCCACCATCTTTGCTGAGTGATTAGGATTAAATAGAAATATCTGTTTTCTTCTCCTCTTCAACCTTTTTCCCAGTGTTGTTTTTTTTCCCCTCTAAAAGTAAAGAGAAGTCTTAACAAGCGCCTCTGTGAATGATGCGAAGTTCTCTTGGAGTTTTCAATTTGGCTGTATTGATTTATAAGGTCTTTTCAATTACTGAATTCTTCTTGGTGGCAGAGTGCAGGGCCCCCATACGTGAGAATCATGCTCTATTGATCCCAGGTACTTAGAAAGGGGCATTTGTGTGTCTGCAGTAGATTGATGAAGTTGCAAATAATGAAGCTTCCCACGCAACATTTATTAAATGAAAATCTAGAATTCATTAACACAAGAACTTGTCTTGTATTAGAAACAAAGAAGGGGCTTGAGAAAAAAATAGGAACTACAGTAGTTATCATGAACATAATATATGAAGCAATTTGAATTCAAGGGAAGGCAATTTGGAATCTTATTAAATTTTCTTCTCTTCTTTTATTGTGTGAGCATGGTTGGGTGGCTTCTGGGGAGCCATCGATCAAAACTCAGGTGCATGGGGAGCTGGAGCCTGGCTAAAGAGACCAGTTCTCAAATTCTTGCTGTAGTTAAAATGGGACTACCACCCAGTGTTTAGTATCTGGCCCAAAACAGGAACTTAATAAATATAAATGAGAAATTACAAGTGAATGAATGAGTGAATTACGGTAATGAATGATTAGGAGAGATTACTGAACATTAGCTGTGGTTGCTGAGAGAGACTGGCACAGCTATTTAGCTAAGCCCAGTTATACTCCATTCCCAATTCACCTATTCACTCATTCACTCACTCACTCACTCACTCATTCACTCACCAAACATTTGTTGAGAATGGATCATGTACAAGGTACTATGTTAAGCACTGTGTTAGTTTTCTAGGGCTGTCTTAACAAATGACTACAAACCTTTAAAGCAGCAGAGATTTTTTCTCTTACAGCTCTAGAGGCTGGAAGAACAAACCCAGAGAAGGATCCTTTCTTGTCTCTTCCAACTTCTGGTGCCCAACGCATTCCTTGGCCTACAGCAGCATAACTCCAATTTCTGCCTCTGTCTTCATATGGCCATTTCCCTGTATGTCTGTGTCTCTGAATCTCCCTTTCCTTATAGGAACACCTGCCACTGGATTTAGGGCCTACTCTAATCCAGTATGACCTCATCTTAACTTGGTAACATTGGCAAACACCCTGTTTCCAAATAAGGTCACTTTCATAGGTTCTTGGTGGATGTGAATTTAGTGGAGACACTTCAACCCAGCACAAGCACTATGGGGGATACCCAGATTGGTGCCCAACTGCTATGAGCTAACATTTGAGAGGGGAGATAAAAAAACACAGGCCGGACAATTTGCAATTGCAAAGATATGGAAACAACCTAAGTTCCCATCACATAAGAAGTGGATAAAGAAACTATGGTATATATACACCATGGAACACTTCTCAACCATAAAAAAGAACAAACTAATGTCTTCTGCAGCAACTTGGTTGGAGCTGGAGGCCATTATTCTAAGTGAAGTAACTCAGGAATGGAAAACCCAATATCATATGTTCTCACTTATAAGTGGGAGCTAAGTTATGAGGACGCAAAGGCATAAGAATGATATAATGGACTTTGGGGACTCTAGGAGAAAGGTTGGGAGGGGAGTGAGGAGAAAAAGACTAGAGATTGGGTACAGCGTACACTGCTCAGGTGACGGGTGCACTAAAATCTCAGAAGTTACCACTAAAGAACTTATCCATGTAACCAAAAACCACCTGTATCCCCAAAACTATTAGAATAAAAATTAAACACACAGGCTGGGATTTGGGGCCCATGCCTGTAATCCCAGGACTTTGGGAGGCTGAGGCAGGAGGATTGCTTGAGCCCAGGAGTTTGAGGCTACAGTGAGCTATGATTGCCCCACTGCACTCCAGCCTGGGCAACAGTGTGAGATCCCATTTCTTTAAAAAAAAGAGGCCAGGTGCAGTGGCTCACGCCTGTAATCCCAGCACTTTGGGAGGCCAAGGCGGGAGGATCACAAGGTCAGGAGATCGAGACCAGCCTGGCTAACATGGTGAAACCCCGTCTCTACTAAAAATACAAAAAAATTAGCTGAGCATGGTGGCGGGCACCTGTAGTCCCAGCTACTCGGGAGGTTGAGGCAGGAGAATGGCGTGAACCTGGGAGGCGGAGCTTGCAGTGAGCCAAGATCGTGCCACTGCACTCCAACCTGGGCAACAGAGCAAGACTCTGTCTCCAAAAAAAAAAAAAAAAAAAAAAGTGTGGCTGGGCGCAGTGGTTCACTCCTGTAATCCCAACACTTTGGGAGTCCGAGGCGGGTGGATCACTTGAGGTCAGGAGTTTGAGACTAGCCTGACCAACATGGTGAAACCCCATCTCTACTAAAAATACAGAAATTAGCTGGGTGGTAGTGGCGTGTGCCTGTAATCCCAGCTACTTGGGAGGCTGAGGCAGGAGAATCGCTTGAGCCTGGGAGGCGGATGTTACCATGAGCTGAGATTGTGCCACTGCACTCCAGTCTGGGTGACAGAGTATGACCCTGTCTCAAAAAAAAAAAGAAAAAGAAAAAAAAGAAAAACCACATAGATTCCCATGGTACCTGCCAATTTACAGTGCATCAAGCCGGTGCCCTGCTTTATCCTCTTGAGTTCTTCATGAAACTTGATGAAATAGAGAGGGTACGCTCATTTTTAGAGATGAGGAAATGGAGGTTCAGAAAGGTGAAGTCACACAGCTAGTAACTGACAAGGCCCAGGTCTTACTGATTCTTTTTGCATGTACATGGTAGGAAAGTTAGAAAACACAGATAAGCATAAAGAAAAAGAAAATTAAAATCTAACCACACATAGGTAAGCATTTACAAATTTTGGTATGTAATCCTTCCAGAATTTATAATGAATACATTTCATCTACCGAGCACTCCTCTCCCCACCTTAGGAACTGGCCATGTTCCCATCTACGCCTCCCTGGCAGGCTCCTGGGAGCCATGTGTGGGCACCACCACCCAGTCCTGGCTAGGGTTAAGTAAGGCACAGGCTCCAGGTCCACACTGATTCAACAGTCCTTTAACTAGGGACTTGAGATAGAGACCAAGAGCTTCCAGCCTCAGTCTTGTTGATGCCTGAAGTGAAGCAGGCGAAGAGTCTGGAATGGGCCACACTGCATTACAGAATAGGCTTAGGAACTGAGATAACTGGTCTGCAGTGAAGGAGTAGAAGGAGGGCAAGGAGAGAGAATTTTGGAGATGATTCCTACAACCTAGTCACATCTTACCCTCGAGTTCTCGAAGTGTCCTTATGGCAAACCTCCCTTTTCCAACTCAACTAGATGGAAAGGGTTTCTGTTACATGCAGCCAAGGGTCTTGTGGCAAGTGGCAGAAAAAAACAAAAAAACAACATAAAGACATTTGTTTATTTACCAAGATGCCTGGTGAAAGGTAGTTCTGGAAGGTAGTTCTAGGATGGTTCCATGTCAGCAAAGGCATAGGTACTTAACTGTCTTTTTGTCCTGCCTTCCCTGGTGTGTAGGCAATGATTCCTCTCGTGGTGACAAGATGGCTGCCACTTCTCTGAGAATCACATCCTCACAAGATAGCATCCAGATCCAGGAAGGGAAGACAGCCAAAGCAGGAAAGGCACTGTCTCTGCATGTACCACTCTTCTGTTGAAGGGAGTGTGAAGATTACCTTCTGAAAACCTCTCAGCAGGTTTCTCTTAAGTCTCATCAGTCAGATCAGGGTTACATGCCCGCTTCTACACTAGTCACTGGAAGGGGGAAATTGGTGTGCCATGACTGGTTTAGACAAATTGTAATTCACCCTCTAGAGTTGAACATATTTTTAACAGAGTCAAATCAAAGGAGGCAGAATGGTATTGGGAGGGTAACCCATAAACTACTCCAGGAGTGCTAATAAAGTGTCTATAACATTTTTCAATCTATGATAGTCATTTAAAATACTGTGACCATCTTTCCATTTTGATAAATACACAAAGTGCATGCTTCTATCAATTTGTGATGGTTAATATTGAGTATCAACTTAATTGGAATGAAGGATGCAAAGTATTGATCCTGGGGGTGTCTGCGAGGGTGTTGCCAAAGGAGATTAACATTTGAGTCAGTGGCCTGGGAAAGGCAGACCCACACTTAATCTGAGTGGGTACCATCTAATCAACTGCCAGCACAGCCAGGATATAAAGCAAGCATAAAAATGTGAAGAGGCTAGACTGGCTTAGCCTCCCAGCCTACATCTCTCTCCCGTGCTGGATGCTTCCTGCCCTTGAACATCGGACTCCAAGTTCTTCAGCTTTGGGACTCTGACTGGCTCTCCTTGCTCCCCGGCTTGCAGATGGCCTATTGTGGGACCTTGTGATCATGTGAGTTAATACTACTTAATAAAGTCCCATATATATATAATATATCTATTATATATATAATTACTTCTGTCCCTCTAGAGAACCCCAACTAATACACCATTACACTATAGAGCAGCAGTTCTCAACACAGGTGATATAGACAGTGATTTCCGCTGTCTGATACCCCTACCTCCTCTGCTGTTGCCCTGGCAACAATGCATTCTCTGACCCGGTTGTCAAGGACAATTGTGTCTTTGTCTTTCTTTCCCACTTCTTTGTTAGAGACTATTTATTTTTCTCCCTCAGGTAAGACTTAGGTTTCCAGAGAAGATTATCAGCTTCCTCCTGGCTTACATAGCTCCTGCCTACCCATTCCTGAAGTCCCTGTAGGATAGAGACTCACCACCAAAGGCTTGGCTACAGGAGTCAGGGACCAAGGGAAGGGCAGATGCAGCACAGCTTTAGGGCGGGAGCTGGGCTCTCTTTCTGGAGATGCTGGGAACTGATCACCTCAAAGTGACCTAAGTAAGTGCCCTGCACAAGCTGATCATAGCAATGTTCCTTTGCACTTCCTATTCCTGTTGGCTTCATGGTTCAGCACACAGACTTTGGACTTGGGCTGACCTAGGTTTGAATCCTGACCCTGCTACAAGGAAGCAAGTTACTTAAATCCCATGACTCTCAGTTTCCTCATTTGTAAAATGGGGATAAGAATATGTGTCTGTGGGTTATAGTGTGGATTGGAGATAATGGGCCTAAAATGAGGAGAGGAGGGCCCGGCATGTAGGAGATGCCTGAGAATTGATAGGTGCTGCTGGTGTTGTAATAATATTTCCTCAGTTACTTATTCCTCCTCTTGCTTCCAATCCTGTACACGGGGGAAGGATGAAGAACAATTGTGCTTCTCAAATTCCTCATCTGTAAGAGGAAAAATCATTAGATGACATATTGTATGCAAAACATCCAGCATGTGGTAGATACATATGCAATGTAATTAGCAGTACCAATACTTCTACTAGTTGGATGTTTATGTATGCATTTAACAATTATTTGCTGGTGCCTCCTAGGAGCCAAGCCCTGTGCTTGGTTCTGGGGATTTAGCAGTGGCCTGGACCAGCTCAGGATTGTCCAGGGGGCTGAGGGGCTGAGATAGTCACCTGTGACTGGGCAGTAGACATCTGTGCACTAGGCCCTTGAAACAGAGCTCTCTCTTCCTCTCTCCCTGGAATCATGGAGCAGGAAGGAAGCAAGGATTGAGATGGTGGAGTGAGTAGGAATAGTAAGTCTATCAGCTGTAGTCCCAGCTACTTGGGAGGCTGAGGCAGAAGAATCGCTTGAAGCTGGGAGGCGGAGGTTGCAGTGAGCCGAGATCGCACCACTGCACTCCAGCCTGATGACAGAGACTCCGCTTAAAAAACAAACAAACAAACAAACAAAAAAACTATCAGGAAGAAGGGAGAACCACCAACTGCAAAGGGATGTCGAGGTCCTGCTCTTGTGGCTGCAAGGGGTGGGTGGAAGGCCTTTTGGGTAAGGCTTCTGAAGACCCAAGAGATGTTTAATTGTGTCCAATTCAGTGGGCAAACTAAGCCCAGGCCTATGTGTCTGGGATTCCATCTCTTTTGGATCAGGAAACATGAACTGTATTCAGAGACTTTTGGGAGCAAGGACCCACCAGAGTCTTTTTGTCTGCTGACTTGACCAAATTAGGCAGGCTAGGCTGGAAGGATGCTGAGAAATTCCAGAAAAGAAAATGTTGGCTTCTGTTTATAGTTGACTTCAGCTTGGAGTATCCAAAAGCATGAGCTCTGGAGCCAGAATGCCTGGGTTTGACTCCCCACCTCCTGTTTCCAGCTGTTCAACCTTCGAAAAACCACTTTACCTCTCTTATGTCCAGTTTTCTTACGTATAAAATGGGGAGGAAAGTTGTACCTATCCTATGGGGTTGCCAGAAGGATTAAGTGTGTAATGCATGTGGGATGCTAGTTATCCTATTAGATCTGCACAACACGCCTGAAGGCAATGCAGAATCTCTGTGCCCATTTCACAGATGGGAAAACTAAGATTTGAGAACTCCTCAAGGGCAGTTGATGGGTCATAGTTACCTTTATTTGTCTTCTCTTTATTAAGCCTTCAATAAGTGGTGGTGTCACATATTATTCTAGATATGTGATAATTGATTGCCTTCACTCAGTAAGTGGAGGTGAATGAATAAATGAATTGTTTCATATCAGACTGTGGTTGAGGCCACACTTGACTAGATCCTGGTTCCAAATTTCATGCTCCATGTGAGTGATTCGCTGGAGTGGGTGTGCCAGGTGGATTAGATGTATGCCAGTCCATTTAGTGGTGGTGATGCAGGTAAGAATAGTTGTATTTTTTTAACTTTTATTTATTATTAGAGACAGTCCTGCTTTGTTGCCCAGTGTAGTGCAATGATGCAGTCATGGCTCACTGCAGCCTCAGCCTCCAGGGCTCAAGAGATCCTCCCACCTTGGCCTCCTGAGTAGCTGGGACTACATATGTACATCACCACACCCAGCTAATTTTTAATTTTTTTTTGTCGAGACAGGGTCTCCCTGTATTGGGCAGGCTGGTCTTGAACTCCTGGGCTCAAGCGATACTCCTGCCTCAGCTGAGATTACAGGCATGAGCCACTTCACCTGACTAAGAACAGCTGTACTGATGGAGCAATCCCTATGTGCTGGGCACTGTGCCACACATATTGCATGCCTTCTCATAGGACGCTCAAAGTCACCCTGTAAGGGCTATTATTTATATCCATTTCATGGATGAATAACCTGAGACTTATGAAGGTTAAAGAACTTGCCCAAGGTCATCCATCTGGTGGTGTTCAAGCTCGGATTCCCACCTGTGTTTGTCTGACACCAGTCTGAGCATCTGGTCCACACTACGTTGCCCAGGGCAGGCGAATGACTTGCCCAAGGTCACACGGCAGGTGAGGCTGGCCCAGGATGCCAGCTACCTTCCTTCCTTCAGTTCTGCCTTCTGTGACCTTCAGCCCTCCCTCCTGAAACGAAGGGAAGGGCGAAGCCTCTCAAGCCTGAAACCCACCTCACTGTGCCTGGGACCCCTTCAAAGCCCCAGAGAAGGACAGTCAGCAGGAATCCGGGCGGGGGGGGGAGTTTCAGCTGTTCCCTTCAGATCCCCACTGTGATCGAGTGACTTTCCAGATTGGATCCAATTTCCAAACAGAGCTGACATGTGTCGGGCATTCGGCAGCAACAAGCCAAGCCTGGCTGCGTGTGGTGGGGATGGAGGAGGCTAATGATTTGCCGGTGGCGTCCCATTAGCAGCAAGTTGTCAGAACACACTAGCTTGGGAAGACGGTGTCAATGATGGCACCACATCTGAGACAGAGAACCTGAGAGGAGCAAGGTGGGGGCGTTCTTCTGGAGCTTCTGCGGTCGCCCCAAGCAGGGGCTGGCATATTTTCCATCTCAGACACCACAGGCAGCAAAAGAAAAAAAATCACAATGCCTTTTGGTGTATCTGTGGGCTCATGGCCTGTGGAATCCTGGAACAGAATCATCACGTGTGCATGGAAGGCAGGACAAAGTTGTGATTAGGAGCAGGGCTTTGGAGGTAGGACTGGGTTGACCTAGCTGTGTGACCTTGAGTCTTATTTATTTATAAAATAATTTCTTTGTTTCTTTATAAAATAAGAATAATGTGACCAGGTGCTGAGTCTCACTCCTTTTATTCCAGCACTTTGGGAGACCAACGCAGGGGGACACCCTGGGCAACCTATTGAGATTCTGTCTCTACAAAATTTTTAAAAATTAGCCAGGTGTGGTGGTGTGCACCGGTGGCCCCAGCTACTCAGGAGGCTGAGGTGGGAGGATCACTTGAGCCTGGGAGTTTGAGGCTGCAGTGAGCCATGATCATGCCACTGCACTCCAGCCTGGGCAACAGAGCAGGACCCTGTCTCAAAATTAAAAAAAGAATAGAGTATGCTACCTTTCCTGTAGACTTATCAGGTAATTTAAATGAGAGAGTACTGAGAAATGTCTTAACAAGGCACCCAGCACTTAGCAAATGCTCAGTTTCCTCAAAGGGCTAATAAAACTTACCTCAAAGGGTTGTTGTAAAGTTTAAATAAAGTCTATTTGACTCTGTGTGTGTGTGTGTGTGTGTGTGTGCGCGCGCACGTGTGCATATATACCTACATGTGTTTGTATGTGTACATATACATGTGTACATATACATCAACATATACATAGATACATGTGTCTTGGTATGTGTGCATAGCACACAGTAGTTTCTATCTAATGTTGGCTATGGTTATTATGTCAAGTTGAAATCCATGTCCCTGTACCTCTCATCCACTGATTTTACCTTGGGAACCCAAACAGAACATTCATCCATTCTGCAGCCAACATCTAACAATAGTTTCTGAGTCTCTACTATGTGCTAGACGTAGCCGATGCATAGTAGGTGCTGGGTTGTGGCCCCAAAGGTGTGCTGTTCAGATCCCCCTTGGAGGCAGCCAGCTGACTGCCTCTTGCTGCTGCATCTATGGCTCCACCATAATGTTCAGGTCTAGCTGTGCTTCTCCCAAATGCTCTCAGCCAAAAACTGAGCACTTTGGGGTAATAGAGCTTGGCCAGTCCTGCCCAACATGGGACCCCTCTATATTAGTTTTCTGTGGTTGCTGTAACAAATTGCCACAAAATGGTGGCTTAACACACACACACAAATGTATTTCCTACCAATTTTGGAAGGCAGAAGTTCAAAATCAAGGTGTTGGCTGCACTCCGAGGCTCTGGTGGAGAAGCCTTCTTTGCTTCTTTCCACCTCTGATGGCTGTCAGCCTGCCTTATGGCTGCATAACTTCAGTCTGTGCCTCTGTTTTCACATTGCCTTCTCCTCTTCTCTTGGTGTCTTCTCTTCTGTCTGTCTTGACCCCTCTCTACCTTTCTCTTATAAGAACATTTGGAATTGATTGAGGGGTCACCCAGATAATCCAAGATAATCTCCCCATCTCAAGGTCCTTAATCCCATCTTCCAAGACCCCCTTTCCAAATAAGGTGACATTCAAGGTTCCAGGGAATTTTTTTTTTTTTTTTTTTTGAGATGGAGTCTTGCTCTCTCGCCAGGCTGGAGTGCAGTGGTGCAATCTTGGCTCACTGCAACCTGCACTTCCTGGGTTCAAGTGATTCTCTTGCCCCAGCTTCCCGAGTTGCTGGGACTACAGGTGCCCACCACCATGCCCAGCTAATGTTTTTGTATTTTTAGTAGAGACAGGGTTTCACCATGTTGGCCAGGCTGGTCTCGATCTCTTGACCTCGTGATCCACCTGCCTTGGACTCCCAAAGTACTGGGATTACAGGCATGAGCCACTGTGCCTGGCCCGGTTCCAGGTATTTGACGTGGATATTTTTTGGGAACCTTTCTCAGCCCACCACATCTTTCGATGGGCAACCTTTGCTTGGGAACTACCCCATTTTTCTCTGGCTGAGACTGTCTCAGAACTCTCTGAGTCCAATTCTCTACCAGTCCAATCCTTGCTCCCCTCTCTGCTTTCACAGATGTTAGACCCAGAGTTTGGTTTGGTTTGAAGACTCTCCTGCCTGTACCTGCCTCCTCTCCCCTTTCCCTTGACGGATGTTTCCTTCAATCATTGTACATCAAATCCTTTCTTGGCATGTGCTTCTCAGAGGACCCAAACTGACCTAGTGCTGAAGGATGGCTATTCAGGCAAAGGTTTAGCATTGAGCAAGCTTGTCTTAGAGCCTTCCAGTGCCTGTATTGTGAGTGCTTTCTCTTCCGCCTTCCACAAGGTCCTGGTACCCTCTACCTAGTGAGATATCACTAAAGCAGACAGTTCAGTGGTTCTGTGACCAGGTGGGATACAGCCCTATCTGGGTATGTTAGCTTGGCATGGTTCTTTGCACGTGGTGTCTGCACCCCAGACTCCACCAAATAATATGGAGTTGACAAGAGGGCAGCCATCTTCTTCCATCCTCACCAGTGATTGGCTGGAAGTGGGCATGTGATTCAAGCTAGCTAATCAGAACTCTTCCCTTGCAATTAGGGGATCTACAGTGGCCTAGAAGAGTCTGGCCTCTATGATCACAGAGTTGAAGGGATGTGCACTCAGGAGCTGCCAGTGGCCATGCTGTGAGCCTCATGGAGAAAGCCAGTCTGAAAAAATGCAACCAATGTACAGACAGAATCAAAGATGAAAGGTGGAGAGAGAGAGGAGTAGCAGCTGACCAATACTCAGTTGCAACTCCCTGGTGCTGAATATCCCTGGTTCATTTGAGCCGGTCAATTCCTCTTTGACTTATGCTGATTTTGTTATTTGCAACCACTGGCCATGACCAGGAGGAGGTAGGGTCCCAGCTAAGCATGTTGGCTAATTCTGGCATCTGGTGAACTCGGAGCCAAGGGGCCTGGATTAGAGTGCTGGCCGTGCCTATTCCCAGCTGTGTAACCTGAGGTCAATTACATAATCTGAGCCTCAGTTTCCCTATCTATATGAACAGTTGTGGTGCCTGCTCTGGCTCTTTTGCAACTTTTTTTTTTTTCCAAGTCTCAAATAAGGCAGTCCTCGCACAAAGTGCTCTTTCTTTCTTTAAGCCCCTTTTCCAGCTTTATCGGGACATAATTGACATACATTTTATTGCCCGTATTTGAAGTGTATGATTCATGAATTTTGACACATGTGTATACCTCTGAAGCCACCAGCACACTCGGAATAGTGAGCCCATCCATCATTGAAGAGGTGTCCTTGAGCCATCTGTCATCTCTCCTGCACCCCTCTGTCCCACCGCCTCCCAAGGAACCACGGATTTGCTTTTTGCCACTATTGACTAGTTTTCATTCTATAGAATTTTATGTAAAGGGAATGATACAGTATGTGCTTTTTTGGTTTGCCTTCTTTTACCAATCGTAATTATTTTGAGATTCATCCATGCTGTTGTGTGTCATAATAATGCCTATTCTAACTCCATTAATTTTATTTTTGTGAAGCTCATTTTACTTTTTTTTTTTTTAAAGATCAGGTCTTGCTATGTTGCACATGCTGGTCTCAAATCCCTAGGCTAAAGTGATCCTCCTGCCTCAGCCTCCCAAGTAGCTGGGATTACACCATAGTTTCAGGGCCAGGTGTGGTGGGTCATGACTATAATCCCAGTGCTTCGGGAGACTGAGGCAGGGTGATCTCTTAAGACCAGGAGTTTGAGACCAGCCTGAGCAACATAGCAAGACTCTGTCTCTACAAAAAAATTAAATTAGCTGAGTGTGGTGGTGCATGCCTGTAGTCCCAACTGCTTGGTAGCCTGAGGTGGAAGGATCACTTGAACCCAGCAGTACAAGGTTACAGTGAGCTATGATCATGCCACTTCTCTAGCCTGGGTGACAGAGAAAGACCCGTCCCTAATAGTAATAATAATAATAAGTACATAGTTTCAAATAGCTAGAAGGATACTGAATATTCCAACACAAAGAAATGATACATGTTTGAGGTGATGGATATTTCTAAGTATCCTGATTTAATCAGTGTATTTTTATTTTTTTGAGACAGGGTCTTACTTCGTTGCCTAAGCTGGCGTGCCCTGGAGTGATCACAGCTGGAGTGCAGTAGCATGATTACAGCTTACTGCAGCTTCAATTTCCCAGGCTCAAGTGATCCTCCCACCTCAGCCTCTCAAGTAGCTGGGGCTACAAGTGCATGTCACCATGCATGGCCATTTTTTTTTTTTTAAATTTTTAGTAGAGACAAAGTCTTGCTATGTTGCTCAGGCTTGTCTTGAACTCCTGAACGTAAGCAGTCCTCTTGCCTCAGCCTCCCAAAGTGCTGAGATTATAGGCATGAGCCATGGTGCCTGGCCCACTATGCTTTATATGTATCACAACATCACTATATACCTCAGAGGTATATATAATTATTGTGGGCCAATTAAGAAAACCAAATTTAAAAAGATTAAAATACAAAAAAGGAGTGGGAAGTACCCTGAATGCCTTGGTAAGTCAAATTTGGTCCAGAAGATAGGAGAGAAAACCTATTGAGGTTCAGAAGCTTGCCACATTAATGAAGTTTTCAAGGGTCCAGTGATCTGCCAGCACATCCTCTCTTAAGGTAAGGACAAGTTATTGCGTTTGCACTTTCCACCAAATAAAAGGAAGCACGATGCTGGGTGGGCCTTTCTGGGTTTTGAAGACAGCATACTTTGCACTTGAAAATACTTCTCCAACACATTTATCGAATGACAGGGAAGGCTGCTAGTTTTTGAGTTCAGCCAAGAGCAAAAAAGGGCTCTGGAGCAGATCCAAGCTGCTGTACAAGCAGTCCTATTGCTTGACCATATGACTTAGCAAACATCATGGAACTAGGGGGATTTTTGGTAGAGAAGGATGCTGGGATTTTGGCATATGGCCGTGCTATCTATAGTTGGTGGAACTGTGTCTCAAAAAGATGTGTTGAAGTCCTAACTCCTGGTACCTACGAATGTGACCTTATTTGGAAATAATGTCTTTGCAGATGTAATCAAGCTAAAATAAGGTCATCCTGTATTAGGGTGCACCCTAAATAGGATGACTTGTGTCCTTATAAGGAGAGGGAGATCTGGAGGCATATATACTCACAGGGAGAGAACGCCACGTGAAGACAGAGGCAGAGACTAGAGCAATGCGAGCAATGCTAGAAGCCAAGAAACACCAAGAATTGCCAGCAACACCAGAAGCTGGGAGAGAGGCATGGGATGGTTTCTCCCTCAGAGCCTCTAGAAGGAACCAACCCTGTGAACACCTTGACTTTGGACTTCTGGCCTCCAGAACTGTGAGGAATAAATTTTCTGTTGTTTTAAGCCACCTAGTTGGTGATAATTTGTTATGGCAGCTCTGGGAAACAAACACACCATCTAAAGCACCCAATGGTATACCATCTGAAAAGCAGCTCTGGGCTTGCTACTGGGCTCTGGTGACAACCGAGTGTCTGACTCTGTGACGTCAAGTGACCATGCAGTCGGAAGCTGCTAGTCTTATCAAGAGCTGGGCACTGTGAGGCCTATAAGGGCATAAGGTCAGGTGGGCCCAGCAGCAGTTCGTTGTAAATTGGAGGTGGTATCTATTGGACTGGGCTCAAGCAGGTCCAGGGAACACAAGCACCCAGGGCCACTCTCTTGACTCTCACTTATGACACATGTAGGGGTTTCCAGCTGATGGAAGATGAATAAGCTTGCTTGACTCAGTCTGTGGCTGTAAGCCAAAAATGGACTGTGGCAGCACTACAGGCACACTTGGAGTTGGCCCTGAAGGACTGGTGAGGGGAGATCCTCCCAATCTCTGAGCACCTTCCAAGCCATTCCCTTTGTGTAGAGAGAGAAAAATGGCCCAAGTTAAGGATAAACATTGACACAGTTTGGATATTTGTCCCCGCCCAAATCTCATGCTGAAATGTAATCTCCTGGCTGGGCATGGTGGCTCACACTTATAATCCCAGCACTTTGAGAGGTCGAGGTGGGTGGATTGCTTTAGCCTAGGAGTTCAAGATCAGCCTGGGCAACATGGTGAAACTTCATCTCTACAAAAAATTCAAAAATTAGCAGGGCATGATGGCACACGCCTGTAGTCTCAGCTACTCAGGAGGCAGGATAAATTGAGGCTGGGAGGTCAAGGCTGCAGTGAGCCATGATTGTGCCACTGTACTCCATCCTGGGTGACAGAATGAGACCCTGTTTCAAAAAAAAAAAAAAAAAAAAAAAAAAGAAAGAAAGAAATATGATCTCCAATATTGGAGGTGGGGCCTAGTGGGAGATGTTTGGGTCATGGAGTGGATTCCTCATTAAGGACTTGTGCCATCCCCTTAATGGTAAGTGAGCTCTCACTCTGAATTCATATGAGACCTGCTTGTGTAAGAGTGTGGCACCTCCCTGCCTCCAGCTCCTGCTTTTTCCATGTGATATGCCTGCTCCTGCTTCACATTGCACCATGAGTGAAAGCTCCTTGAGGGTTCACTAGAAGCTGAGCAGATGCTGGTGCCATGCTTTCTTTAAAGCCTGTGGAACTGTGAGTCAGTGAAAAATCTTTTCTTAATAAATTACCCAGTCTCAGGTATTTCTTCTTCCCTTCTCTTCTCTTCTCTTTTCCCTTCCCTTCTCTTCTCTTCTCCTCTCTCTCTCTCTTTTTCTTTCTTTCTTCTTTCTTTCTTTCTTCCCTCCCTCCCTCCCTCCTTTCTTTCTTTCCTTCTTTCTTTCCCTTCCTTCCTTCCTTCCTTCCTTCCTTCCTTCCTTCCTTCCTTCCTTCCTTCCTTCCTTCCTTCCTTCCTTCCTTCCTTCCTTCCTTTCTTTCTTTCTTTCTTTCTTTCTTTCTTTCTTTCTTTCTTTCTTTCTTTCTTTCTTTCTTTCTTTCTTTCTTTCTTTCTTTCTCTCTCTCTCTCCCTCTTTCTTTCTTTCTTTCTTTCTTTCTTTCTTTCTCTCTCTCTCTCTCTCTCTCTCTCTCTCTCTCTCTCTCTCTCTCTCTCTCTCTCTCTCTCTCTCTCTTGCTCTCACTCTCGCTCTCTCGCTTTCTCGCTTTCTCGCTTTCTTGATGGAGTTTTGCTCTTGTTGCCCAGACTAGAGTGCAATGGTGTGATCTTGGCTCATTGCAACCTCTGCCTCCTGGGTTTAAGCGATTCTCCTGCCTCAGCCTCCCGAGTAGCTGGGATTACAGGTGCATGCCACCAAGACTGATTAATTTTTGTATTTTTAGTAGAGATGAGGTTTCACCATGTTGGCCAGGCTGGTCTGGAACTTGTGACCAAAGGTGATCTGCCAGCCTTGGCCCCTCAAAGTGTTGGGATTACAGGTGTGAGCCACCACACCCAGCCAGGTATTTCTTTATAGCAATGCAAGAATAGCCTAATACAGACATGAACTTCTGGAAAGTGGTGAATGATTTGGCTGATTGCTCAAGGGCCTGGAGAAATATTGGAAGATGAGGTAAAGACTTTGGGGACAAGGTATGCAGATAGAGATATCAGACCGGCTACAAAGTATAAGTTCCTTATTTTGTATCTTTTTTTCTTTTTTTGAGATGGAGTTTCACTCTGTTGCCCAGGATGGAGTACAGTGGCACGATCTCGGCTCACCACAACCTCTGTTTCCCGGGTTCAAGCAATTCTCCTGCCTCAGCCTCCCGAGTAGCTGGGATTACGAGCGCCTGCCACCATGCCTGGCTAATTTTTGTATTTTTAGTAGAGATGGGGTTTTGCCATGTTGGTCAGGCTGTTCCTGAGCTCCTGATCTCAGGTGATCTGTCCACCTCAGCCTTCCAAAGTGGTGGGATTACAGGCATGAGCCACTGTGCCCTGCCCTTATTTCACATTTTGATGCCAACTAGAAGACATCTATTATGAAAAAAGCACTAAAAAATCACAGGGACAGGATGACTTAGCCAATAGGTGTCAGCTATCTTCTCTGTGTGGCCAACTCAGGGTTTGCATCATAGAGTAGCCATGGCAGCAGAGATGGAGATGATGCATGGGCCAAACAGCATGATTCATCTTACAAGGCTGATCCACGTACTGCTACTGCCCAATCACTAATCTTCTCACATTAGAGACCGTGCAGTCTCCCACATGGTATAATCCATGGAGGAAACCACCCACACCTGATGTGGACATGATAGAGTGAAAAACTGACTGTATTAGATTTTTACACTGTGGATATCTTGATTGGGATTGACGTATATTCCAGGTGTGTGTTTACCATTCCCGCTCTCAGGGCCTCAGCCAACACTGCTGTTCAAAGATTCATATATATGTGCCATCATGTGATACTGTGGAATCCTACTTTGGGCCAAGTGATGCAGCAGTGGGCACATGACCATGAAATCCACTGGTCCTACCGTATTCTGCATTATCCAGAGGCGGGCACCTCTGTTAGAGCAGTGGAATGGCCCACTGAACACATAGATGATCCGTTAGCTTGGAGATGATAACCTGCAAGTTTGGCACACTATCCTTAAGGATGTAGAACATTCTGTAAATCAATGGCCATTATATCTTGCTGTGTCATTAGGAGGCAGAATATCGGGTCTGAGAGCCAAGAAGTGGAAATTGGCATTGACTCACTCTCCATACCTCCTAGTGATGAGTTTGGAGGATTTGTGTGGTGTCATCAGGCTCTGTGAACCTTGAGTTTGAAATTTCCAGAGGGGGTAATTTCCACCAGAGAACACAATAAAAGTAAACATAAATCTATGCATGCCATCTGGGCACTTTGGGTAGACCACAGGGCAAAGAAAATAGTCACCATCCTGGCAGAGGGCATTGACCCTGCTTATCATGATGAGACTGGGCTGCAACTACACAATGAGAACAGGGAGAGATATTCTTGGTGCTTAGGTGCTTCACTGGGGCATTACTTGGTACCTCCATGCCTAATTGTCACTGAAAATAGGCAGTTAGCAATCACTGCCTGATAAGGGCATTATAACCAGGGGCTCAGACCTCCAGGATGACCAGCCTTTTAGTCCAGCAGAAGTGCTAACTGATGGAGAGGGTGATCTAGAATGAGTGGTGGAGAAGGGAGATGATGAGTATTAGTGATAGCCTCGAGACTACCTGCAGCCGTGGGAGCTCTAGTTCATCCCACTAATCTTCCCCTTGTTAAAATTTCCCCCAAATGGTGATGAACCAGAGTCCTAGAAAGAAGCTACAGCTGCATGGAATGAACTTAATGTGAGAAGCGATGGATCAGAGCAGTTTAAGGGGTAGACTGTAATAGATGCTGTTAGTGTCCCTCGCAGATCCCTTTAATGGGCTGGTGGAGCCGTCTTCCAGGTGCTGTGAGTGCTGACTGCATGGCTCATGGATACCTCGCCTCATTCTCTGGTGAGTCAACTTTAGCCAACAGGCACCCTCTATTACCTGGGTGCAGCACAGAGCCAGTAACAGACTGACACAGAGGAATAAAATTCAGATCCCTGGCCTCTAGGTGGTATCATCTCTATGATGTAATTTATGTTCCAGAGATCCTTCTGGGGTCAGGCAAAGGCTATTCTCTAGCTGGCCATACCCTTGCTTAGATTTTACCCTCTTCCCTGCTTTGCCCCCATTATCTCCTTCCTCCTGTGAGTATTCACTCAAAACATCACTTGCAGAAGCATCAAAGCCACCAAAATCTGGGGATTACCAAAAGTTTGAAATATCATGATTAATTAATTCTTTAATACTATCAAGTAATTTCTTAACTCACTAATTTCTTAAAATCATCAAATACCTAGTGTTAAAATTTTCCAATGATTTAATTTTATTAAAAAAATTTTGAAATGTATTTATTTTATTTATGACTCTTATTTTAAGTTCAGGGGTACATGTGCAGGATATGCAGGTTTGTTAAATAGGTAAACATGTGCCATGGTGTTTTGCTGCACAGATCACCCCAAAACTATGGTTTGCTTGTTTGGATCCATATTAGTTTTCCATTGCTGCTGTAACAAATCACCATAAACTGGGTGGCTTAAGCAATACAACTTTATGATCTTATAGTTCTGGAAGTTGAACACGGATATCTCTGAGCAGAAGTCAAGGTGTCATTAGAGCCATGTGCCTTTCTGGAGGCTGTGCAGGAGAATCTGCCTCTTTGCATTTTCCACCTTCTTAGAGTTTGTTCACATCCTCTGGCTTGTGGCTCCCTTCCTCCCCCGTCTAAACCAGTCACATCGCTCCTCTCTGATCCTTCTTTTATAGTCACGTTGCTTTCTGATTACAGCCAGAAAGGATTCTCCACTTTTATAGACTCATTAAATTAGACTGACCCTTCCTGAAAAATTTGGAGTAATCTTCCCATCTCAAGATCCCTAACCTTAACCTCATGTGTGAAGTCTCTTTTGCCATAAGGTAATGTATTCACAGGTTCCAGGGATGAGGAGATGGACATCTTTGCAGGCCATTATTCTGCCCACCACAGGATCCAAATGAAGTTCATATATTTCACTTGGTTAATATGCCTAAGTCTTTTTTAATCTGTAGATCCCCTTCCTTTCTAACTCACTCTCTCTCTCTCTCTTGCTTTTTTCTTTTCTTTTCTTTTCTTTTTTTTTTTTTGAGACGGAGTCTCGCTCTGTCGCCCAGGCTGGAGTGCAGTGGCCGGATCTCAGCTCACTGCAAGCTCCGCCTCCCGGGTTCATGCCATTCTCCTGCCTCAGCCTCCTGAGTAGCTGGGACTACAGGCGCCCGCCACCTCGCCCGGCTAGCTTTTTGTAGTTAATATATTCTTAACTAGAATATATTCTGTATTCTAGTTTTAGTAGAGACGGGGTTTCACCCTGTTAGCCAGGATGGTCTCGATCTTCTGACCTCGTGATCCGCCCATCTCGGCCTCCCAAAGTGCTGGGATTACAGGCTTGAGCCACCGCGCCCGGCCCTCTCTTGCTTTTTTCAGAGACAAAGTCTCACACTCTGTTACTCAGGCTGGAGTGCAGTGGCATGATCATAGCTCACTGCAGCCTTGAACTCCTGGGCCCAAGCAATCCTTCTACCTCAGCCTCCTGAGTTGCTGGGAATACAGGCTCACACCACCATGTCTGGCGTTTTTATTTGTTGTAGAGATGGGGGTCTCGCTATGTTGCCCAGGTTGGTCTTGAACTCCTGGCCTCAAGCCATCTTTCCACCTCAGCCTCCCAAAGCACTGGGTTTACAGGAATGAGTCCTGTACCTGTCCCCTTCCTTTATAACCCTTTTTGTCTCTGCAATTTATGTGGAAGAACTGAGTTATTTTCTCTAGAAGACTCCTCCAGTCTATATTTTGCTATAGTCTCACAGTTTCTTTAAGGTGTTTTCTTGGTTTTCCTTGAAAATTGGTAGTTGGATCTACAGGGTTTATCAGACTTATATTCCTTTCTTTTTGTAAGACATAGTACGTAGTGTACTTTTTGTGATATTAGCAGCTATTGATGCTTAATGCCTAAATCTATTAATTTTGTAGGGTTTGTAAAAGGGTGATACTCTTTCTATAATTCCATATTTATTGCCTATAATACATCTATAATGTATTATCAAGTATTTGGGTAGCTTGAGGTACAGTTCTTAGAGGAGAGGCAGAATAAATGCTTGCTCCTTTGCCTTTATTTACTAGTTTTCACAATAGTTTGTTCGCTAGTATCCTCCCTCCATAATCAGTGAGTTTCCTTTCGATTATCATAATGAAGTCAAGGATTTAAGCATTTCGATTCCAAACCCAGATCTTCTGTATTCTAGTTATAGAACAACAGTGTGCAAATTTTCACTCACCAAGAACCCTGTTATTTTATCCCCAGGACTCCTTAATTGAAAATATCTTGCTCACTAAATGCACTGCATAAAATAAGAATTAATTAGTTGCCCAAATTTTAATAAGTTAAAGATAATCAAGAGTCAAATAAGGTTCTGATCACAAAAGTCCTAATGTAACTCTTCTAGAATTCCAGAATACCAGCCAAAATAAAACATTCTTTAGTCAACCTAGTCTTATCCCCAGTAGTTAGCCTCTCTCTATTGAGAATAGCTTGAATACCCTTGCCCCCATAATGGGCTCCAAGAATCCGTTGTTTCAAAACCATTGACTTAACAACCAACAAGCGAACAGTTACTGAGTCCTTTCTAGGGGATAGGCAATGTTCCAGGTACTTCAATGTATGGTGCATTTAATTCTCAGAACCACCCTAAGAGGTAGCCATTATTATTATCTTCATTTTGTGGATGAGAAAATTGAGCAACAAGAGAAGTTAAGTGACTTACCCCAGGTCACACAGCTGGTGAATGATGGAGCTGGGAGTGGCAACCGTGGGCCCACACTCCCACGTGGCGATGATTAGCTGACGCTGAGTGGTGGCTTCCTTCCTTAGACAGAGCATGTACCCTTCGGGTCACGATAACACCCACCTGTCTGTCTTCATTCATTGACATTACTGGCCTAGCCTCTGCAGGCATTTGGGTTTGAGATCTCTGCCATGCCTCACCAACCCTTTACACATCTTATGATTCTAGGAAGCTTTAATTGGGTTTGTAATAAGAATGGATGCCTCATCTTAACCTGTCCAGGGAATAGAGTTTTATTTGTCCTGGATCTCACACTAGGCTGGATTTATAAATGCAGAATCCCAGCACCAAATTTAGCAGAGTGAATTATTTTGTTTCCCGAATGTAGGCCACAGTATCTAATTGGAGCTGTAATGCAGTAACTGTGTGGGCAATTACCCAGCGAGGTGATGGGTGATGGACATATTCAAGATGGAATCTGAGAGCACTGGACCAAATAATTTCCTTTTCTCTTTCTCTTTCCACAAGAAACAATTTTCTTCCCTGTTGTCCATCTTGGTGGTTTCGGGTCTCCTTTTGGACCTTGGAGACGACATTGAAGGTGTGGCTCAAAGACCAGCCAGCCAGCAAGAGATTATGGAACTCAAGTCCCACACCACAGTTGCTTGCTACGTGAGGCTGGGTTACCTCTTGAGGCTACGTGAGGCTGGGTTACCTCTTGAGGCTCTCTGGGTCTGTTATTTTGGTAACACAAAGACCTGGAAACATTTTCTTTGTCAAAGACCTTTGGTTCTATGAGGTAAGTGGGAGGGGGTGGGGGTTGCTCTGGGACTAGGCAGATTTTGTTTCCATGCAAGATATGGTAACTGCCTTTAGTTGAGTACTTACTGTATACCATATATATGCAAAGCATTTCACAGACATTATCTCATTCAGAACACACAATGCAACAACATATACAAACTGAGCCTCAGAGCAGCAAGGCTGTGATTTGTCCTTTACTCCACAGCTAGCGAGTGGCAGAGCTGCAAAACCCATTGAAGAAGATTCACTGGGAGGCAGAAGACTTCCCACTGGGAGGCTGGACAATGACTTGGCAGGGAGTTGGTCAGTTAAGTCCACTCTCATTCTAATATTCTGTGAACTCAAAGTGCTGTGATATTGGAAGCAAGGGTTTTTTGTGTACTCCTCCACTTTATTTCCAGCCTTCTGCTTATGAAACATGGGACACAGTATCATCAAGCTCTTGGTTAATTTGAACAAAAGTGAATTGGTAGGAATATCTCATGGGACCAAATGTAGCTGAATGACAGTCCCTAGGAATAAAAGGACTTTGGCACCTTGGGGAACCAGGTGACTGTGGAAACCAATGGTTTTGGGGGTTGGTGACAATTATGGGTCAACTCCACCTATTTCTAGTCTGTCTTTGCTCTGCTTAAGTTTCACTCCTAGGAGAGAGCTGAGTGGTTCAGATTGAATCAAGGGAAGAAGGAGCATTTTGATGGACAGCTCCAAAGAAATGCATTCAATGGGAGTGAGTAGGTAGGAACAAGTCTCCAAATAAAACTGAAGTTGTTGGTAGCAAATGAAGGGAAAGGGATGTCAGGCAGGCAAAACTCAGCAGTGGTCCATTTAGAGGACATCTTAAGGAGGGACGGATGCCACGGGTCTTGGCAGCTCTTTTAGGAGTTGGGATAAGGGTCGTTGGTTCTCCCTATCTGTAGAAGGATTGCATTAGAGTACATCAATTCTAAATCCCTCTCTGTCCCACCACCCACTCTTGCCACGTAAGGCCCTCTGGGTCTTTCAGCATATATCAGCGCCCAACCAAGGAATGCTGGGGTTTTTAGACTTCTGCTGGGTGAAGCCCTGGGAAATGCAGCCGTAGCTGTCACTGAGCTCTCCCCACCCTCCCCTTTGTTTACTAAACATCTCGATGAGATGCAGGAAAAGCATCTTTAACATTGGACAATTAGTGGGTTTAATTACATACCCACAGCTAGTCTCTTCCCATCTTCCCCCATCATTGTGTATCCATCTTAATCCTCATCAGGCTTCATTATGCATGGATAATAGAGAGAAATTGGGATTGTAACTGTTAATGCCGATGAAAAGCGGGGAGTGGCTGCCGGCACAAGGCTAAGGTAGGAACTGCTTTCTTGGCTACATCAGTCGTGTTGGCCACCTCTCGGTTGAGCCCTCTGGCTTTTTCAATTGCATTGTTCTCCTTGGTGGTCAGAGACCAGGCTTGAAGCCAATATTCCTCTTCCTTGGCTGCAAATTGGAAACACCTTAAACTACCAAGACCAGGGTCCCATCCCAGATTTTTTTTTTTTTGTAGACAGGGTCTCGCTTTGTCACTGAGGCTGGAGTAGTACAGTGGTGTAATCACAGCTCACTGCAACCTCAGCCTCCCGAGCTCAAGCATTCCTCCCACCTCAGGTTCCATAGTAGCTGGGACTACAGGCATGAGCCACCATGCCTGGCTAATTTTTGTATTTTTTGTAGAAATGGGGTTTCACCGTGTTGCCCAGGCTGGTCTCAAACTCCTGGGCTCAAATGACCTGCCCGCCTTGGCCTCCCAAAGTGCTGGGATTACAGGTGTGAGCCACTGCACCTGGCTGAGATTGTGATTTAATTGTTGCATGGTGCGCTTTGGGCATTGATAGTTTAAATGTCTCCCCCAGGTGATTCTAAGATGCAAAAAGGCATACCACTGACAGGTTATGGGCTAGTATTTTAGGCTACCGAGCCTCCCTTCCATGAAAAGAAATGAAGATTCTGAGACAGTAGCCTTATTGTGGGCCTTTGCAAGTACTCTGTAGTGGTGAAACACATAGACCTAGATAGCCATGGGTTCAAATCCCAGATCTTTCTCTTACTAGCTGTGTACCTTGGGGCAAACGTCTTAACCTCTCTGAGATCTAGCTTTTCTATCTATAAAATAAGGTTGATAATAGAATTATTATTATCTGGTATTTTCATTTTTTATGACATTTGATGTATCACTGTGAGCAAGATAACCCCATGAGGGGAACTGGTTTTATGAGATGCAGCAAGATCCCTAGGGCCTCATTATCTGAAGTGTGGCCTGTGCTACAGAAGCATCTGGATTAGCTGGGAACTTGCTAGAAATTCAGATTCTCAGGCCCCAGCCCAGGCCAGTGAATCCCAATCTGCATTTTAACATGACTCCCAGGTAACCCGCATGTACTTTAAAGTTTGAGAAGGCTTGGACTAGAATATTCTGAGCCTAAGATCCCTCTCAGTTGAGTGTCTTTCTCCACTATTGCTTTAAACCAAGATATTTATAATGAAATTCCAAGCACTGTGATAGGGAGATATTTCTGATCAAAGGGTCTTCAAAAATCATTTTGTAGGATTGCTGGGATGCTCATATTGGCTTCTCTTTGGGACAACATCCATTGCCACACCTCAAAATAGTCTACCTTATAGGTATCATTATTGTCTCCACTTACCATATAAAGAAACTGGGACTGAGAGAGGCTAAGAAACTTGTCTAAAGTCACACAGCCCATACAGAGTCTTTTGAAGCCTGTTTCAAAGTTTTAGTACATAACTCCTTGACTTTTAGTTTAGTTAAAACCAGGAAGTAACCCCCCCAGCAATTCCCTATTCCCACTCTTGGGGAAGTGGGACACAGCCACTTTGCAATCCTTCCCTCTTTCTATACTGTTTCCAGCTAGAGTAGGAACATGCCAATTGGAGATGCTCCCAGTGGCTGCTGCTTAATACTGTTGTACAGAAGCGCCTTAATTGTGGTGATATCCTCTCCTCCTCACAAAGTTAATAACTATTCTGATCTAGGCTTGATTCTTACGAGTGCATAGGCTGATATGAGGCTTGTCAAGAGCACAGCAGAGATGGAACAGGAGGGCTCCCCTATACCTGCATGATGTCATGCTTTCACAACTCTTTCTTTAAGCAAAGAATAAAAACTTCACGCCATTTCAGTGGAAGGGCTGAAGGGCCTTTAAAGTACAAGGAACCCCAGCCTCATCCAGAGAGGAATAACATTGTTTGACTCACAGGGAAATTAAAGGAGTTGGAGTGAGACAAAAGTCATCTTCCCATCCTATACGGAACAATGGAAGAGGCTGCAAGAACTTCATCAATAACAATTAGGTGGTGGAAGGAGCTAGAAGTTATAAGGAACAGGGCCTTGTCACAGTCTGTTGGGGGTAAAGCAGGTGATCCTGAGCAGAAGGATGAAGTAGGTGGATCTTGATGATGATGATGTTGGTGATAATTGTTGGTTCATATTGAGAGCTATTTTATGCTGGGCATCCTGCAAGTTCTTTACAAGTACCATGTCATTAAATCCTCTAGAACGGCACCATTCAATATGGAAGCCTCTAGCCACATGTGGTTTTTCAATTTAGGTTTATATTACCTAAAAGCAAAATTAGGTATTATAATTACATTACCCACATTTCAAGTTTTCAATAGTCACATTGGCTAGTGGCTACCATATGGGACAGTGAAGATGTAGAATAATATTCTCTCATTGCAGAAAGTTCTACTGGGCAGTGCTGGTCTAGACCCTATACACTCAAAGGATGGTCAATCCATGCCACCTATGAGCTTGCTGGAAAGGCAGAATCTCAGCCCTTTCTTTGGATCTGCTAAATCACCAATTTGAAAAGTTTATGGATATTATTATATTATTTCTTCAAATCCTTTTTTTTTTGTCCTGCCTCATTCTTGCTCTCTTTCTCTCTTTCCCTCTGTCCTCTCTTTTCCTTCCAGGACTCAAATAAGACTCTGTTAATTTGTTTCTCAATCTTTTTTTTCTTTTCCCTCAAGAATGGTTAAATTTTTTTTTTTTTTTTTTTTTTTTTTTAGAGATGGAGTCTCACTAAGTTGTCCAGGCTTGTCTTATCTTGAACTCCTGGCCTCAGGTGATCCTCCTGCCTTGACTTTCCAAAGGGCTGGGATTACAGGCATGAGCCACCATACCCAGCCAGAATAGATAGTTTCTATTGATCTGTCTCCAAGTTTGCTGATTTTTTTGGTATTATCCAGTTCTAAAATTTCCATTTGGTTTGTTTTTTATATTTTATGTTTCTCTCCTAAAATTTCCCATCTTTTTATTCACTACGAGCACTTTTTTTTTTTTTTTTTTTGAGATGGAGTCTTGCTCTGTCGCCCAGGCTGGAGTGCAGTGGCGTGATCTCGGCTCACTGCAAGCTCTGCCTCCCAGGTTCACGCCATTCTCCTGCCTCAGCCTCCCGAGTAGCTGGGACTACAGGCACCCGCCACCACGCCTGGCTAATTTTTTTGTATTTTTAATAGAGATGGGGTTTCACCGTGTTAGCCGGGATGGTCTTGATCTCCTGACCTCGTGATCCACCTGTCTCAGCCTCCCAAAGTGCTGGGATTACAGGCATAAGCCACCGCACCAGGCCGAGTACATTTTTCTTTATGCAACTGGACATAGTTACAATAGTTGATTTAAATCCTTGTCTGATAATTCCAACATCGGGTCATCTCAGGGTTGGCTTCTGTTGATTGTATTTTCCTTGACAATCGGTCACATCTTCCTGATTCTCTGCATGCTAAGTAATTTTGGATTTTATGCTAGATGTTGTGAATCTTTTGTTGTGATTATGGATTCTGTTATATTGCTCTGAAGAGTATTGATGTTTTTGTTTTAGTAGTCAATTAAACTTGTTGATTGCAAACTCCACGTCACCTATGTGGGCAGTAATTAAAAATCTTAGTTGAATTCTTCAAGTCTTACCTATAATTTACTTTTAGTCTCTTCTGTGTATGCATGATCAAGTAGTGGGCCAGAAATGTAGACTAAATGTATACCCAGCATTTGGGGTTCTTTTTCTCTTCTCTCTCCCCTCTAGGACTGTCCCTGACTGTGGCTAAGGTTACCCTGGCCTCCTTTCTCAGTTTCCCAGGCCAGAAAGTTGGAAGGCTTTCTATGAGAGTTTTATCTTCTCTGTACTATGCCACAGCTGTAACCTGCCCTCAGATCAGAGTACAAAAAACTCATCCTGTGCTGGTCCCTTCCTCCAAAATTTGACTCCTCTCCAAAATCTACCTGCTTTTTTTCCCTCCACTCCCCTGACACTTAAGGTAATTTCTTTTTGTATTCTGTCTAGAGTTTATAGTTGTTACATGTGGGATTATTAGTCTGTTAGGGTCTTACTCTGCCATATCAGAAATAGAACCCCAAGTTACTGAATCAGAATCATTTTAACAAGAACCCAAAGTAATTCATGTGCAGTTGAGAAACCCTGCACTAAACCACCCAAAGAGGAAGACACATCTCTTATGCTCATTTTACAGGTGAGGAAATTGAAGCTTAAGAAGGGCTCTTAAAATGTCCAATGCCACAGAATAAGGGGAGATGGGATTCTAGCCTATCAGGAGTCTGGAGCTAAACCCCAATATTTTAGTCTTTCCCCTCCCTGGAAACAGATGAGGTTCATCCTACTTGCAAGTGTGGTGGTAATCAAGAGATCAAATATGCAATGAGAAAGCTATGAGTTGCTGCCTTTGATCACGCACTGAGAAAGAGATTACCAGTTAAGTTGGAACTGGACTGACCTCATTCTCTTGTCAGTCTTTGCCATGGTCCTTTATCACTGGGATTTAAACTTTCTGAGTCACAAAATCTGGCATGAGATATTATCAATCCTGAAAGCCTCAGGATTGAAACAGCTTGAAACCCTTGAGTAGGAGATCTACTTTGTTTTACAGTTGATGCAAGTGACTTTGTCACCATATAAATTAAACATTAAGCATTAATTGAACTTGAAAATTAAATCAGATTTTCATCATTTCAAGGAATTCTAACATGACTCTTGCCATCCAAGTCAAGAAGACTTTTGTATTCTAAATGATCATCCCCTTCCTTTGATTTCCACATCCTAATTGTCAACTCTAAAGAGAGTTTATTGTTTTCAGTATCCTATGTAGTAGGCCAATCCATCGGTCAAAGGAATGCTTAAAAGGTAGGAAATATATGTCAGAAGATATGTTATCTCCTTTCTCCAGCCTGATTCTAAGTTTCTATGTTCAACAGAACTCTATTTACAGGTCATCTGGATTGATATTTCAGTAGCATCTATGGAGAAGATGGATGTGAGGCTGGCTGGGAATAAGTTTAGAGAATATCTGCTCCAACTCCAGGCCAAGAGAAGAAAAATGCCTTATTCCAGGGCACAACAGCTATTAATGGGTAGAACCAGTTGTTTAATCTCAGTCCTTGTCCCATTCATTGTAAATTGAATGAACTAGAGCTTGAAAAAAGATGTGGATGTTTGGGTAAGGGTCAGAACTGATTGTGGATGTTGGCAGACAAATACACTTCCAGGGATTTTTTAGATCAAATGACATCTCAGGGGGTAGGAAACAGGCACCTGAATGGTATTTTGGCAGCTGGGGAAAGAGTCAGGAGCAGCTGGAGAAAGCTGAAATTGATCCTCACCCTAGAGAGCTCCAGGACACATTGGACACCAGATCAAGCACCAAGGATAGCACTGGGGTGGAAGGGAGGGAGTTGTTGGACACACAAAGAGTGGAAGAGCATTTGCCCTGGGGTTACTGAAGGACACAATCTTAAAGCAAGAATAATCTCTCTTGGAATAGTTGTGCCACTCTTCCGAGATTCAAAGCCAGGGTAGGGCCAAATGATGGACCATGCTCTGGGTGTATGCAGGGCAGAGGGAACCCGTCTTTAAGGTTTTTGTTTGTTTGTTTGTTTGTTTTTATTTTGAGACAGAGTCTTGCTCTGTTGCCCAGGCTGGAGTGCAGTGGTATGATCTCAAGTGATTCCTGTGCTTCAGCCTCCCAAGTAGCTGGGATTATAGGTGCACGTCACCACGCCTGGCTAATTTTTGTATTTTTATTAGAGATGATGTTTCACCATGTTGGCCAGGCTGGTGTCGAACTCCTGACCTCATATGATCCACCTGCCTCAGCCTCCCAAAGTGCTGGGATTACAGGCGTGAGCCACTGTGCCTGGCCTGTCTTTAAGTTTTGTAGTGGGAGGAATGGCTTTGTCTCCCATGGATCTTGATATTTCTTCAAACTGGAGTGATGCTTAGATGTCTGGATGACAAATGTCCATTATGTTGTGGATTAGGGAGAGGACAGAGGAAGAAGAGAAGAAGGAAAAAAGGCCAGGGGATAGTGGAGAGAGAGCGAGAGAGAAAGGGAGAGAGGGGAGGGGAGGGGAGGAGGGGAGGGAAAGGGAGAGAAGATGAAAAGAGAGGAGAGGAGAGACAGGGAGATCCACCCACAGAGTAAATACTCCATGGAGCAAGAGACAGACATCAAACATGGCCATTCCTTCAGGCTGTATGTTCTTCTCATGCTGAGCATCTCACCTTTCTTCCAGAATGTAGCATGAATGCAAGTCAACCCCTACTTCTGCTGCTCCCTGAGGTAAATATCAGCCTGTCTCAACACTGGAGGAAAACTGGCTGGGTGGTTTCATGGGAATGGATATGCAACTTTCTCAGGCATTTCCAAGAGCTACTTTTGAGCCATGATTTTTTTTTTTTTTTTTTTTTTTTGCCTAAGTGCTGGCATAAGGGATGACTCCCCTCATGAACTCACTGTGTGCAGGCACTTTGCTTGCCTTTCTCTAATCCTCACTCAATCCTGTTTGGTAGATGTTATTGTCCCATTTTACAGATGAGGCTCAGAGAGGACATGACTGTAATGCAGGGCTGTTTTTTTTTTTTTTTTTTTTTTTTTTTTTTTTTTTTTTTTAAATGCTGTCTTGACCTAGTTTTGAGGCCCTGGCTGGAGGCCGGTCAGTTCCTCTTCTTAAGCAGTGGATGAAGTTTATATCCCAGCTACTTCTCTTATCAAGCTCTCACACCATGTGTGAAGTACACTATGTGCTTGGCTACATCAGGACCACATACTGGACAACTAGAAACAGCTCCTGTGCTCCTGAGCTGCAAATTCTTCAAATTAGCTGATTGAGAGATTAGCTGCAACCCAATCCCTCATGTCATATACAGGCTACCCCTTCCAACCTCAGCTGGCTGTCACTCTGTTACTCTGGTTAGTCTGAGCAGCCCATGTGTGGCCCCACATGGCAGCCTTTTCTCTTGTTTGCAGATGTAAGTAACATGGAGTTCTGCCTTTCATCTGTCAGTGTTGTGTTGTGTTCCACCATAAAAGGACCTTTAAATCTCATGAAACAGTGACATACTGCACCCTCCAACATGCCAATCACAGGTGCAAGCACTGTCTAAATGGAGTGATCAAGGCGAGGTTGTCAACTGATGAATGTCCCTTTTAGCCTGTGTGCTTCGAGGGGACAGATGCAATGTCTGTGCTAGTCACAGTTGTACCTCCAGAACTCAGGACAGCACTGGCCCGGTAAATACCAGCATCATGGCACTGACCTCAGCAAGTATTTACTACGTCCTTGGGGCTGTGTTAGATGTACGGAAGCTGTTGCTGCCCTGGCTGAGCTGACAACGCTGTGACAAGACAGCCCACGCACAAGAACTGCAGAGAAATGAAAGCATCCCCTGGCAGCACCCCCAGACTCCCACATGCCTTGTTTTGCTTGACCCTGAGATTTAGTCTGCAGGAACTTCAGGTCCTTGGCAACTTGTCATCACTGTATTTTGTGACAAATTCCACTTCTCTCCAGTGAAATGACATGGATAATTATATGGTTTGCAAGGAGAGAGACCTGGGTTTTCCCACTTGGATGCCAGGTGCCAGGGGAGGACAATAGAACTGAGCTTATTCAGTTGTGGTGGAGAGGCAGCTGGGGATGGAGGCAGGAGACATGGCTGAGAAGACTGAAGAGTGTCACTCCTCAGATGAGGGACAGTTTCCCCATCTCTGTAGTGAGGGGATAAGATCACTCCTGAGGATGAGAGAGAGTATGCGAAGGGGTTCAGAGAGTGCATTCTGCAACCAGACTATCTAGGTTCAAATCCCAGCTCCACCCTTTATGAGCAGCGTGACACTGGGCAGGATTCTCCCTCGCTGAGCATCAGTTTCTTAATCTATGAAATGGATACAGAGTATCATCCCCGTAGGATTATGGTGATCATGAAATTAGATAATGTGCATTTAGTACTTAGCTCCTGGAACATAAGAATTGCTCAATATGTGTTAGCAAGAATAACAATAATAACGACAATAAATATAATAGTAAATAGGGTGAAATTTCAATGAGGAACAAGAGAGGATAGAATCAAAATATTTCAAAACCAAATACTTATCAATGACTCCATTAGTGTCACATGGCTGCTATAACAAATTATCACAAATTTGCCTGAAACAATACACATTTGGCTGGGTGCAGTGGCTCATACCTACATTCCCAGTACTTTGGGAGGCTAAGGAGGGAGGCTTGCTTGAGGCCAGGAGTTTGAAACCAGCCTGGTCAACAGAGCGAGACTTTGTCTCTACAAAAGAAAAATGAAAACGAAAACAAAAGCAAACCCCCCCCCCACACACATTTATTCTCTTGCAGTTTTGGAAGCCAGAAGTCCAAAATCAGTTTTACTGGGCTGACGTGCAGGTGTCAGCAACACATTTATGTTGTTTTAAGCCACTAAATTTCTGGTAATGTGTTTATAGCAGCAACAGGAAATGAATACTCTACCTATGCATATAGTTATGTATACATGCATGTAGTTATGCATTTCTAAATACAGTATATGAATACATAAATAAAGCTCTCTAAATATGTTTAGAGAGAGACTACATGATTAAGCTAATGTGTGAAAATATTAACATTTGGGGAATCTGGGTCTTACGGAAGTTCTATGTACTCTTTTTGCAATTGTTTTGTTAAGTCTGAAATTATCTCAGAAAAAAATCTTAAAACAATACTATGCTCGTTAAAAAGGACTTAGATTCTCCATAGTGGCTGGACATTTCCTTTGTAAAAATGGCCATTTTCCTGGATTCTTATTACACTCCAGGCACCGGGCCAGAGCTTTTGGAGCATCCTCTCATTTGATCCTCAAGTAACCCCTTGAGATAGGAGATCTTGCCCCATTTTACGACAAAAAGACTAAGGATCAAATAGCTTAGGGAACTTGCTGGGAGTCACTCAGCTAGTGGGCAGCAAACCCAGGATTCCACCTGGCACCCCTGGTGGTCAATGCCCTTCCCTGTGGGGAGGGAGGGAGGAGCAGGCAGCAGTGAGTTAGAACAGCAGTGCTTAAAATGTGGTGCCTCGGCTGGCATCAGCGTTAATACCACCTGGGAACTGGTTGGAAAGGCTACTTCTTGGACATCACCCCAGACCTCCTAAATGGACACCCTGGGGGTGGAGCCCAGCCATCTGTGTTATAACAGTCCCTGCAGGAGACTCTGATGCTCACTTAGGTTTGAGACCCTCTGTTTAGAGGGTTGGTGCTTGCTCCCTGGTGGCAAGCCTCAACTCTGTTTGTCATCCTCTGCATTATTTATGAGGTTTCATTAATGTGCAAATTTCAGTCAGTTGATTGGCTTGCCTGGCATGGTTCCATGCATCTCATCAATCAGAGGCTGCTGTGCTTTCTTGTTTAGGAATGCCCCAACTGTGGGCCGTTGTGTAGTTGCAATGAGATCGATAAATCCTCCACTCAGAGGGCAATGAACCAGGTTGGCTCCCATATGCCCAGAATTCCCGCTGCTTGGAAACTCCTCTGGGGCCCATGGAGTTGCAAAGGGGACCTCCCGGAACTTTGGGCTCTGGAGTCAGGTGGATTTAGGTTTTCATTTCAACTTTGCCAATTAACTGGCTGTGTCATCACACAGAGCAAGCCATGTGACCTCCCAGGCCAGTTCTATGAAAGAGAGGTGGGAGAAACTTAGGACTTAGTGTGTAAGTGCTTGACTCTTGCTTTCCTCAAGTCTTGGCTTCTGAGGGGTTCAGTCATGCTCCCAAGGTCATGTGACTCTCTCGTGGTGGAATCAGGCTAGACGCCAGGTGTCCTGAGTCCTCATTCAGCATTCTCTCTCCCATACAGGGACTCCTGGCCCTTGGTTAATCCATCTGGAGGTTGGTGCGTTGCCAGTTCAGTTGTTTTGCTGCTGACTGTGTAGGGATAGGGGTCAGCTTCAGGAGTCTGGACACATGGCCACCAGCTGGTCCTCTTTGGAGACAGAGGGATAGGACAGGCAGGAGACAAAACTAGCTGATGAAGGTGGCTGTTGTCCCTGCTTTGAAATACAAGTCCTGGTCAACTGCCTTGTTCTCAACTTGTCCCCAGACCACTTGGTTGGAGGGACAGTCAAGCCCCCTTTCGTTGTCCTCCTTGTTCTGTCTCAGGGAGATATTTCTGATGGAATGGTGGTTAGGAGCCCGTGTGTTGGAGTCAGGCATAATGGAGTCATACATGTCTGTGCGTCCTTGGGAAAGTTGCTTAACTTCTCTGAGGCTCAGCTTCTCTATTGTCAAATGGGACTAATCATGGCATCCACCATACAGGGTGATTGTCAGGACTGTGTGAGATAGTCCTTGGCACAGGGTCCAGCACAGAGTGCCCACTCAAAGGCAGTCACATATAACTTCAGGATGGCCACCCACCCCTCTCAGCATTTCCCACAGGGCAAAATACATCCCACAGCTGGTGGAGTGGAGGATACAGAAGAAAATGTTAGGTTACATAGAATACCAGTTAGGTTTCATGTAGAGGAACAGAGCAAGTGGGGGGTGTATATGAAAAGATGTATTTATTGTAAGGCTTACCTGAGTATGGGGCTGGCTGGGCAAATCTGAAATCCATCATGCAGCCATCAGGAGGGCAGGCTGTCACTCTCGAGGAGGACTTGGATCTGCAGTTTACAGGCGGAATTTCTTCTTCCTGGAAACTTTAGTTCTCCTCTTAAGGCCTTTGAATCCCACCCAGATTATGTAGGGTAATCTCCTTTACTTAATGTCAACTGATTATGAACATCAGTGACATCTACAGAATACCTTTAGAGTGACCAGCCTAGTTTGGGACAACTGCCACCCTGTAACCAAGGAAGGGGAGAGTGTCTCAACTGACAGGCTCCCCAAACTACTTGGAATGAGAGAGAAAGTCATTTCTCAAAGCAAAAGCCAACCCAAGGCTCCACTAGGATTTAATTCAGAGCAACAAACAAACAAAAAAGAGTTTACTAATAAATGAAGAAAGAAATTACCTCCAAAGCCTTTTTATTTTGTATGTGAATAAAGATAGAGAACGGTGAAAAACAAAACAACTACCTTTACAGCATGCTCTAAATGAGTGTTTGATTGATTGACATGGTCTATAGTCTAGCCAAGTGAGGCATACAACTGACCATCACACACAGCAATGAGAAATCAAATGACAGTGAGGCGTGTGAGAATGCTATTTATTTTTTCTCTGGTTGCTAATGGAGAAAGGCTCAGCTGGTGTGACTATATCTTTAACACTTTTCTAAAGCTCGGCGATGGTCCTTTATAACGAAGAGTAACCCAATGACAGTGGCTCACAAGAGCCAGCTGTAGCCACCCAGCTGTTGTTCTTGGTCACTCTGATTCCCGCTTCACTCCTTCTGCCTCTCCCTCATGATGCTCTAGCCTCACTGTCTCCTTCTTATTCCTTACAAATGTCAGATCACTTCCAACTCCTGGCCTTTGCACTGGTTGTTCCTCCACCTGGTGTGCTCTTCCCCTAGCTGGCCATTCATCCAATTCCCTCCCTTCCTTCCAGTCTTGTGCCACTGCTACCTTCTCAGTGAACTCCATCAACTAGCCCATTTAAATGTCACAGCTCTGATCCTTTTACCCACTTCTGCACTTATCACTTCTTACATTCTATTTAATTATTCACTACCTTTTTAGAATGTAA
Source organism: Chlorocebus sabaeus (assembly GCF_047675955.1). Taxonomy (NCBI): domain Eukaryota; kingdom Metazoa; phylum Chordata; class Mammalia; order Primates; family Cercopithecidae; genus Chlorocebus; species Chlorocebus sabaeus. The sequence goes on along the minus strand of NC_132914.1, from coordinate 105,517,191 downwards.
GTTCCTCTCCCTTCCCCTTGGAAGACAAATTTCAAATGGAGTGAAGAGACTGCTTACTCTGACCCCAGGTTGAATCCTGCATCTTCTACTCACTGACTGGGTGCCGTTGTACAGGTTCGCTGGCCTCTGTGGTCCTTGGTCTTCTCATCTCTAAAATGGGCTAAGCATGCCCACCCCACGGATTATGAGGATCAAATGGGATGATGCACAGAAAGTCCCCATTTCCACTATTCATCATTCTCAACATTTTCATTGATTTTTAAAGGAAATGGACACACACACACCCACACACACACACACACACCCCAGATATGCAAGTGCCATGCTTTTTCTCCTCCTCTGCTCATCTCCTTCCTCCTTCCCTTCAGGGCCCCCTGTCCTTGTTCCTACCAGACCACGCCCTCCTTGCTGTCAGGAATAGTCTGCTCAGTCCTTTAGGCTTTCATATGAATCCTAAGGGCGAATCAGGTAAGCCACTGGGGTCTTCATTCCAGGAGCTTTTTCACCTTAGCAAATTTAAAAATGGCTGAGGTCATTGTTATAGTTCTGGTAAAAACCCAAATAACCCAAATAGCTCCTAAGAGGAGGAAAATTATAAAGTCAAAACACTTCCATCCATCCCTAATTTCCCTTGCCAGGGGTGCGTCACTATTAACCATTCAGAGTGGATCCTTCTGTCATTTTCCTGTGCACACACAAACACGAGGATTGGATCTATGCAATGGATTTACATCCTACCTATTGTTTTTATGACTTGCCTTTTTTTTAAAAAAAATCAACAACGCATTTTGATTTTGGGTGTTTCTTCTAATTCTTTTCAGATCAGCACTCCCTTATTCTTTCTATATTAGTATAATCTTTCTTGGGAAGGTGATTTCTCAGCTTCAGTGCTCTCATCTGTACAATCGGCATGATGACAGAATCTGCCTCAGAGGTTGGCAGTGACCCTTTGGTATTGATAATGCAACCCCATTGTATGGGTGGGTCCTGGGTGGGTCCTAGTTTGTTAACTAGTTCCTGATGGGTGGACTTCTAAGTAATCTCCACTGTTTGCTAGTACAGGTCCACAATCCCTTATCCAACCACCTGGAACCACCTGTGTTTTGGGATTCAGTGTTTATAGATTTTAGGTGGGCTTTAAGATATATATATATCGTATACTATGTAATAAAACCAGAGATTGGAGGGGGCTCAGAGCAGCGTCCTATAATCAAACACATGGATAAATTCTTCAGTGCAACACATAAATATTCCCACCAAGTGGCATAAATAAAGACTATAAATAGCCTCACGTTTGTTCAGGGAAGGTTTTGTGCCAAGTAAATGTTGGCTCCAAACTTAGGATGGAAACACATTCAATTTTCAGAGCTTCTTGGATTTTTAAATTATAGATAAGTACATGACTACATACTTAGGCAAATATTTCTGTAAGATAAATTTCTAGAAAAAAAATGTTGGATTGAAAAGTCCGTTCATTTTTAAACTTTTTATAATTGTTTATAAATTTCCACCCCAGATCGCCCTGTGAGCGGTGTTTGTTCTAAGCTGGGGCTGCTATGGAAGTGGACGTTCTCGCGCTCCTACATCTAGGGGTGGGTGGAGGTCTGTGGGGGTGGACCAGGGGGCCTTGAAGTCCTTGGAGAGAGAGATGCATGGAGGCTGCACCAGGCGCCTGCCAAGGGAGTTGGGGCTACGTGAGCAGAAGGAGAAGCCAGGCTTGGAGAGACTGGAGCTCAAGGAATTGCAATCTGAGGTCCCCAAGGTCTGCAGAGAAGGCATTTGAAGTCTCCAGGGAAGCTGGCCTCAGAGGCTGGAGCTGCTTGAGGCAGCTGGTATTGGAATGAGCTCTGGCCCTCTTCCCATCCCAGAGCCATGAGCTCCAGGACCTGGGCTGTGTTTCCTTCCAAGTTTCTCCATCTGTTTTCATCAGAGGGAAAATGATTGTGTGTGGAGATGGAAAGCCTGCTGCGGCCACAGCTGTTGGAGCGGGTGGCGTGAGGGTGGTGTGAGGCGGGAGTCCTGGGTGAACTTGGCAGGTGCTGGGTACCTCCTTTGTCAGGGGCACAATGTAGGGACGTGAAATAACCCCAGCATGGTCCACGATCTTCCCACGGTGGGGTTTGTACAGGCACAGTGCCTGGCACTCAGTAGGCGCTTTATGTAGAATTAGATGGAAGGAAGAACAGAAAGGGAAAGAAAGAAGCCATGTGATCTTGGCAGGTTGGAGCTAGAACAGTCTTTGATGATCACCCTATGTACCAATTTTACAGAAAGGGAAGTGGGAGCACAGAGAGGTCAACAAGCTTGCCCGAGGTCACCCAGCTAGCAGACCTCCTCAAGTCTCCCTAGCCTCTTCTCTCTGGAGAATCCCAGGGTGGGGGATGCCAGAGGGAGAGCTGCTATCATGCCCTATATCTGCCTGACTCGGCTGGATGTTGAGGCACCCCATTTCTTTGGCCTCAAGCTCCTCATCTGTCAAATGTATGTCCTGTTCCTGACCTGCTGCCTCTGCTTGGGGGCCAGGGTTGGGGTAAAGGGGTTTAAGAATCAAAGCTGATGACATCCCTCCCCTGCTTAAAATCTTTTTGTGGCTCTACACTGCTCTCAAAATAAAGACCTGTGTCCCCAGATGTGACTGTGTGGGCTGGCCCTGCCTGCACCCCAGCCCCTCCGACTCTGCCCTCTTGCTCTCCTGCCTGCTGGTGGTTTCTTCCCTATTCAGGCCCCCTCCCTTCACAGGACCTTTGCGTAGCCCTCTCCTTGTTTGGCCCCTTGATTGTGGAGCTGGAACACCCGCTTCAAATCCCAGCGCTGCCACTTCCCAGCTGGGCAGCCTTGGAAAAGTTACTTCCCCTCTCTGGGCGTCAGCTTCCTCCTCTGCAAAATGGTGCTGACAATAATAAAACCTGCCTCGTGGGGTTGTGGTAATGAACAATTGCATGTTAATACACATGTGGGCTAAGAGCTTGGTCAGCGACAGTTCTTAGGATTCTGATATGATTTGGCTCTGTGTCCCCACCCAAATCTCATTTCAAATTGTCATCCCCACATGTCGAGGAAGGGACCTGTTGGGAGGTGATTGGATCATGGAGGTGGTTCCCGCATGCTGTTCTCGTGATCGTGAGGGAGATCTCATGAGATCTGATGGTTTAAAAGTGTGCGACTTCCTTTGCCTTCTCCTCCTACTGCCACGTAAGACGTGCTTTGCTTCCCCTTCGCCTTCTGCCATGATTATTAAGTTTCCTGAGGCCTCCCCAGCCATTTTGAACTGTCAGTTAAACCTCTTCCTTCATAAATTACCCAGTGTTAGGTGTTCTTTATAGCCATGTGAAAACAGACTAATACAGACTCCTTCTTGCAGCCCTGGGTCCTCTCCTTTGCTGCTGTGCCACGATTGTTATTTCCTCTGAAGTGTGACCATTTGACTATACCTGTCTCTCTGCCAGACTGTCATCTCTTGGAGGGTAGGGCCAAGTCTGTCTCATCCACAGCTGTGTCCCAGCACCCAGCACATCCACTTACATAGTAAGTGGAAGCTCCAGAAATACCTAATGCATCTTGGTGAACCCTGACACGACTCCATTGTTGTGACCGTGGAACTCTGACTTCTCCAGGTTACATGTGTCCAGTAAGCCCCAGCTGCAGTTCTCCCCCTCCCCCGCCACTCTCTTTTTAGAAAGACAATTACTCTGCAGGGACTGCTCTGTGCCTGGGTCCTGGGACATCTGACCGTGGCCTGAGTCTGCTGGGGTCAGTCCATTTAGTATGGTCACTGCTAGGCTAATTAGATCCATCAAGATGAAAACAGAGAAATGGCACATCCTGCATGCTCCCAATTAACTCAGGAGCACCTCCAGGCACTGCCGCCGACTCTGGGTCCCCTTCGTCTGGGTTGGCTGCCTTCGGGAGCTAAGAAATGCAATTATTTCCTGGCCATGTGGTTGGAGGGAGTTGGGTGACCCGGGACAGCCTGTCTTCTCTGTCTACTCCAGACAGAGCCATAGGGTGGGGTACAATAAAATGGACATATGGTCAAAGTGCCCAGTACTGGCCTTCCCATTGCTTGTGCTTTAGTTTATAAAAACAATGATGGCCATGAGTTTAATTACTTTCCCCCCAACTGGCTGTTGAAGAAGATATCCTCCAAAACATTCTCAAACCCTGCAAGCCTTTGCCACTTCCAGCTCATCACCTTCTACTCATCAATCTGTTTCCACTATTACCCCACAGCAACCTGTGCTCTACCCTGCAGCCAGGCTGATCTTCCCAAAGAGCAATCTGTCTCTCTTCTGTTTATAGCCCTCTATGGCTCCCTATTGCCATGGATAAATCCCAGACCTCTGATAAAGATCTACAAGGCCCTTTGTGATCTGGCCCCTCCTGACCTCTCCAAGCTTAGTTCTTGCCCTCCCTCCATCTCTGCCTCAGTGCCTTTCACCTTATGATTTAGGTAAAAGGAATGTATTTCACTTTCTTGACTAAGCTTTGTCACCACTGGCACTTCCAGGCTTTTGCACATGCTCTTCCCTTTGCCAGGAACACCATCTCCCTCTTTCCTTGGTTCAAGTCAATTCATTTTTGAGAGTCTTTCCCAATGTCCCCAGGGAGGCCCACACTGGATCACACATCATTTGTCCAATGCTCTGTCCTTTCTTCTAGACGTTTAACTTTGGAAGGTCAGGACCTGATGCTTATTTACTCATTACATCCTCAGTTTCTGGCACACAGTAGGTGCTCAATAAATGTTTGTAACATAATCTAAAAAATGAGTGTTTCAGATTGTATAATACCAATGGTTCCTGATAATACTGATGATGATGATGATGATGATGATGATGATGATAAAAGTGGAAAGCTAAGGTGGTTGTTACCATTCTTATTTTATAGTTGAGGAAATGGAGGCTCACAAAAGTGGAATGCACCAGTGCAAGGATCTTCTAGTTTTAGGAACTCACAGGACCAGCCCCACCTCCTCTCCTCTGTGTATATCAAGCTGGGAGGCCATGCAACCTGGTGGTGGAGGTCATCAGCCCCTTCTTGGTGCAGGCACATTGCAGCTTAGGAAGCTTCTCCAGTTATAGCTGCCTTTTCCCAACTCATTGTCCCAGTCCGAGCCCGGAGTCTCACGTGGACTATTGTAGCAGCCTCCTACAAAGATTTCTATAATAGGTCTTCCTGCTGGAGTCTGCCCTCTATGCACTGTGGGGAATCAGAAAATCCAACTGCTCTCATGTTCCTAATCTTAACAGCCCTCAATGGCTGCTTTCCGCCAGTGAAATGAAGTCCCAGGCTCCTTTGAGCTGACATCGAACACCCTGCACAATCGGTCCCCAGCCCCCATGAACTGTCCCGACCCCTTGTCCAGCTTTCATTTTTACTCTTATGTTTGCTCCACCCTCCATCCTAACCAATCCACTCCTTGTTTGTACCGTCCCCCACCAACTTCCCAGCCCCATGATTTTTCTTGTGCTGGTCCTTTTGCCTAGAATGCTTTTCTCTCTTATTTCATTGTGGGAAATGCCTCTTCACTCTTCAGGGCCCAGGCCTAGACACCCTCCTCCTCCAGGAAGTCTGCCTTGATTTCCCCAGTTAGAAGTGATCTTTCAATTCACAGAGCACTTTCTCTGGTCTTTTTGAGCATATGCCTCCCCAAACTTCTGTTTGAGCTCTGTATGCACTTGCTTATTGCCCCAAAACCCTACCAAAAAGGAGGTCCCCAGAAGGTGTGTCCAGGCATCTAACAGAAAGTGGGCATTGTAAAAATACATATTTGCCTAATTAATTCATTCATTAATGAAGGATGAATGAGTGAATGAAAGACCATGAAGTTGCAAAAGTTCAGGCTTTAAAGCCATACAGACCTGGATTTGAATCTATTTCTGGCACTCACCAGCTGTGTGGCTTTGGACAAGTCTCTTCACCCCTCTGAGCCTCAATCTTCTGGGTAACTTTTCAGGAATATTCAGAGGATTGGGCATAATACAATAGAGTGACCAACACATGGTAGGTGTTCAACAGATTGATGTGTTTTTTTGAATGAATGGATGAATATGGAGGGTATTTGAAAGATCATGGGTTTTGAAACCAGCTGGATCTGGTTTGAACCCACTTCAAACCAAGTATTTTGGTTGTATTTTGTGGTTGTGATGAATTTGGGAATGATCGTTCACCTGTCTGATCCTCAGTTTCCTCCTCAGTAAAATAAGAGTAACTAACAGTCCTTACAGGCAGGGTTGTGATGGGGTAGAGATGCTTCATTTACAGTGTCAGGCTCGTAAAAATGAGTAGCACTGCCGCCATGATGATGGTGGTGGTGATGATGAGGATGATGGTGATGATGGTGGTCATTGTGGTGATTATGATGGTGATGATAGTGGTAGTAATGGTGATAGTGGTGGTGACAATAATGATAGTTGTGATAATGGTGGTGGTGATAATAGTGATGGTGATGATGATTGTAATAGTGGGGATAGTGGTGATGATGGTGGTGATAGTTGCAATGATGATGATTATGGGATGATAATAATGGTGATGGTGATGATGGTGGTAGTGATAATGATGGTGATAATGGTGATAATGCTGGTGGTGATAATAGTGATAATGATGACTATAATAGTAGGGATAATGGTGATGATGGTGGTGATAGTTGTAATGATAATGATTATGGGGATGATAATGGTGATGTGATGATGGTGGTAGTGATAATGATGGTGGTGGTAATGGTGGTAATGCTGGTGGTGATAATGACGATTGTTGTGACAATGGTGGTGGTGATAATAGGGATGCTGATGTTGATGGTGACAGTGGACATAGTGTTGATGATGGTGGTGATGGCTGTAATGATAATGATAATGGGGATGATAATGATGGTGATAGTGATGATAATGATAGTGTTGGTAGTGGTGATAATGGTGATGGTGATGGTGGTGGTAGTGATAATGATAATGATTGTGATGATGGTGGCGGTGATGATGGTGGTGGAAAAGGAAGATTAGGGAGTGCTTGACCAGTCTTGGCACAAATTTCCATGCCCAGCCAGCATTCTTCTGGGCTGCCCTCCAAGCTAGTGACTAGTGTCCCTTAGTTCCCCGAGGTTTCACTGTAATGTCCTCCTAGCTAGCAGCTATCTTTCCATCATCTGCTCTTCTTCCTCCCTCCCCATCAGGTACTTTAATGAGGGGCCAGCACCATCTACAGCCAGGCTGGGCCCCATGTAGGGTGATGGCTGACCATGGAGCCAGGGCAGGTCTAGTGAGAGCTGCCAGTGCAGGCTCAGTGATCATGGTAGATCATGGAGGCAGGTGAGCCCAGGGGTCTCACACCCTGAGCCCTGTAGGGGTCTCAGTTGTGTAACAGCATCAGCACCACATGGACATCGCTTACAACAGTTATTCCTCAGTGTGATTCTGCCTAGGAGGAGTGAAGAGGGGCTTTTCTTCTGTAGAGGCTGAATCTGCCTCCCTGAAGCTCCTCCAGGTTAATGCTGGCTCTGACTTCTGGACCCACACAGAATATGGGTGTTGTCTATTCCCCAGGATTCTAAATCTCATAAAACAACAACAGAAACTGAAATGTTATCTTAGCTTGGGTTCCCCTGGAAGCAAAGCTGGAGACAAGGATTTGAGTGCAATAAGTTTATATGGGAAATGAAGGAAACAGAAGGGGAACAGGGAAATGAGACAAAGAAGGGAAGGAGCCTAAAACACATCCATTATTAAACCAGTCATCACTGCGGGTGACTGGAGTCCAATCCCACTGGGAGGCTCTAGGAAACTGTGTGGAAAACATGCCTCAGACTTATCCTACCTGAGGAGTTGGGGGGCTTCAGTATTTGGTAATTGGGGATGTTGCCAGGAGGCATCAATACCCCAGCATTTCAGGCCAACCTTGGACCTGAGAAAGCCCTTAGGTGCTGACAACAGAGAATTGGGGCAGTGTGCCCTGAAGTGATGAGGGCAAGGGGATATGTGTGGGCACCAGAGGGTCTGTAACTCATGTGTTGACTCATGGATTTTTCAGTTAAGTCCTAATGATCCCTGACACATTTTATGTGTCAACTTGGCTGGACCAAAAGATGCTGATAATCTGGTTAAACATTATTTCTGGGTGTGCCTGTGAGGATGTTTCTGGAAGAGATTGTGTTTAAATAGGTGAACTGAATAAAGCAGATCGCCCTCCCCTAGGTGGGTGGGCATGAGCCAACCCATTGAGGGCCTGACTAGAACACAAAAGCCAAGGAAGGCTGAATTTCCTCTCTGCCTGACTGCTTCAGCAGGGACATCAGTTTCTTCCTGCCCTCAGACTGAGACTTACACCACTGGTGCTTCTGGTTTTGAGGACTTTGGACTCGGGCTGAACTACATCGCCAAACGTTCTGGGTTTCCAACTTGCAGATGGCAGACTGTAGGACTGCTAAGCCTCCATTCTCTCTCTCTCTCTCTCTCTCTCTCTCTCTCTCTCTCTCTCTCTCTCTCTCTCTCTCTCTCTCTCTCTCTCCCCGTCTCTGTCTCTCTCTCTTTCTCTCTCTGTCTCTCTCTCTTTCTCTCTCTGTCTCTCTCTCTCCATCTCTCTCCACCATTGGTTCTGCTTCTCTGGAGAACCCTAATATAATCCCTTGTATTGGTCCATTCTTGCATTGCTATGAAGAAATACCTGAGATTGGGTAATTTATAAAGAAAAAAGATTTAATTGGCTCACAGTTACATAGGATGCACAGGAAGCATGGCAGTATCTGCTTCTGGAGAGGCCTTAGGTGCTTCCAATCATGGCAGAAGGCAGAGTGGGAGCAGGCATCTTATGTGGTGGGAGCAGGAGGAAGAGCAAGAGCGGGGAGGTGCTATGCACTTTTCAACAATCAGATCTCCTGAGAACTCTATCTCGAGAACAGCACTAGGGGGATGGTGCTAAATCATTCATGAGAACTCTACCCCCACGATCCACCAGGCCCCACCTCCAACACTGGCAATTACAATTCAACATGAGATTTGGGTAGGAACACAGATCCAAACCATATCATCCCTATTTCACAGATGAGGAAACTGAGGCTTGAAGAGGTAATGTGACCTGCCCCTGCCCAAGCTCACATATCTTGTCAGTGGCATCATCTCTCTCCCCAGGAACTCCCTTATGAGTTGATTTCATCCAGGTCATCTGTGAGTAATCATGATGGAGAAGCTGGGGTACTGTGGTGGGAAGTAGGGATGGGGCAGGGCTCCTGCTGGGAGATTTCAAATCTATTACCCCAAGAGTATTTCTTCTCTCTGATTGGGATGTGATGGGTCACAGGAGAGTGGATCCAGGCCCTTCGCTTGGGCCCTAGTGAGTTTCCCTGCACCCGAATAATGTTCCTGCCTTTAAATAATTCATATCTGCAGATGGTCTTCATTTAGCACCATCCATCAGCCAGTTATTTCCAAATAAGCAAAAACCTCAGGCATAAATTATTCCTGCAGGATCAATGGGTCTGACAGAGCACACCCGCTACCACCAGCCGAGTGTCATGTGACCAGGGGACTGCAGCCTGGCACCTGCATTTCCAGATGTGTCAACCCCACATCACACCAAAGAGTGAGAAGGATAATGATTTTTTTTTTTTCCCAGAATTTAGGGTCATGAGTTTTAACTCCAGATCTGTTTGTCATTTATTTCAGCCTATCCAAGCCTTTATATCTTATCTGGAAAACAGGACAATCAGTTTCTCCTCACAGCACAGTGAAATTTAAATAAGAGAAATGAAGACTTTTGTTATAGTGCCTGGTAAATAGTAAATGCTCAGTAAATAGTCCTTTTTCCTTCCTTTCTCTTTTCTTTCCTGTTTACATTCTTCTGTTCTACCTCATTTGCTCTCCCTCCCTCTCTTCTCTTTTCCTTCCTTTGTTGTCAAGAATTATTCATGCATCCTGTAGCAAATGCTGTTGGTGTCCCACCTGCAGCCCTCCAGCATTCATGGACCCTGAACATGCTCACAGACTTCTGTGGCCAGCACCTGAGGCTTCTTTTCTGAAGGCATTCTTCAGCCATATGCATACTCAGTCTGCAATGGGGCTAGCCAGAAATGCTGGGGAGACACAGCCTTTCAAACTAAGCAAGGGTGATTAGTTGGTGGATAAATATCCTAGCTCCCTCACCTTCCAAGTGAGACCACTCTGAGCGTATGCTACACTGTCTCCCAGAAGCACCCAGTGGGATTAGCCCCAGTCACCCATGCCCTGCTCATCAATGCCCTATCTATTGGCTTCTATCCTTCCCTATCCCATTTTCCCACTTTCCTACCAGTGCTTCTTAGCATCACTTCCCAAATAAATAACTGTGCCCAAATCGGTCTCAGGGTCTGCTTCTTGGAGAACCTAAACTAAGTCAGATGCCAAGAGGCTGTATGTGATGGGGCCACTGAAGACTTCAATTCAAACAAGTTACATTCCCAGATTTTCGGCCTCAAGGACCTGTCCTCGAGGCCCCACCCACAAAATTCTGGCCCTCATAGTCTGTGGTCTTGAAGGCTATTTAAGATTAATCAAGACTATGCAAGAGTCCCCTAGTCATTCCACCAGGGAGTAGCCAGAGTGATCTTTCTAAAACGAAACAAAACAAAACAACAACAAAAAAACCACAAAAAACAAAACCAAAAAATAAAACCTGACTATGCCCTTCCCAGAGCCCTCAATTCCAAAGTCACCTACATGGCTTACAAGGCTCTTCATAACTAGGCCTGCAGCCTGCTCTAGTCTCATCTCTCATCCTACCTCCACATGCTCCCTTCCCTTCAGCCAGGATGTTCTATTTCCATGAAACACTCTATACTGTCTGAATCCTCTTAGCCCTTGTTCACACTCTTCCCTCTTCATGGAGTTTTCTTCTGCTCTACTTTGTTTGCCTACTAAATTAATCATCAACACCCAGCTCATGTTACCTCCACTGTGAAGCCTTTTCCCCCTCCTGTTCCTCCTCTGTGCTTGAGTAATCTTAATGGTGGCTCCTACTCCTGTGCCTTTTCAGTACTGAGGCCAGTGGGAAGGAGAAGTTGACTTTATCCCAGAAGTCTCTGTAAAACCTCTTGCCATCTCATTGACAGATGGAGCCACGTGTCCCTACCCCTGACCAACACCCTGACCAGAGGAATGCAGGACTCAGACTGGCCAGGTCTGTTCACTGGGACTCCTTTAGCCATGCACGATCTTAACACCTAATGGATTAACAGTGAGGAGGGAGGAGTTCAGGATGGTTAATGGTTTGCCACAAATGTTCTCTCCCTGGCTTCAATAACTTTCTTTTCTAATTCAAGGAACTCACTTTAAAAGATGAGTTTTATTGATTTAAAATTTTTGAGCTAAGTAGTCGTGTCTAGGAAAATTTTGTCTGCTTATGTGCAGATAATCCAGCTGTTTATTACTCAATAAGACTCAAGGCCTAAGACTAAATCTCCATGGCTCTTGGCTTACCCTTTGAACTCTTGGTTTGATTACCCAGTCATCATTTCTTCTCCATGAAGGTAGCATGCATGAAGATGAGATGTAATTTTAGCTTACTTTTTTTCTGTGTATGTGGCAGGGGTGGATCTAAAGTTCTCTTTTTAATTTGTGCAGTTTATGCTTCTTTCAATACAAATGGGCTGTGTTTCTGCCAATACATTTCTCTTAAAAATTTTGTGGGTCTTTTGTGAATCTCATTGGGGGCTCATTTCATTAGGAAAAAAAGCCACACTCATGAATCTCATTGGCATAAACTTTTCTCTACCTCGAACTTCTGCTGAGAATCCCAATGCAGTGGAGGCACAATACCCTTGCTTATTAAAAGTTGCATGGTTTGACTGATTGGTTACCTTAGGTCTTTATGAGGCATTAATAATAAATTTTACAGTCACACCCTCAACTTTATACTGTATTTCCTGACAGTGTCCTGGATTCAACCTTTGCCCAGAGATATTTCTTAAGTTTTGCATCACTTGCCATCTAGAGACACAGCAATTTTCAAAACCAGCAAGTCCTGGCTTCTTTTTGTTTACCAGTCATTCCTTCAGGTTATCTCTTGCCTCTTGCATTTTACTATAAGCGGCAAGAAGAACCAGGTGTCATCTTCAACATTCTGCCTGGAAATCCCCTTGTTTAGATAACTGAGTAGACTAGACATATTACTTAATTTCCATTTTACTACAGGTGACAGTATGGCTAAACTCTCTGCCACTATATAACAAGCATTCCCTTTCCTCTGGTTCATTATTTATTCACACATGCACTCACTCATAAGATTATGAACTCAACCAATATTTATAGAAGGAAGACATATACTTACAATGATAACACAATCTCAGGACCTGCTCTCATGAAGCTTACCTTCTATCAGAATCTCATGTAATTCCCTTCTCCTCCAGAACCCTATGAAATTAGTGTTGTTATTATTTTGATTTTACAAATGAGGGAGCTTGAGCTCAGAAAGGTAAAATCAATTTCCTAGGGCCTGCCAGATAGTAAGTAGAAGGTCTGGTGTCTGAACTCAGTTCTGTTTGATTGTAGAATTCTTATGTGTAGGTGCTGCTATTATAATTCCCTTTCCTGGAATTCAATTTCCACTGTCCTTGTCAAGGTCTGAAGTGGTGTCCATTTCTTCATTGAAATTTTCTGAGAATCAAGCTGTTGACTTTCCTCTATAGATATGTTTTTTTAAGGTAGAGATGAATAAATATGTACATTTAGAAACAACCAAGTGCCTAGAATTGCTGTTTAGTAGGGGGGCTTTGGGAACTTCTCACAAGACCTCACTGTCCCCTAACGCTGCATTCAATAAACAGGAATGACAGAGGTGCTCTGAACTTCCCCTTGGGAGGGTAGGACCAGGACAGGTTTGCAAAGGGTTGAAGTCATTGACTTTTGAAGGACGCTTGGAGGAAGAGACAAGAGACAACGATTCAGGCAGGAAAACTAAATTATATGGTCATAAATCCCCAGAAAATTGCTATTTTCTCTCTTCTCCCCCACACTGTGACATCTTACTAAGTCACAAGATGCTCTCAAAAGCTTAATAACACCATGTGATCTAGGGCAAGACATGTGTTTAAGGAAGGGCAGACCCTGTTCCCTGGATGCTGCAAAATGTGCTGCATTTTCTTGATCTTGACCTTCAGTTAGAAATAGGGGGAACTTTCATAAGCTGTAGAAAAATTTAGTTTTCTGAGCAGCCTGTAAGACACTCACCTCAGCTTTAGCTGCAAGTGTGGGCTTGGTCTGCAGCCTTGGTGGCTTCTTACAGTGAAGGAAGCCTAAGGCTTTTGCTGTGGGTCTTGAGGACCCAGGAGGGGAGGCTTTCACTAGCACCTGAAGTGTTCCCCAAGGATTTAGTTTAAAACAACCTGTTTGCTCTTCTTCTGCCTCATCTCAACTGTTCTTCCCTCTCTCACTCTACAGGAGGCCACGTTGACCTCCTTGCTTTCCTCAAACATAATCAACTCTCTCCAACATCAGAGCTTTGGAACTTTTTGTCTCTTCTGCCTGAAATGAATGTCCCCACATTTTCCTACAAGTAGTCCCTTCTCAACCTTCAGGTGTCAGTTCAATTGTCACCTCCTCAGGGAGGCCCTTCTCAACCACCTTATTTAAGGTGACACGTGTTCTCATATTATCTTTTTAATCATATACTGTTGATCTTTTCTACAGCACTTACTGCAGTCTGTAATTCTTTTAAAAACTTGTTTACCTTTTCTTTTTAACCTACTTACTGCTGCTCACCAGAAGAGACAAGAATAGAGATTTAGGTTCCTGGATTCTTTAAGTCGAGAAGAACAGACTCAGGACTGGGGCAATGAGGGTGATTCCCCCTGTGCACTACAGGGAAAGCTGTTTACTTAGATTGCTGGTTCTCAAGTGTAGGTGTTTTTGTTCCCACTCATTGGGGATGTCTGGCAGTGTCTGGGAGATGATTTTGATTGTCATGACTTGAGGGTGGTGTGGGGTGTGTGCTTCCAAACGTTCTGCAATACATGGGAAAAATTCCAGAGTTATCTGGCCCCAGATGCCAATAGTGCTGTGATTGAGGACCCTTGACTGAAACTGTAATGTCAGCATCACTCATACATACATCTATCTTCACACAGATTCAGGCATTTTTCTTGGGATGCCTGCAGGCTCGGAGCTGTCTGTGGTGCTGAAGCAGACCACACTCCAAGCCCCTGACTTTTTTTATTATAAAAATTAGTGTTTATTATATGTCAAAATTACTTCACAGCAAAAACACTCAGAAAGCTATAAATATAAGGAAACTTCTCAACCATTATTAAGGGCATCTAAAAATAATACTATACTTAACATCGTATGTAATTGTGAAAGCTTCACTTCTTTTTTTTTAAATTATTATACTTTAAGTTCTAGGGTACACGTGCACAACGTGCAGGTTCGTTACATATGTATATGTGACTTTCTTAATACCATTTAGATCCCTGTTTCTGACCCCACTCAAGACTGTTGTATATAGAATCATACAACATTGAAGCTGGAGGGTTCTTAGAAGTCAGCTAATCTAATTCCTCTCTTTTGTATGAAGAGGACACCGAGGCCCAGAGCCCAGATTTGCCAATGGTCACATTGTACCTGCAAGTGCATTTGTCTCCCTCCCCTGGTGAACAATGTCCCTCCCAGGACATCTTGGCCAATGACGTTTTGCCATCTGAGGGTTGTTAATGGAGTTGTCCCCCAGTTGAGGCAGCTTGTTTCTTAATCACATCGGAACTAGAAAGAAAATGACTTTGAAGATTTGTTCCCGTGGTGCTCAGGGTGGCTGGGGCAGGCAGGCCCTCTTTGGGTGCCTGGGGTGAGACAGCTTGTCTGGCAGGGAGCTAATTGATTCTTTAGGTTAGCGCTGTTTTGTGTGCACAGACAAATCTGGGCATCCATTCTGCCTAATGTGTCACTGAGCATTTCCTCTGAGCTTCCCAGCCCCAGTCTTTTGCTGCTGACTTCATGGAACTACGTTTTGTGAAACTTATCTCTCTTCTCTACCTGTCAGGAAAACAAATTCAAGGAGGCTATTCTGTTGGTGGTGGTCTTCATTGAAAACGTTATTTTCAAGCACCTCGAGAGAACTGTCACCTAGAGTTGCCCTCTATTGACAGCCTGTTAAGTATCAGGTACTTTTTCTATTACCTCTGATCTTAACAACTCTGTGAAGTAGACATCATTTGCCGCATTTTAAGATAGAAAAACTGAGTCTGAGAGAGGCCAAGTAGCTTTCCCAAGGTCACACAGCAAAGAAATGGCAGAGCTTTGATCTGAACTCCATCCCCCCGTCTTTCCTATAGATTTATTATTCTCCAAATGTGGTCCCCAAACCAGCGGCATCATCGTTGCTTGGGAATTTGTTAGAAATACACATTTTCAGATCCCCCATTCTTGGGTTTGGTTTTGGGCAAACCCAAGATTTCTAACATTATCTTATGGAATTGTAATCCCCATTTTGCAAATGAGAAAACTAAGCAGAAGTCAGCTTGTCCAAGGTCCTGCAGGGAGTAAGTGGCAGGGCTGAGGGCAAACCCTGGTCTCGTGCTCCCTCTCATCCAGTTCTGCTCATGATTCTTGTGTGCCCGATTGTTTCATTCTATTTCTCAGGCAGGGAGGGTGATAAAAAGGACCCTATTCTACTCACACAACTGGGGAGTGGTAGAGGTAGGGTTTGGATCCAGGTCTTTCAGAATCAAAGCCTGTGTGCTGGGATCTGGTCTACCAAACTTGGGGCTTGGTCTCAAAAACTCCATAAAGGAGCCAAGGTGGATCTTAGAAAAGAGCAAAGTCTTCAGTGTATATGTATGGCCTTAGGCAAGCCATTTCACTTTTCTCTGCCTCAGTTTACCTATCCTACGGTTATACAACGCTCATCAACTACACTTATTTGTTGTTATACTTGAATGCAACAATGACCCTGAAAGATATTTTAACAATGACAGCAGCATTGGCTATATTTTATTGAGCATCTGCTGTGTACCAGGCATGGTGTCTGGAGATTTGTAAATTCTAACTCCTGAATTCTCACCCCATGAGATAGATGCTTTTGTTCAGTTGGGTGAGCTCTTGGCTTCAGTTGCTTCATCTGTACTATGGGAATGATGTCATAACTACCACACAGTGTCATTTGAGTATTACATGAGTTAATGTATGTAAGTTATTTAAATGGAAGCTGGCACATAGTAAGCACTAGGTAAGTATCATGTCACCATGCACATCTTAGAACAGGGAAACTGAGGCTAAGAGAAGCAAAAGACTTGCTCAAGACCATATAAACAAGGAGTAGCTGACCACAGGGTCTTACACTGGTGTCTTGTGACTTTTACATCTGTTCTTTCTCCTCCCTGTTCAGAGGATCCACTGGTTTGGGTGTCCATTCTCCCTTGCTCTGCCTCAAATATCAGGATGGGATACCCCAGCCTTTAAAAATTTAGTCTGTCCCCTCTTGCCCTATGGATGTGCCACACCTACTCTCTGAGCCTCAAGGGCCATGGAAATAAACTGCAGAGCCTGATAAATAAATAAAAAATTAGCTTCATGATCCTAATATCCGGAGGCTGTGGTGGGTGTTGAATTATTCAGGCTGTTTGGGTGTGAGCTGTTAGTTTTCTGCTGTTCTCGTCTTGACGGCTGCCCTGACAGATTGATGGATGAGCCAGTAAAACACTTGGAGGCCAGAAAGAAAATTCTTAATCATAACTCACTGGTGGGAGCAAGTGTTTTCTCTACACTGGCAGCTCCAGAGGCTTGGCCTAGTCCCAGCTCTCTCTTGCCTTCTGCCCTAATGAGGCTGGAGGTACCAACTGTAGAGTCATCCTTGGCAACCGGTTGAGGGCTTGTAGTAGGACTTTTAAGAATAGAGCTGTTCATTCATTTGACTTCATGTTTTTGCTTTTAGAAAATTAAGGTGTAATTTACATAAAAGGCATAACATTTTAAATGTACTGCTTGGTGAATTTTGACATTTGGGAATGTAGTGTAACTACCACTCAGATAAAGATCCAAAACATTCGTATCCCTCTAGAAGGTATCCTTAGAAGGTAGCCTTATGTCACTTTTTAGCCATTACCATCTTTACTCCTAGACAACACCTACCCTGACCTCTATCATCATAGATTAGTTTTTTCTACTCTGGAGTTTTATTTTATTTTATTTATTATTTTTTTGAGATGGAGTCTCACTCTTTACCAAGGCTGGAGTGCAGTGGTGGGATCTCGGCTCACTGTAACCTCCACCTCCCGGGTTCAAGTAGTTCTTCTGCCTCAGCCTCCCAAGTAGCTGGGACTGCAGGTATGTGCTGCCACGCCCAGCTAATTTTTGGTATTTTTTGGTAGAGATGGGGTTTCACCATGTTGGCCAGGCTGGTCTTGAACTCCTGACCTCAGGTGATCCACTAGCCTTGGCGTCCCAAAGTGCTGGGATTACAGGCGTGAGCCACCGTGCCTGGCCTGGAGTTTTACTTTTTATTTATATTTTTTAGAGATAAGATCTTACTCTGTCACCCAGACTGTAATGCCCAGATTGCTCTAGTGCAATCATATCTCACTATAACTTCACATTCCTGGGCTCAAGTGATCCTCCCACCTCTGCTTCCCTAATAGCTGGCACACCACCATACCCAGCTAATTTTTAGTGTTTTTTTTTTTTTTTTTTTGGTAGAGTCGAGGTTTCACTATGTTGCCCGGGCTGGTCTTGAACTCCTGGCTTCAAGTGATCCTCCTGCCTCAGCCTTCCAAAGTGTTAGACTTACAGGCATGAACCACCACACCTGGCCTTTGAAATTTTATGTAAATGGAATCATATAGTTTGTGTTTGGCTTCTTTCACTGGCTTTTTTTTTTTTTTTTTTTTTTTTAAGATTCATCCATGTTGTTGCATGTATCAGTAATTTTTCATTTTTATTGTTGACTAGCATTCTGTTATAGGAATAGGCCATAATTGCTTTTAAAATAGTTTCCACTTTTATTTTAGATTCAGGGAGTACATGTGCAGGTTTATTACCTAGGTATATTGTGCTGAGGTTTGGTTACAGTCGATCCTGTCACCCAGATACTGAGCATAGTACTCAATAGTTTGTTTTTCATCCCTTGCTCCCTTTCCTCACTCCCACCACTG
Organism: Chlorocebus sabaeus; assembly: GCF_047675955.1. Classification (NCBI taxonomy): domain Eukaryota; kingdom Metazoa; phylum Chordata; class Mammalia; order Primates; family Cercopithecidae; genus Chlorocebus; species Chlorocebus sabaeus. The sequence goes on along the minus strand of NC_132914.1, from coordinate 105,499,094 downwards.
GTAGTCCCCAGTGTCTATTGTTGCCATCTTTACATCGTGAGTACCCATCATTTAGCTCCTACTTGAGTGATAATGTGGTTTTCTGTTCCTTCATTAATTTGCTTAAGATAATGGCCTCCAGCTGCATCCACATTGCTGCAAAGAACATAATTTTGTTCTCTTTAATGGCTGTGTAGTATTCCGTAGAGTATATGCACCACATTTTCTTTATTCAACCCACTGTGGTTAGGCACCTAGGTTGATTCCATGTCTCTCCTATTGTGATTAGTGCTGCAATAAACATAGGCACGCGTGTGTCTTTTTGGTAGAATGATTTATTTTCCTCTGGGTATATACCCAGTAATGGGATTGTTGGGTTGATTGGTGGTTCCAAGCTCTTTGAGAAATTTCCAAACTGCTTTCCACGGTGGCTGAACTAATTTACGTTCCCACCAGCAGTGTGTAAGCATTCTCTTTTCTCTGTAGCCTTGCCAGCACCTGTTGTTTTTTGATTTTTTAATAACAGTCATTCTGGCTGATGTGAGAAGGTATCTCATTGTAGTCTTGATTTGCATTTCTCTGATGATTAGTGATGTTGAATATTTTTTTCATATGCTTGTTGGTCACTTGCATGTCTTCTTTTGAGAAATGTCTGTTCATGTCTTTTGCCCATTTTAAAAATGGGGTTCTTTGTTTTTTGCTTGTTGATTTAAGTTTCTTATAGATTCTGGATATTAGACCTTTGTTGGATGCATAGTTTGTAAATAGTTTCTCCCATTTTGTAGGTTGTCTGTTTACTCTGTTGATAATTTATTTTACTGTGCAGAAGTTTTTTGGTTTAATTAGGTCCCACTTGTCATTTTTTGTTTTTGTTGCAATTGCTTTTGAGATCTTAGTCTTAAATTATTTACCAAGGCCAGTGTCCAAAATGGTGCTTTCTTGGTTTTCTCTTAGGGTTCTTATAGTTTGAGGACTTACATTTAAATCTTTAATCCATCTTGAGTTAATTTTTGTACATGGTGAAAGATAGGGGTCCAGTTTTATTCTTCTGCATATGTCAAGCCAGCTATCCCAGCACCATTTTCCCCATTGCTTATTTTTGTTGATTTATCTGAGATCAGATAAATGTGTAACTATAGATGTATAACTTTGTTTCTGGGTTCGCTACTCAGTTCCAGTGTTCTGTCTGTTTTTGTATCAGTACCATGTGGTTTTGGTTACTGTATAACTTACAGTATAGTTTGAAGTTGAGTAATGTGATGCCTCCAGCTTTGTTCTTTTTGCTTAGGATTGCTTTGGCTATTTGGGTTCTTTTATTCAGTTCCATATAAATTTTAGAATAGCTTTTTTCTAGTTCTGTAAAAAATGACATTGGTAGCTTTCTAGGAATAGTATTGAATTTTTAGGTTGCTTTGGGCAGTATGGCCATTTTAACTATATTGATTCTTCCAATCCATAAGCATGGAATATTTTTCCATTTGTTTGTATCATCTCTGATTTCTTTCAGCAGTGTTTTATAGTTTTCCTTGTAGAGACCTTTCACCTCTTTGGTTAGGTATACTCCTAGGTATTGTGTGTGTGTGTGTGTGTGTGTGTGTGTGTCTATTGTAAATGGCATTGTATTCTTGATTTGGCTCTCAGCTTGAATGTTATAGTTGTATAGAAATGCTACTTATTTTTGTAAATTGATTTTGCATCCTGAAATTTTGCTGAAGTTGTTTATCAGTTCTAGGAGCCTTTTGGCAGAGTCTTTAGACTTTTGTATGTATATAGTCATGTCATCCACAAAGAGAGATAGTTTGACTTCTTTTTCCTATTTGGATGCATTTTATTTCTTCTCTTGCCTGATTGCTTGGTTAAGGACTTCCTGTACTTTGTTGAACAGGAGTGGTGAGAGTGGGCATCCTTGTCTTGTTCCAGTTAACTCATCTTTGTCTATGATGAGTAAAGCTGTTATGAACATTTGTGTACCAGTATATGTGATAATATGTGTTTTTATTTGTCTTGCATAAACACTCAGGAGGGAGATAGTTGCATCTTAGAGCCAGTGCTTATTTAGTTTTACAAGAAACAGCGAGATATTTTCCCAAAGTGATTGCAAAATGATTATATTGCTACCAAGGATGTACGAGTTTCACTTGTCCTCCATCTTTGCCAACACTTGGCATTATCAGTCTTCTTAATTTTAGCCATTCTAAAGGTATGAAGTGTTATCTCATTGTAGTTTGTTATTAAGATGACTAATACTGTTAAGCATTTTTTCATGTACTTACTGGCCAACCTGGAGGTGTGAAGGAGTTAACACCCCAGGGACCATCCTCAGTCATGAGAATGGAATTTAGTAGATAAACAATGCAGCTGCCTCTTCCTCCAGTGGGTTGATTCTGGGGCGTGTTTCACAGTGATTCTTAGAAGGGCCCCTGTGGGATTTAGTCCCAGTTGTCCACAGTAGTAACCCGTCCTTAACGCATCCTTTATCGGCTGTTATCATTTCCCTATCTCACTTCCCCTCCCCGTCATTTGTGTCTCCCAGGATTACCTTCCAAATAAATTCAATGCATTCTTGTCTATTTCAGGATCTGCTTTGAGGGTAACACAATCTAAGATAGGAGACACTCCAGAGATTGGCAAGAGCATGAAGCTCCTACATCCCTTAGGGTTAGAAGAATGTAAGGAGGGGTGGTGTTACTGCTGTCTTGGGGCTGGGGTCACCTGGCAGAAGTTGTAATTACAGTGGGCTTGTCCAGGGGAAATTGATGCCAACAAGAAATCCAACACTGTCAGATACACTGCCTGTTATGGTTTGAACATTTTTCTTCTTCCAAACTTGTGTTGAAACTTAATTGTAATCATAACAATATTAAGAGGTGGGACCTTAAGAGGTGATGAGTCCATGAGTGCTCCAACCTCATGAACTGATTAATGCTGTCATCATTGGAGTTGGTTCATTATAAACAGGCAGCTTCAGTGCCCCCCCCTTCCACTCCCTTTTCCCTTCACCATGTTATGACATGGCAAATAGGTCCTCACCAGATGCCAACACCTTGGTCTTGGACTTCTCAGGCTCCAGAACTGTAAGAAATAAATTTGTCTTTATTATACATGATTGAGTCTGTATAACAGCACAAAATTCTGTTGTATTCTGGTGTAACAGCACAAAATAGTATTCTGTTATAACAACACTAATAGACTAAGTGCTATTCTGTTATAACTGCACAAAATAGACTAATGCACTACCCAAATCAGAGAAGGAAAGGGAAAAATATTCTGGCTCTGCCTTTTCTCCACCCTCATATCTCCTGTCTGGGCCTTCCATTGATGGAACCCAGAGAGAACCCAGTTGACCAAGGAGCCTGGGAAATTCAGCCCACAGGGTCAGGCCCCCTGAGATACAGAGCTGGGCCAGGGAAGGGTGAGGTGTGGATATGAAGACAAACAAGCCCAGACCCAGGGGGAAGAAAGTTGGCAGGGAGTCCTTCTCAGGTGCCTAGATGAGCCACCCTCCCTCCCCAGTGGGTACCCAAGACTTGGCTGCCAGGCTGGATCTAGGGGCAGTCTATGTCTTTTTTTTTTCTCCCCCAAGGTTCTGTGTAGGATGCTCTGCTTCTTAGTCACTTGGATGGCTGACCATGACAACCGTCCCTTTGTGCTCAGACACAGGGCATTTTCTTGAGTCCCCTTCTCCTTCCCTAGTTACTTGGAGCTTTTGCTTTCCCCAGGGTGGTGGGATATTTTTGCTTTCCCCAGGGTGGTGGGATCTGTCATCTGAAAGATTAAAACCCACCAGATGGAAAATTGCAAGAGGAGTGCCAAGCCAAAGGATTCCCTGCCTCCACAGCAGGAAGACAGCCCTTTGAGCCAATGCCAGGGACTCCCGGATGCCTCTGCTGGCAAGACCTGCTGTGGCAGATGGAATTTATGGACTTCAGTGCCCTGAATGGGAATAGCTAGACACAGAAGAAAGAAATCCAGACTTGGGTTCACATGCTCATCCACTGACAGGTAAAATGGCCTTGGGCAAAACATCCTAATCTCAGCCTCAGCCTCTGCCTTGCCATCTGTAAAATGGGATCATGGTACTAGTTTTACTTTCTTCACAGGGTATTGGATAGATTTATGTGCAAAGGAAGTATCTGTGGAGTCTTGTTAATAGGATGTTGGTAAACAACCTAACTGTTGCCCCTACACATTCTCTTACTCAGAAGGGGTAATATTGCGAGGAGGTATGCCAGAAAGCCCAATTTGTCTTTGGCATAGTCATGTGGTGGACAAACTCCAAAGTGGTCCCCCTGATCCCCACTTTCTGCATCACATCTTGTGTAATCCTCTTCCATTTGGTATGGGCAGGAACTGTGACTCACTTCTAACCAAGATGGTGGGATATTACTTCCATGATTATACTACATACAATTCTAAGGGCTGTCTTTCTAGTAGATTCTCTCTATTGCTTTCTCAGTTTGCATGCTTGGATGAAGGGCTGTGTTGGTGAGGTCCACATGTCAGGGAATTAAGGGCAACCTCTGATCAACAACCAGCAGGGAACTGAGGACCTCAATCTGACAGCCCTTGAGGAACTGAATTTTGCCAACAACCAGAGCCAGCTTGGAAGCGGTCCTTGCCCAGTTGAGCTTTCAGATGGGACCTCAGCTCCAGCTGACAACTTGATTGCAGCCTTGTGAGAGACCCTGAAGCACGAGGACCTGCTAAAGCATGCCTGGATTCCTGGCCCATAGAAACTGTGTGAATAAAATATTTTATTTGTAGTTACTACTAATTTGTAATTGGTAGTAATTTGTTATGCAGCAGCAGATAATCAATACAGCACACAAAATCTTACATGATCTGGCCCATTTCCTCTCTTATCTCACTTTCTAGTACTCAACACTTTACTCACTTTGCTCCAGCCACTCTGGTCTTCTTGCTATTTCTCAGACACCCCAAAAATTTCAAGGCCTGGTTCTTTGCACTTTCTGTTCCCTCTACCAGGAATGTCCTTCCTTCAGAACGTTGCATGTCCCAATCCATGCATTTATAGCTATGTGATGTGTTATTTTGAGGAGGGGGAATAAAAGCATTAATTTGATTGAGAGAGAAGTAATTAGAAATGTCCTGGGGGGCAGAGGCTCTGTCTGGTCACTTCGTTACTTCTATAACTGTAGTTCCTAACTTAGGGTTTGGCTTAGGATGGTCACTCAATGAATATTTGCTGAAAACATTCTAGAAAATGAGAAGCAGACAGGAGTTTTGTTGAAAGGCAGGATGAGTAAATTGAAGGCTCCCAGAATCTGGGTAGTGGGCATTGGGAGAGAGGAGCCAGTCAGTATCTGTACTACCCAATAGTGCCTCCTAGGGCTCAGGAATGGAAATGCAGGTGCAAATTCTCAGCCTCTTAGTCCTAAGCAAACTTGAAAGATGATGGCGACTTTGCTTCCAGCACCTCCATCCTTTTGTTCATCCCCCATAGGGTCCTCAAGTTCTGTCAATTTTAACTTTTCTGGAATCTCTATTGCTTTCCTCTCCATTCTCATAGCTATTGCCTTATGCCAGGCCATCATTATGTCTCCTGGACTGCAGCAATAACCTCCTAACTGATTTGCTTCCTGTTGCCCCTCTACAACCCATTTCCACCATGAAAGCCAGAGAGATATTCTAGAACACAAATCTAACCATGTTGCTCCGGCTTTAGAACTCTCAATAGCTCCCCATTGCCCTCAGTATAGTCCCAGCTCTTCACCAGGTCCTGTGAGGTCTGGCCCAGGCTTACATCTTCAACCTCACCAACCACATCCCACTCTCTAGCAACACTGTGCTATATTAAATTCTTGAAATATGCTTATTTCTCGACTATCTTTGGGTTTTTTGTATATTCTATTTCCTCTCTCTGGAATACTCCCCCTTTGCACTATTTTCACATTCCCACCAACTTGATTACCTCCTACTCATCCTCAGAGATCATCTTGGGCATGATCTTCCCTCTACAGTGGAAGTTATACATCTTACTACCTCTCTCTGCCCTATCATAGCATGCCTGTCATGACTCCTATATAACTGTAATATAATTACCCTCTAAGTATAGGACTTTTGATTTCGGTTTATCATTGTATCCCAAGTACCTAGCACAGGGCCAGGGCCACACAGCAGGTGCCTAGTAAATATTAGCTAAATGGATGAATAAATCAACACCAGTCCCCTACCACTTATTAAATCAGATCTACACTACACTAATACTTGGCGGTCAAGGCCCCCATGATCCATCTAGCTTCTCCTACCTACCTCCTTTCCCACTGTTCCCCATTATGCAGTCCACACCCTACCAATGTCTGTCTTTTCACTGCCCTGCTGGGCTGTGGCTTGGCTGCATCCCCCTCCAGAAGGCCACAGATTCTGTTGCACAGTTCTGAGTTCTGGCAACCAGTTCCCTCATACCCCCTGCTCCTTCATTCCTTGCCCAGACCGACTCATGCTTCAAGCACTTTATCCCATCCTTGGTGCCTGATGGATGGGGAGGATTTGACTCAGTGGAAATATTGAGAGTGATACTCTGGAAAGGGAGCACAGCTTACAGGGGTGGGAAGAAGTAGGAACCTAAACGGAACAGGAAGGAGACAGAACTGATTAAAGGGGTGGGTGGAGGGTAAGCTACCAAGGACCTGTTCTGTGCCAGGCACGGTACCAAGCTTACCATCCACATTCTCATTTCACTTGCTTCTTCATCTTAGAACAGCCCCTGCATTACAGTAGCTAAGATCCCAGGCTCTGTATCAGGCAGCCTGGGCTCAGATCAAAGCTCCTCCACATCCTGGTAGTGTGAACTCACAAGAACTTAACCTCGCCACCGTTCATTTTCTCCAGAGAGAAAACAGTGGAAATAATATCTATGTCATAGGGTTCTTATGAGACCTAGGAGTTAATATGTGGGAAATGCTTGGAGCAGGGCCTGCCACATAGCAGCACATCTGTGGCTCCATAGATGTTAGCTATCATTAGGGTTACTATACCTGCACCGCCTTTTCAATATCGTAGCCGCTAGCCACAGGTGGCTCTTTAAATGTAAATTCGTTAAAATTCAATACAATTAAGAATTCAGTTCATAGTCACATTAGCCACATTTCAAGTACTCTACAGACAGTGTTTTGGAGAATGCAGATATGGAATGTCTCCATCATTGCTGCCTGGCAGGGCTGCTGTTGAAGGATGTGTAAGAAACTGGTAGTGGTGGTCACAACTGGGGAGATCTTGGGAGGTAGAGGGGACAGGGAGACAAGGGTGGAAGAAAAACTTTCCTCTTTTGTTCATGTGGAATGTTTTGTCTTTTTTTGAGACAGAGTCTCGCTCTTTGGCCCAGGCTGGAGTGCAGTGGCGCAATCTTGGCACTCTTGGCTCACTGTAACCTCTGCCTTCCAGGTTCAAGTGATTCTCATGCCTCAGCCTCCTGAGTAGCTGGGAATACAGGTGCACACCACCACGCCCAGATAATTTTTGTATTTTTAGTAGAGACAGGGTTTCACCATGTTGCTCAGGCTGGTCTCGAACTCCTGGCCTCAGATGATCTGCCTGCCTTGAACTCCCAAACTGCCGGGATTATAGGCATGAGCCACTGTGCCTGGCCTTATTTGGAATTTTTAAAAAATCCATTTACTACCTAGCAAAACACAAGAACAAAACACACCTTACAACAAACCCTTTTTAATAGAGGAGAAACAGACTCAGGAAAAGTCCAAGGCCACAGTGCTGGAAAGTAGAGGGGCTGAGGCTAGAACTTCCTGTCTGACCCTAGTACTTGAACTCTCAAGTACTGGGCAGCAGAGATGGGGGCTCCAACAGAAGTGGGGGGATTAAATGCAGGTGATGTTTCAGAGTCCAGTCCTGGAAGTCCCCAGGAGCTGACTTTCCTCATTTAGTCCTGACCAGGGGACCCCACCTTGTGAAGACCCTCAGGGAAAGATGAGCAAGATATGTGGAGCCTGAATTACGTGGACTGTGGTGAAGGACTCAGGCTCTAGTACTCTGGTGTCAGAAGGCCCTGGCTCAAGTCCAGGCTCCCCAACTAAATCGTTGTATGACCTTTTTCCTTGGTCTTTTTCATCTGTGAAATGGAGATAATAACTGTTTCATGCTCGTAGATAGGGCTGTGGCCAAGATGAAGTGAGACAATGTAAAGTCCCTGGCTTCTAGCGAGTTCAGAATATGGGGAAGTTAATGTACCATTGTTATTATTATTATAGTCAACTTTTTTATTTTTATTTTTACTTTTTTATTAAAATAGAGATGAGGGCTCACTATATTGCCTAGTCTGGTCTCAAACTTCATGGGTTCAAGTATTCCTCCTGCCTTGGCCTCCCAAAGCACTGGGACAAAAGACATGAGCCACTGCACCTGGCCTCTGTTCAATCTTTAAAGCTGGTTTCTGAAGAAAAAAATACAGGAGAGGGAGCAATCTGTTGTCCTCCCTGAAGCATCTTCTCTTCCCATACCCCTGGGAAGGGCAAATTGAGGCCCTCTCCATTTGCCCTTTGCTCCCAGGAGGGAGAAGGGGCCCTGAAATTACTCTCAATTATACAATCGTGCCCAGTCCCCAGCATGTCCCTTGGCCTTGCAAAGCATGAGCAGAAAAACACTGGGATCCTACATTCTGATAACAAAGGATGTGGCAAAAGGCAGGAGTGGCCTCAGGGAATATTTATGGGGCTGTTGCATGGGTGTTCTCCAGATTTTCCTGACTATCCCAAGGTGAACAAGCAATTTTGTATTTGCCATTAATCTTGCAAACAAATGCATGGAGTGACCACAGCTAGGAGTTTTCATATTAATTGATTGTGGCATCAGAACTGAATTCAGAGTCCATTAGGCAGGGCTGTAAGCGGTAGACCCACCGGGCTCATTTTGCTGTGAGGTTGCTGTGTAGTATGTGTGGCACGTGGCAGCCCACTCTGGCTCTGGTCTGTTGGTGGATGATGCTTGGAGCTTCCCACCAGCACTGGCACTGGAGCTAGTGCCAGAACCCAAGGGAAGCTAGAAGGGACCATGGGGTTGGAGAACAGCAAGCTGGGGAGGACCCAGTGTGTTTCAAACATTTTAGTGATTCCAGGGTTATGAGAGAGTGTGCTGCCTGGATTGGGAGACAATCGCGGATTGGGTTTCAAGTCTGAACACAGCCCCCCACCCCAAATTCTCTGTGTTTGAATTTTGATCATTGTCCCTCTTTGAGTCTCAGGTCTCTCGTCTTTGACATGGAGATTATACCAATACTTTGTGCAGAAGAATGCTTAAGGGTTGTATACAACTATGCCATTTTCTTTAGGTCAGAGGTGCTGCTCACAGGATTTAATTATTGGGTCTTAGAAGAACTCTTTTCTTCAAATAGCTCCATCTGCTCTAGGATGGCTAAAATACTCCCATTAATGCTATATCTCTGTGTGTGTGTGTGTTGGGAGGGCGATGTGAGGGGTGGCGGGGAGAGAGAGAGAAAGAGAGATGGAGAGGTAAGAGAGAGCTGTGATCCATCACTGACATTCCTAGATGGGTAAAGGATTGAAGAACAGGTTGTCTGGGGGAGCACTGGAAGAAGAGAAAACAGGAGGGACTGGAAGCTTGGAGGGAGAGGGGTAGACTCTTGATGTGCGTACTGGATTTTACAGTTTATATAGGACACTCATATTCATTGGTTTATTTGTTCACTTCCCTGTTCAAGATGTTGACAAACAGGCTCTGGCAATAGCAACTAATACTTTTTTTAAACTTTCACTTTTACTGAAATCCCTGAGTGAACCCCACTTCTCCCTCCTTGTCTCAGGCCATTTGCTTGATGCCCCTTTCTTCCTATGTGCACTTTATGTCTGGAAGCCTTCTCCAACACACTACATATGCAATCACTAACTTACTCATTTGTCCAGCCAGCCAGTGAAAGAGTCAGCCAATGAACTAACTAAACATCTAACCAACCAGCTAGCCAGCCAATCAATGGACTGACCATCTAACTAGAAAACTGACCATTCAACCAACTAACTGAATAACCAACTAACCATCAACCAATCAACCAGCCAAATAATCAATGAACCAATGGACCAGCCAATCAACTATTCAACCATTCACTGAGCAACTAATACATTATCCAACTAACCCACAAAGTAACTAACCAACAAATCAAACAAAGTGTGCTGGTGTTAGGCAAATACAACCAGACTCTGACTTGGCCCAGGTGAAAGGCTGCCTCTCTTCTGCTCAGGTTTTCAGCACTGCCACCTGGGAAGGGGCCTCACCTTTGCATCTTCTCCTTGCCAGACATTTTCCCTTCTGGGCCTGTTTCTCCATCTGACTAGAGTAGTGGCTTGCAAACTGGGTTCCTTGGGGCACTAGGGTTCTGTGGAAGGGCCCTGGGGCTGCTTTGGAAGGAAAGAGGAAGCCAGGTAGATGGGACTGGGATTCTCATTTCCCCTTTCTCCCTTTCATCTGTTTTGCTTGTTGGGATTTTGAGTCAGATTTTGTTTAAAGAAAGGCTTTGATGTCTTAAGTTTAAAAACCATCACATTGGGTCATCTTCTCAGCACAGAGGCAAACATCCACATATCTCTCTGGGGTGGATGTAGGACCACTGAGTTCTGAGGCAGAACTGTTGGATGCCTGATGCGCTAAGTTGCTCTCAGAGAGGCCCGCATGTTGGTGAGGGGCTGAGCATAAGTAGCCCTGACAGCATTTCCTTACCCATTTCCAAGCAGAGTTTGCTTCCCATGATCCAAGGTTGGTTGGAACTCCAAACAGCTCCTGGCAGGGCATGGGATGTCCTTGCACACGGCATCCATTGGAACTGACTCCATAGGAACTTCTGGCCACAGCTGGAGCTGACCATCTGCCAGTTTCTCAGAGTTGCTACGTGGGAGGAAACACAGAGCTGGGGGTATGCGTAGGAAGACCGTGTGAGTCATATCAATCTGTTGCAACCCAACCCTCAGAGGCCCTGGGTGGGGTGCATGGCCTGGGACTTCCTTGTGGGCTCTAGTCCCCAATAGTAAAAAAGCGGCCAAATAAGACGCAGGGTTCCCACTACCTCTCTCTGCAGGAGACAAGGCACAGCACTTGACTCATGCCTTGCCTTTGCTGAAAGACCTTGGACAAGTTGCTTCACGTTCCTGAGTGTGTTTCCTATTAGATTTGTATAAAATAGGGCTAGTCGGTGCTTATCACCGAACCGTGCAAGGCCAAGGGAAGGACACATCTCTGTTTAGTGGAGTCCCCCCTTTGTAGATGGAGAAACTGGCCAAACAAAATTTTTAGAAAAGTTAGGATTGTCATTGAGGTTTCTGAGTTGGCATCTCTTTCCTTAACCCTTTATAGATTTTTATTTTTTTATTTTTTAGAGACAGGGTCTCACTTTGTTGCCCAGGCTGGAGTGTAGTGGTGAAATCATAGCTCACTGCAACCTCAAACTCCTGGGCTCAAGTGATCCTCCTGCCTTAGCCTCTGGAGAATCTAGGACTACACGCACCGGCAACCACGCCCACATAATTAATTAATTTTTTTTTTTTTTGGTAGAGACAGGGGTCTTGTTAGGTTGTCCAGGCTGCACTCGAAGTCCTGAGCTCAAGTGATCCTCCAGCCTTAGCCTCCCAAAGTGCTGGGATTCATGCCCAGCCCCTTTACAGGTTTTCAAAATCTTTTAAGACATCATTAAATGATGTCTGGGACATCTTTTCTTCTCCCTCTGGGAAATATTTTCCTTTCGGGCAAGGCAGAACCATGCCTGACTGGGAGAGCTCTTTTGGGTTTGAATCTGTGCAAATACCCAGGGATGACTCTGGGGACTCTTGCTCTCCTTACCAAGCCCCCTGCCTTCTCAGCTATTCTCACCTCTTGCTTTCTTTACCAAGCTCCCTACCTCCCCACCCAAGCACGGTGTGGGTTTAGGTGTCTCCCAGGGTACATTAAACATCTCCAGCCAGCCTGCCTGATGATCCAAGTGGTTATCATTTATTCAGAAGCATCACTGAGAGTTTTTGATTCATTGGTGATGGGTCAGCTCTGTTCTTCAGGCAGCTGATGGTCATGCCATTAATTTTCAGAGATTAAGAGCATGATGGGGAAGATAAATTTAGTGACTTGGGGAGATCTGCAGAGAGCAGCTCCTGGGAGGGTCTCCACACACCTTCACGCTCAAGCCGCTGAGAAGCAATTCCCTTTCTGCTGCTTTTTGAGAAGGTGATGATGTGAGCATCCCGTGTGGAGGAGACTTGTTTTCAGAATGACAGGATGTCTGTTCCTGGACTCAGAGGGTGTTCTCATGCTAGAATCAGAATGTTGGAATTGAAGAGTCACAGGCTGTAAGATGAGTTCTCTGAAACCATGCAGTCCAGCCTCTCATTTTACCAATGAAGAAACTGAGGCCTGGAGTGGGAAGTGACCTAATCAGGGGGAATTCAACCAGAGGCTGCATCCTAGCTCTCCCTCCATTGCTCCTTTTTCCTAGAGTTGGGGATTAGTTGCACAGTGTAAGGAAAACACTTTTGGCAGGGCATGGTGGCTCACGCTTATAATCCTAGCACTTTGGGAGGCCAAGGCAGGCAGATCACGAGGTCAGGAGATCAACAGCATCCTGGCCAGCATGCTGAAACCCAGTCTCTACTAAATACACAAAAATTAGCTGGGTGTGGTGGTGGTGCATGCCTGTAGTCCCAGCTGCTCAAGAGGCTGAGGCATGAGAATCGCTTGAACCTGGAAGGTGGAGGTTGCAGTGAGCCGAGATCGTGCCACTCACTGGACTCCAGCCTGGCAACTGAGCAAGACTCCGTCTCAAAAAAAAAAAAAAAAAAGACTTTTGAGGGGACCTTATGTCTTTTTGAGTACCCCCACTTTACAGAACAAAACCCCTGAGGTTCAGAGAGGGCACTTGACCTCCTGGCTGTAAATTTCACAAGGTGTGTTTGGTTTTGTGCTGCCTCTCTGGCACCCACTTCAGTGCTTACAGCATCACAGATGCCATAAATATTTTCTGAATGAATGAATGTTTATCAGCAGATCAGAAACTAGAATTGTGTGATGTAAAGGCTTCCTCTGGGGCTCAGTGGCCAATTTCAGGAGTGGCAGACTCACTGCTGCCCAGCTCATGCCTGTTTTGTGTATTTCTCACGTGGAAATGAACAGTGCATGGGGGATCAGGATTCCCACGGGTGGAAGCTCAGCATCTCAGGCAGTGGGAATTTTCTTGTAAGGGCTTTAAAAGCCCCAAGAAAAGGAAAAAGATTTAAACAGCACCCCCAATGCTTAGCTTTGGCCAGACAACCACCTCCTCCGCATTCAGGTGAACTCTGCAGTGAGAGAAGTTACTCTGAAGGCTCTAATGCTAAGAGAGGTTCGTAGGGATGCATCTGAAATAGACCCGGAAGGTTTAGTTGTAGTTCAGGAGGAAGCCATGAGCCCATGAGCTGGAGGAAGGCAGCGAGATGTATAAGAAGCAAGAGACTGCAGAGACAGGGGAAGAAGTGGAGGGGAGGACCAGGCTCCTTGTTTGCAGATGGTGCCTGGGTGACTTAGCACTTACTAAACACAGTGATGAGGACATTACCTGGACAAAGGCCCTGCCTTAGCAGAAACCATGGCCCAAAACAAGAACACAAAATCAATGGGAACAACAGCACCCGATTCCGACAGATTCAATTCATGGAGACTTTGCTTCAATGTAACAGACATTCCCTGAGCACCTCTATGGGCTAAGCTCCATGCAAGAAACTGTGGGAGTTAAGAGAGGCAGGACTGTGTACCGTGAAGAGATTGCATTCTAGAGCCAGACTGTCCAGGTCTGAATCCCGGTTCAATCACATACTAGCTGTGTGACCTTGGGTAAGTCACTTAACTGGGTCTGTTTCCTCATCTGCAAAGTGGATACCAGCAGTGCCTATCTTATAGGGTTGTTGTGAGAATTAAATGGGTTAATATAAATAAAGCCCTTGGCACAATGTCAGCACATAGTATGTGCTCAGTAAGTATTGTAGCTATGAAAATGTAACTGCAGCAAATGTCCCTGGCCTTATACAAATGGGGCTGCAGGAACAGAAGTGTCCAAATGACATCGCTTTCGGTATTTACTTGTGAGACCTCAATTTTTCCTCAACATCTCCCCCAGTGATTTCACTGGGTCTCCAGGGGCACCTCCTTGTGTTCCGAGAGGTTGTCCATCCACGTTCTGCTTCGAGCTCCAGAGGAAGTCCCTGGCCACAGGCCACGTTGGGAGGCCTCTCCAGAAGGACCCAGGTGCCAGGGTCTTCTCGAAGGACATTGCTTCCCTCCTGGGCCCTGGGTAACTCCACTCCTGTCTGCTTTCCATAGCCCATACTGGCATGGGGTGGAGGGACTTCCTTTTCACTCAGGCTTGCCTCGGTCAGCTGGGCCCAAGAGAAGAACTGCTTGAACCGAGTGTCCCCAGATTTTTCATGAAAATGACTCCATGAGCTTCTGATTCCAACTGTTCTGTTTGGGGGGGTCTCTGCCATGAACTCCGTTTTCCTGGTGGCACCTTCTGAGCATCTCTCCAGGATTGTGTTCTCTCTCTCTTTAACATACACACACGCCGGGCATGGTGGCTCACACCTGTAATCCCAGCACTTTGGGAGGCCGAGGCGGGCAGATCAGGAGGTCAGGAGATCGAGACCATCTTGGCTAACACGGTGAAACCCCATCTCTACTAAAAATACAAAAAATTAGCCAGGCGTGGTGGCGGGCGCCTGTAGTCCCAGCTACTAGGAAGGCTGAGGCAGGAGAATGGCGTGAACCCAGGAGGCAGAGCTTGCAGTGAGTCAAGATCGCGACACTGCACTCCAGCCTGGGCGACAGAGTCAGACTCCATCTCAAAAAAAAAAAAAAAAATTATATATATATATATACACACACACATACACACACACACGCACACCACACCACACACACACCCCACACAACACCACACACACACCCCACACAACATCACACACACACCACACACGTACACACAAACACACACACCACACACACTTGCACACACACCAGATACACACCACACATGTACATACAAACACACACACCACACCCCCCACACATCACAAACACACACCACACATATACTCACACACACACACCACACACCACACACACGATACACACCACACACCACACACATGCACCACACACATATACCACACCACACACGTACCACACACAATCACACACCATACACACATACACACGAACACAACACCCACACCCCCCACACAAAATCACTCTCACACACCACATACAAACACACCACACACATGACACACACACCATACCACACACACCACAGATACACCACACACGCATACACACACACCACAGCCCCCCACACATCATACACACCACACATATCACACACCACACCGCACACCGCACACACCACACACACACCACACCACACACATGCACAACACACCTCACACACTGCGCATACACACCACACACATGCCACAAACACACATGCCACACACACGCCACACACACTACACACACACCACACACACGTCACACATGCACACACACTGCGCACATGCCGCACACACTACACACACACCACACACATGCCCCCCCACACTCCACACACGTACACCACACGCACACATAGATGCATACACACACTCTCCCAGCTCCTTCTCTGGAACAAGCTTGACCGTGTCAGGTCTTCTCTTCCATGGTTTCTCCAAATCAGTTTGAACCACGTTTTACTTTTGTGACTCTTGTCAGACCAGGCCCCATGAACTGCAGGGAGTGGGCTGTTCTGCCCATGTTGGGGGCAGCTACATGGTGCCACGGCCATCCATGGCCCACCCTTGAAGGGTATGGATTTTGCTGGATGTCTGTGGTGTGGGGAAGTTAAGCAATTTACTCGTGTGGCAAGATGGGATTCTCTGTCACTTTCACCATCTCACTCTTCCTCTTCCCCATCCCTTATGAGAAAGAGGGCTCTTTTACTAGAATATCACGTTAAAGTTATGCTTTGGGAGGTGGTTTTATTCATCAAACATTTACGTAATGCTTACTAGGCAAAAGGTCTAAGGCCTTTAGATGTGTGATGTCTCTTAGTCCCCATGACAGCCCTATGAGCTTTGTGACTCCCATTTTACAGATGTGGATACAAAGGCCAAGATCACACAGCTAGTAAGGGATGGAGCCTGGATGAAACTCAGGCTGTCTGGTTCCACAGGAGTTGTGTTCTTAACCACCTTGCTCTGCTGCCTTTCCAGTGAGCTTGATCATCCTAAGAGGAAAACTTGCTTATCTTCTAGACCAGCCTTACAGTTGGTCTGGGGCAAGAGGGGCTTCCCTGGGCAGTGGAAGACAGAGGCCTGCTCTGATGCTCCTCTGGCCATGCCCTTCCCCAGGAAAGTTGTTATCCAGAGCTCACTTCCTCCTCCTTCTAGTGCATGTCCTGAATACCTGGGAGTGGAGAATTCCCTGCCCAAGGGGCTTGCAGGCCTTCTTCCCTGGATCTTTTCTCCCAAGAGCAGTGCACTCAGGCCAAAGATGGCTAAAGAGTGACAGATTTTGGGTCTGAGCGTTGGAGTGTGTTCATCTGTGGGTGCAAGGCACCTCTTAGTGTGTGATGAAGCTGGGGTGGGAAATTAAGAGGAGTGGGAAATAGGTGGGTGACCAGCTTTCTCTCTGCTGTCTTCCAGCATGAAGCACTGGGAAGTCTGAGTTCCTCATTAGATTCTGGGCCTCCAAGTTGTTGGGAAATGTCCATTTGTCAAAGTAGGAGGATAGAACGTTTTCTGTTTAACGTTAGCAAGCTTGATTGATAATTTTAAGCATTTAGACATATGCTATGTGGACCTCCATTTGCCCTCTTGCCCCTGGACCCACAAATGTCAGGGTGGACTTGTGAAATGGATGTGGGACTGAAAACCTGTTGTCCCAGCAGCTGGAGATGCTGCAACTATCAGCCTCTGCGGAGGTCCCCTCTGATGTGGAAATCACTCTTGCTTAACTTGTTCAAAGCCATGTCCCTTCGGGGAATAGCCCACATTGATTACAGTGCAGGAGTAGTAAGATCTTATATCTTGTCTCCACACTCCACTTGGCTCTGTAGGATCATCTCAGCTCCAGCATTCTCTGTGGGGTTAACAGAAGTCTCCACCGAGGCTATGTCCCAGCTGGATTTCTCCCTTTGCCAATGCAGCATCCTTCCTGTCCCCAAGCAGGTGTTGATTCCTTTGTCATGTGTCTTTGCAATGCCTTCACTGGGGGCAAGTCTACTCCACCCATTGGTGTTGGGCCTGGGGGCTCTGAGGAACTCTATAGAGAATATTTGTGGCAACAGACTGCAGCCTCACCTGCCGGCTCCCTTGATCCAGGGAAGAAAACTTGGCCGGGCAAGGATAGGACAGTGATGCCAAGTGAGTCATTCACTTTAGTGACATTACTGGGTCAAGGCAGGGGGTCAGTTTTATGGGAAGCATTAAGCTTGGAGGAAGGGTTTGAAAAGTATTGGAAGATATAAGGGACCACTGATTATTCACTTTCTTCTACACATCTATGGGGTGTGGCCTTGTGACTTGCTTGGCCAATGGAATGTGGGCAGAGGTGACGATGTGCCAGTTCCTCACCTGGGCTTTGAAAGTCTTCATGGGCTGACTCTCACCCCTCTTGAATTTCTGCCATCACCTTGAAAAGTACATGCCCTGGCTAGCCGACTTGACCAGGGAGAGTGAGTGGCACCTGGAGCAGATTGGGATCCAATCAATGGCTAATAGCCAAGCTTGACCAAGCCCATCCAGGTTACCTGATCACCCCCCAGCTCACAAATATGTGAGTGAGAATGAAGTATTATGGTTTTAAGCCACAGAATCTCAGGTGCTTTGCTAGACAGCATTAGGTGGCAAAATCTGGACACAAAAAGTACCTGTGCTTGTTTTGGGGAAAAATGATGTGTTTCTACTCCCTAATTCCTGAGTCAAATAGACACTGAAGGAAGAGGTTCCACAAGGACGTTTTCATTAGCAAGCCACTGGGGAATTCCAGGGAAGTGAGCTCCAGGCTGAGAAGCATAAAACTGGGAGGAAAAGTTTGAAAGGTATTGGAAAGCATAATGGGCCACTGTGATGATTCATTTCTCCTACACATCTGGGTCAAGCCCAGGTGCTGGTCGGATGCCCCGATCTCAGCAGATGCTTCCACCAAAACCTCAGGGGCTTCCCACAGTCCCCAGGGAGGAGGTCTTGAAGTCCTAATGTGGCGTTGTATGTGTGGATGTTGAAGTCCTAATGTGGTGTTGTATGTGTGGATGTTGATGAGAAAGATGAGTGCCCTGAATGCTCCAAATACAGGGACAGCTGCTGACCTGGGGACCATGAGGAACCCCATAGAGAATGTTCTGGCATAACAGACTATAGCCTCATCTGCTGGCTCCTTTGATTTAGGGAAGAATCCTTAGCAATGCAAAGGTGGGAAAATGACCCCCAAGTTAGTCACTCATTTTAGTTACTTTACTGGTCCAAGACAGGGGATCAGTATTTGGCTTTCTACTACTCACTAGCCATGTGATGTTGGGAGCAAGCCTGGCCTCAGCGTCCTCATCTGATCAATGGGCACAACAATGCCTCATACATTTATCTTGATGATGAATGAAAAGAATTCAAGCTCAAATTCACCTCAGGGTGTCTGTCTTGGTAATTTCCTCTGGTTGGTACAGTCCATCCTGAGATTTTGATGGCTGATAATTGCACCCTTCAGATTCAGGGAGCCTACTCTGCCTGCTCACACAACTACTTCCTGAGTGCCATCATCACACCCGCATTTTTTTTTTGTTTTTTTGTTTTTTTGTTTTTTTAAGATGGAGTCTTGCTTGTTGCCCAGCCTGGAGTGCAGTGGCGTGATCATGGCTCACTGCAGCCTCCACCTCTGGAGCTCAAGCAGTCCTCCCACCTCAGCCTCATGAGTAGCTGAGACTACAGGTGTGTACCACCACGCCTGGCTAATTTTTGTATTTTTAGTGAAGTTGGGGTTTCATCATGTTGGCCAGGCTTGGGGTTTCACCATGTTGGCCAGAGTTGGTCTTGAACTCCTGACCTCAAGTGATCCTTCTGCCTCAGCTTCCCAAAGTGCTGGGATTACAGGCGTGAGCCACTGTACCTGGCCAACGACCCTCTGTTTTACGCACCTTTTAGTACTTACCACTATCTGAAATGATCTTGTGGACTTCCATGTTCATTGCTCCCACTGACAACCTGATGACAGCACATATAGCAAAGGGCCTGAAAAATAGTAGCTGCTCAGTTAGTCTTGTTTGAATGGATAAGCAACTGGAGAGGTGGATGTAGGGTCTGCTGCCAGTAGGCATGATGTGAATATGCATTCTCTTTCATCCTTTCATTGGAGGACTCCCAGAGAGTCTGATGGGTTCGGGCTTAAATTAATTGGAAATAACTTTTCATTTTCCAGGTAATTCCTCCAGTGTCTATTTCAGAGGTTACACATTGGCGGCATGCACTCCATATGTGGTTCTCTAATATATTCTGATGGATGGCATGGTGTTCCCAAACCATTTGAGACAACTTCTATAAATCAGGATATTTCATATTTAAAAGAATCTTACTTTCAGATATTTTCAGAAACAAAAAGGGAGATCCAGCAAAGCCAGGCCTGCATTTCTGCTGGCAAGGAGGGACTGGCACTGAGTAGCCACCCTCTGGGGTCAGGTGGACCAGTCCCTGACTGGTCTACCATTGCTCCCATTGCTCCTTCAACGAACCCCCATCCAGTCCACCGGTTCCCATGACCTGCCTGGTCTCTGCACGCGTTTCTATCCCCTGATCTATTCTTTTCTGGTTCTGCTGAATGGGTCAGGGCTGACTCCACTGTTTCCTCCTGCTGTTCAGCTACTCCCGCAAGAATTCGTGGCCCTGAGCTCAGCTCCAAAGCCCTTTTGCTTTCAACTCCCACCCCATCGCTTGCCCTTGGTGTACGGATTTTAAAACATGCACAATTGATTTGCAAAGAATGGGATGATTAATTAGAAACGAAGACTCGCTGTGGGAGAGCCTCAGAGGCCGTTTTGATCTCTATGCTTCTTGAATTTCCTTGCCTTTGTTCTGGCCCCAGATGGGGAACTCGTTAGGCAGTGGGGGCTGCTGGGCACAGACGGTTTGCTATTTTTGAAAACCCCCGACCCAGCACCCCCCTCCCCAGCCCTTCTCTTTCTTCTTGAGCTATGCCCCATGTTCTGAAGGTGTGTACTGGGAGCTGTCATGGGGATACAAGCCCACACTTGGCAGGCTGTGAGGGTGCATTTCCTTCTTTCTCCAAACTTAAGAAAAAAATCATCTCCAGACAATGCTCAGCCTTGGCAGAGTGGTAGAGACATGGTGGGGAAAAGTAGCCTGGATCTGAGAGATTTCCTTTAGAATCAGTTGCCACCCAGGTGTGGTTCTCAGTCCAGTGGTATCTCAGGTATCCGGGGAAGCTTGCTAGGAATGCAGACTCTTGAGCTCCAACCCAGACCTACTGACACAGAATCTGCACTGAGGCTCCCCAGGCAATTGGTGTGACCAGAGCAATTTTCATCTTTATCTTGGTTCTAGTGCATACTTTGAAAGTGGGTGCAGTCTTCCACACTGTTGTTAAACCATAGTGGGATCCGATTCTCACAAATCTCTTCTCCACCCCCAGCCCAGTGCCTGGCACACAGTAAGTGCTCAGTGTGTCATTGTAGATTTGCATCCACCACAGAGGTCAGGTTCCTTATGTGATTCTCAGCCTTGGCTGCACATTGGATTCTCTGGGGAGCTTTATATATTACTGACCCCTGGGCTCCACCCCCAAGAGATTCTAACTAACTTGGTTTGGGTGTGACCTGGGCTTGGAGATTTTGAAAGCTCCCTAGGGAGTCAAAAGTGCAGCCAGGGTCAAGAACAACTGTTTTTATATATTTTTAAAATGTTGGTGCATCTGATGAAAGTTCTGAGTGGTCACAATCCTTCTTTAAAATCCCATGGGGGTGGGGGTGATGAGGAAACCCACTCAGCATCCCTACATTTTTCCTCAGTGTTGGGATCAGATAGCTGTTTTCTTACTGAAGAACAGATACCATTATTGGATTGCATTTAGGGGTCAAGACAAATGAAATGCATATCTTGGAATCCAAGAGTCACACTCCCAGAGCAAGATGCTCACCTTGTGGGCTGCTCATGGGATGCGAGGGCACACCCACACACGGAAGCACCTGCCTTTTCACATCCCTCAACTCTCCCACTTTCCTTCATTCATTCCTATTCTTTCTTCAGATCTTAGCCTGATGCTCACTTCCTCCAGGAAGCCTCCCCTGACCACCCACCCCTGGGTGGCAGGTTCCTTTGTTCCTTGTGTTCAAAGAATGGGGCTGTTTTCAGAGCCTAGTTGGCAGTTAGACACTCATGCATGGGAGGCTGGGGTTGAAGTCGGGGACCCCACCCTGGACTGGAAACTTGCTAGGGGCAGTTGTCAGGCCTGTGTGGCCCTGCATGGTATTCCAGTGTATCTAGCAGGGACCTAGTAAAAATTGCAATGAATGACTGAATGAGTGAGTGAATGAATGAATCATTGAAGTTTTTGAGGGTGTTGGGGGAAGGGTTCTTCCTTTCCACACAACCTCTATGTAGATGTGGTTTATCCAATTACCATGAGCTATTCAGCCAGCCCTGCAGTGTGCAGTGAGGCATAGCTGTATTTCTTAGGTCTATAATTTTCCAATAATTAGACTTTCAGGCACATATGTCTTGTGGTTCGAATATGATTCTGTTATACCTCTGTTGCTAAAGTAACTGCTATGTAAGCCTTCAAAAATTTGCTTTAATAGTGATGGGCTATAGCGGATTTGTGCTATTTAGGTAACTTGCAATCTACCTTCAGGACAATATAATTACATGGCTGGGTTAGTTTTAATTTCATGGGACAGCATTTCTCAAGCTTCAGCCATCCCAATGCCACCTTTTTTATTTTTGCCCTGCTTGTATACCATTTCTATGGTGTCATGAATTTAATGTTGTCCTTTAAATCTACTTATTAAAAATGTCAGTGAATGTATTAATTAAAAATATCAGTAAATGTAGCTCAAAAGGGAAATTTATATGACCACAGTAAATAGAAAACCAATATCAATTTCCTCAAATAGAAAGTGACCATAAAATACCACCACTATGTAAACAATGAAAATAAAACACGGTTATTAATGTTTGGTTGATACTATTGCCTGCCCAAGGCTTTGAGCCTGAGGCCTGCTCTTTCTTTGTTAAAAAGGGAGATTGGCTACTGTTGAAGAAGGTGTTAAAAACCCGGTAGCATCAAATTGAGACCTTCCCTGGTATAATTAGAAGGATGGAATAAGAATTGAAAAAGCAAGTTTCTCATGTCGTGATTCAGTATTTATTTAGTGTCTTGTCTATGTTATAGGCTATTGTTTTATAATACAAATTGATTTGTCTGAGCTTATAGCTTGCTCTTATAAAATCAATAGCAAGTTTTATGTTTTGGCATCAAGTTTATTGCAATTTATTTTGCTTTTCTCCAGTTATTTTTTATAGCCAGATCAAAAGGTTGGAGATCAGATGGAGACTTCCAGACCCACCCTATTTTGAAGTCCTTTGTTCTGCCTGGACTGTGAAGTTAAGAACCACCGACAAATCACAGGTGCCTTTGAAGTGTAACTGATCAGGGTCAGAACCCTGGCCTTACCACATTTGCTCCCTGATCTGGCACAAAGCACTTCACTTCTTTAAGGCTACATTTTCTATGCTGTAAAATGTGAACGGTAGTATCAGCCTCACGGGCTTGATGTAAGGCCTATAAGAAATTGTTGCATGTGAATCCCCCTCTCACATGGCAGGTGGTCCTTAATTGGTGGTCACTGTGGATCCTGTGAGCTCTGAGCCAGCAGGGCAGTGTCTGTCTTATTCGCTGCACAGCACTAGGGCCTGGCACTTGGTCCGCGCTCAATACATATCATCACATTTGAGGCAGTTTCGGGGTACAGAGGGTGGGGAATAATGTCTGCTAATGCTGCCTTCTTAAGAATGTCTTCTCCAATTAGGTGGGTGGAAAACAGGCATGTGTCAATTTAGAGACTGCCTTTTGGGGCAGAACGGTTCTTGAGATTCCTGGGGGACAAGGGCTGTGCTGGGCAGTCAATATGAGGGGCTCCCTCCTCTTTTTTTACATGAATGGTGGAAACGAGGACAGCAGATGTAAATCCACAGAATCGTAAACCATCAGAAGGACCCAATTCCCTTGTTTAATAGAGGGGAAATCTGAGGCATGGAGAGAGGAAGTGACTTCACCACGGTCATCAGCTGGTTGGAAGCAAATCAGAGGCTTGAACCCATGTCTTTTAATGTCCAGTCCAGAGCTCTGTCCCCCATGTCATGCCCAGCCCTTAAGTGCCTCCTCTAGTTGTTGTCATATAATGATCATCTGCTTTTTTTTTTTTTTTTTTCCCTTCAGAATATTGCAAAGGCTCTGGCTTTATTCCTCTCTGGGAATAAATCCACTTTCTCTATCAGCACCTGCAGAAAGCAGGGAATGCTGGAAGCTTCCCTGTGTGCACACACGTCCCGCATAGGGCTCAGTTGTGATGCCTGGGGCATGAGGTCAGGGTGTGTGCATCACAGTGCAGGCTGTACCAAGTGGTCTCCAGAGAACATTGCCTGATGTTTCCCTCTGGGACCTCAACTGGTGAACCAAACAATGTTTATTCTTTAATATTATGAAACATTCATTAAGACTATGGGAAAGGAAAAAAGTATCAAGAAGAAGAAGAAAAAACCAATTGTAATCCCACTACCCAGATAGAGATAACCACTGCTAATATCTTGGCACATTGCCTTCCAGTCATTTTTCTCTACACACACACACACACACACACACAGAGACACACACAGACACACATACACACACACACACACACACGCAAGCTTTATACATGCTTTATTTTTCTTTTTTTCCTAGAGCACAAATTTTATTCATGAATTTGGAGAAAAAATTATTTTTATATTAAAATTAACATGGCCACATTTTGAAATAGAAGGAAAAATGTGCCCAAATTTTGTAAAAGAAATTATGAGGCTTCACTGAAAAATGTGTTAGTCTCTTGGGCTTCACCAGAGACCTGCAGAGCTATACATTCATTCATTTGGTAGGTAGGTGGGAGGAGTATTTCTCTCTCTCTCTAACTGATATGGTTTGGATGTTTGTCCCCTCCAAATCTCAAGCTGAAATGTGACTTCCAGTGTTGAGGTGAGACCTAGTGGGAGGTGTTTGGGTCATGGAAGCAGATCCCTCGTGAATGGCTTGATGCTGTCCTTGGGGTAAAGAGTGAATTCTCACTATTAGTTCTTGTGAGAGCTGGTTGTTTAAAAGTGTGGCATCTCTCCCTTCTCTCTCACTTCTTCTCTTGCTATGTGACATACTAGCTCCCCTTCCTTTCTGCCATGACTAAAAGCTTCCTGAGGCCTTACCAGAAGCTGGGCAGATGCTGCACCTTGCTTCCTGTGTAGTCTGCAGAACCATGAGCCAAATAAACCTCTTTTCTTTATACATTACCCAACCTCAGGTATTCCTTTATAGCAACACAAAATGGACTGACACAATCACCAGGCACCATGTACTTAATATGTATAATGTAAATATACAATGTAATATAGGTTTAACGTATATTTTATAGTTATATTTTTAACATACATATATATCTATATAACATATTATACTAAATGATAATACATAATAGTTTTATTTATATACAGTTCACATGCTATACAATTCATCCATTTAAAGTGTACATTTCAACGGTTTTTAGTATGTTCAAACAATTGTGCAACCACTACCACAATCAACTTTAGAACATTTCTTTGCCTCAAAAAACTTCCAAATGAAACCCTGTATGTGACTGGACACGGTAGCTCACACCTGTAATCCCAGCACTTTCAGAGACCAAGGTGGATGAATCACTTGAGGTCAGGAGTTTGAGACCAACCTGGCCCACATGGTGAAACTCCAGCTCTACTAAAAATCCATAAAAAATTAGCTGGGTGTGTTGGTGCATGCCTGTAATCCCAGCTACTCAGGAGGCTGAGACAGGAGAATCACTTGAATCCAGGAGGTAGAGGTTGCCGTGAGCCAAGATAGCACCACTGCACTCCAGCCTGGGTGATACAGCAAGACCCTGTCTCTAAACAAGAAGAAGAAAAAACCCTGTATGCCTTGCACCCACTCCCCATTTCTCTCCAATCTCCCTCCCACAGTCCAAGGCAACCACTAATCTACTTTCTGTCTCTATAAACTTGCCTGTTCCTGACATTTCATATAAATGGAATCATGCAACATGTGGCCTTTGTGTTTTTCAAGGTTCATCCATGTTGTAGCAAGGATCAGTACTTCAGTCCTATTCTGTTGGAATAAATTCCATTGTGTGCATATAGCACATTTTGTTTAACCTTTCATTAGTTGATAGACATTTGGGTCGTTTCTACTTTTTGCCTATTATGAAGGATGCTGCTATAAACATTGATGTACAAGGTTTTGTGTGGATATATAGTTTCATTTTCCCCAGGAATGGAATTGCTGGGTCATAAGGTAACTCTTTGGTTTTTCTAAGGAACTACCATACTGTTTTCCAAGGTGGCTGCACAATTTTACATTCCCTCTAGCAGAGTACGAGGATTCTGATTTCATCACGTTCTCTCCAAACTTTATAAAGTTCCTTGGGGAGCCTGCTTCAACAAACAGGGCACTAAATGGCAATTCTGCAAACACTCGCTTGCTGACAAGTAGGCACCCTTCAGCATCAGTCACCACTCATTCTTGTTTGCACCATTAATTTACTTCTTTTTTACCTTAGTGACCAAAGATATTCTGACAAGAGTTCATTCAAGTGACCCTAAAATTCCAGATTAGTGGAGTTTGACCATCCAGGAAATCTCCTATCAGGCTGTTTGCTGCTTTCAGCTGTCATCAGTCGGTTGATTCATTCATTCAGCAAACATTCTGTGAGCACCTATCATGTGCCAGCCATAGTGCCAGGCATTAGGTGCATGAATATGAATCAGACTTGTGGTTTTATGCTTATAACCACCTAAGGTTGTGGGATCCTTTTGAGAATCTGATGAAGATTTTGGACCTCCTCCCCAGAAAATCTTGTGCCCACACAGATATATGTGCATGATTTTATGTGTTTACGGCCTCCTTGAAGATGATCAATAGATTTCTTAGGGAGTCTTCTTGAAGGTGATCCAAAGATTTCCAGGTTCAGAGTCATTGTTATATTCCAAGAAATGGACAAAAAATATGGTGTCTTATTTGTGTCATTATTATTATACAATACCTTGAAGTTTGATTTCTAATCAAAGATTTTCTTCCTCCTACTGCGGGATTTGTGGACTTTGGTATTTGAACATGGGTGCCTAGGCTGTATGCATGGGATATTTGGGGTGCTGCGGCTTCAGCAGGCCGCTCTACAGGCATGCTCCCTGCCCTCATGAAGCCTGCAATCTGGGGATGGACTCCTGTTCACACCTGACCTAGGCTCTCTCAGAAATAGTTGACGGATCTCACGAGATCATCTGAGCTCTAGCTTTCATCAACGGTGTGCCAGGGCTGGGCACCATGGTGCGTGCCTGTCATCCCAGTGCTTTGGGAGGCTGAAATGGAAGGATCGCTTGAGACCTGGAGTTTGAGACCAGCCTGGGCAACATGGCTAGACCCTGTCTCTAAAAAAAAAGAATTTGATTTTTTAAAAAATCAAAAATAAATAAATAAAATAAAATAAATAAAAACAAAGAAATAAAAAACAAAAACAGTGGGCCAGGAAGAATCAAGGATGAGATGAGCACAAGAGAGGCATGCAGGCAGTGGGGGCCTCGTGGTGTCAGCATGCCTGGATCACACCAGCCTTGGAAACCTCCAGTGAAGATGGGTGTTGCAGGTTACTGAGTTCAGCCTGGTCTTTTAGATGACATCAGGGCCCAATTAAGGGTTTAGGAGCAAATACACCTCGACTGGTTGAAACCAAGGGGGGACATCTGTGGGCATGGAACAAAGCCAGCGAGTGTGGCCACAAATACCTTCAACATCTGGAAGGTCTGTGATGACATTTTGTGGTGTTTGCTACATCACACAACCAAAATCCCATTAAACCAAGGAGAAAGAGCAGATTCTCTCACCTGTGTCCTGAAGGAGTGCATCTGAGCAGATGTAGGAATCTTTCTGGGGGGATTTCTGGGGTGAGTGATTCACAGGTTTATTTTGCTGAATGCTAGGTAACTTCTTGGGGCTCCCATTTCCTTTCTCCTCAACATCACACAAAAGGAATGTGGAAATGTATGGACCAGGAGGCAGCCAGCTGCTGCAGAGCAGGCACTAAAGCAGCACAAAACAAAACCTTATTTATGGACTGTGGGTGTCTTGGAGTGGACTGTCTGAGGACAGGTAAGCCTGGGAAAATGGAGGCAGGTGTTGATTTTAGCATGGGCCAGCTCCTCAGATGCTTATGTTCCTGTGATTATGGGCTTCTCATTGGTCACAGGCTCCTTTGAAAAGCTCTGGACTCTTTCCCCATATACTATGGTAAACAATTTGAGGAGAGGTTTGAATCATTGTGGGACAATCATGGGTCACTGGTAGTCCCTAGAAAGCAAACCTTGCTTTGTGTAATCCACTGAAGGAGCTGAAATGTGTGTACTGCAATTATTGCTTTATTGAAGAAGCTTGTAATAATCAAAATGAAGTGTTGGCAAACTTTTTCTTAAAGGAACAGAGGGTAAATATTTGAGGTTTTTGTGAACCATACAGTCTGTTGTTGCAACTTCTCAGCCCACCGTTGCAGTGTGGAAACGGCCACAGACATTGCATAAATGAATGGGCATGGTTGTGGGTTCCAATAAAACTTCCCTTACAAGAACAGGCAGTGGGCCAAATCTGGCTCTTGGGCTATAGTTTTCCTACCTCTGATAATATTATAATAGTTTTTAGGAATGAACACTCACCATGCGCCAGGAGCTGAGCTATGTGTTTATGGTATTATCCCCATTTCACAGACGAGGAATCAGTTTCAGAGAGGTTTCACATCTTGCCCAAGGACACGCCACTAGTAATTGATGGAGCAGAGATTCTGATTTCATTGCTTTGTTCCTAAGAAATGGTTACAAAAAGTATTATGAAGGATGGGAGGTTAGAGACATAATGATATTGTTATTAAATTAATATAAGTATCAACTAATAATACATAAGAACATTTCTCGAGAGTCTTCTGTGTGCTGAGAACTATGCTATGTGCCTCCGACAGTGCTAGTGTCTGAATGTTGTGTGTCCCTCCAAAAATTCATGTGTTCAAATCCTTACCCCCAAGGTGAGCGTATTAGGAGGTGAGGACTTTTGGGAGGTAATTGTGTTGTCTTGATTAGGATTAGTGCCCTCACAAGAGACCCCAGAGAGGACCTCCCCCACTCTGACCTGAAGTTACAGTGAAAAGATGACTATGAGGAAGGGCCCTCACCAGACTCTGAATCTGCCAGTGCCTTGACCTTGGACTTCCCAGCCTCTAGAACTGTGAGCAATAAATGTTTGTTGTTTATAAGCAACTCAGTTATGATATTTTGTTACAGCAGCCCAAATGGGTGAAGGCATACTGATTAACACAAATCATCCCCACCACAACCTGCTATTACTCTTATTACCCATCAGGGAACTGAGGCACAGAGAGGTTAAGTCACTTGCCTTAGGTCACACAGCTGGCAAGTATAAAGGCAGGATTCAAACCTACACTGTGCCCTCTACCTCCCCCAGTTGCTACTTTGAAACCCACACAGGTTACAATAATATACCATTTATCATCTGATAGGGCTTGGGCCCTGACCAATAACAATGTAGCCCTACATAAGGATCCTGGGCTCCCAGCTAACAAGTGATACCCCTTTATTTCCTGGATCATGGGTTGGTCCTAGGAGACGATTCTGCTTAACCAACTGATCAGGAAATATTTTAATATTTACAGAACTGGTACAACTCTCCTAGCTGTGCCGCTATAAGGTGAGGGCTTTCTAAGGAGGCCAGCCTGGGTGGTGGGGTGCGTGGATGAGCAGAGCAGGAGGCCCAGCTGGTGACCAGAATTCCCTGGGCGTCAGGTTCCTAGTGTAGATGCCAGTGAGGGATCTGAGGCCTGGGACCCCTGAGCAAATAAACTCAGTCCCTGAGCCTCACCCACCCAGGCCCAGGGCCAGCACCCCCACTCCCCCCCTCTCTCTGCAGAGGCGGCAGCCTGAGTCCTGAGTCAGAGGCTCCCACAGGAAAATAAACTTTCTGTACTAAGAGGGGGAGGGGGAGGCTTACTTTTCAAAAATAGGAAAGGCAGCCCCGTTGCTATGACGAATTCCTCGTGTTGCTCCGTGTTTTTGAAATTTTTTTATTTTTTTTTATGACCCACATAAAAAGGTACATACAGCCTTGTTGTAAAAATACATGGAAAAACCTCCATCTTATGCCTGATTCAAGTGAGGATCAAGGAGATGTGAGGCAAGGAGAGCTTGTTTTAAAGCCTTTGAAGGCTCTGGGATCTCTGACATTTGGGGGCCCCACCCCACATCATGGTGAACCTCAAAATGTGTGTTTCTTATAAAAATAGCTGGAAAGGTTTTAAAATAGTTCATACAATCTGGGATTTTATGAAAAATAAATTATTCATCTTGTTCTCGTGACTTGTGCTCTTCTATTTCCAACGACAGGAGGACCGTGGAGGTGCAGCTGATTCACTCATGTGAATCAATTAAATGCAGACGTCGAACCGACGTTTATTAATTTTAATGTCGCAGTTTCCTTTTGGTGTTCTAGGGCCAACTCACTTACTATTACAGGTTTCAATTATCTCTTCAGGCCCTTAACAAGCTGGTGGGCTCCAGGTTCTGGGCCCTGAGTGTGGGGCTATGGGGGCAGGGCCAGGGTCAGGAGCACCAAGCAACTTGTGGGGCCTCAGTTTACCCATATGCAAAATGGGAGTGTTTCAGGATAAAATATGTAGAAAGTTGGAGATAGAGAGGGAGAAAGAGGAAGGAGAAAGAGGATATAATGGTGAAATCAATGGGATAAAATACAAATAATTGGCAAATTATTTATATTTATAGATAAATATAAACTTACCAACTTATTTATCTTTACAAAATATATTTATATTTATAAAATATAAATAATTTGGTAAATTGGTAAATATAAACTTAAGAACTTCTTAAGTTTATATTTATCCCGAGTTGCCAATTATTTATATTTTAATAAATAAATATAAATTTAAAATAGTTTAATAAATATAAATTTAAAATAGCTTATTAAATAAAATATTTAAAATATTCTAATACATAAAATATGTATTTAAAATACTTTAATAAATAAAATATTATTTTAAATACTTCAATAAATATATTTTAATAAATATAAACTCCCTATGATGGAGTTTCTTGTACTATTCTTGCCACTTTTTTATAAGTTTGAAATTAGTAAAAATGGAAAGTCCTCCCCCACACCCCAGGTAGGGGTGGGAATAGGGGGTGTCGGATTAATTGGGAGACTTTGAGTTGTGCTCAGATGAAGCGTGGGAGGACTCCAGGGGACCCAGCACGTCGAAAGAGGTGGTTCCACGGTCCCTGTCTTCCTTAACTAAGCAGGTCCATTTCTGTATGCCTTGTATTTGGAGCTCCATGTGGATTCTTCGGGGAAAAAGGGGTCCTTTAGAAAGAAAGCCAGAGCCTGCTGGCTGCAGAGGTGCCCCAGGGCTTGGGTCTAAGGATTTTGATATGGTTTGGCTCTGTGTCCCCACCCAAATCCCATGTCGAATTGCAATTCCCAATGTTGGGGGAGAGACCTGGTGGGCGGTGATTGGATCACAGGGGAAAACTTCCCCCATGCTGTTCTCGTGGTAGTGAGTGAGTCCTCACAAGAGCTGATGGTTTCAAAGTGTATGGCATGTCCCCCGTCACGCTCGCTCGCTCTCCTGCACCACCATGTGAAAAAGGTGCTTATTCCCCTTCTCCTTCTGCCATGATTGTAAGTTTCCTGAGGCCTCCCAGTCATGATTCCTGTACAGCCCATGGAACTGTGAGTCAATTACACCTCTTTTCTTCATCAATTGCCCAGTCTCAGGTAGTTCTTTATAGCAGTGTGAGAATGGACTAGTACAGACCTGAAGAGTCTGAGTCTAGCCATCTTGGAGGCTGTGGGTTTGCCTAACAGAGGCAAGAAAAGAAACCAAGTGAATGATTATAGATTGGTGGGTGGGGCTGGGGATGGGAGGAGAAAGAGGGAGGACAAAGAAGGGGCTGAGGTGGTGAGTCCAACCTTCTGACTGCTCCCTTGCCTGCCAGCACTCAGTAGGTGTCAGGCACTGCTCAAAGGACTTTACAAGTACTAAAACCTTTCCTTTTCACAGTACCCTGCCCAGCAGGAATTATTACTATCTCCACGTTACAGAGGATGAAACTGAGGCTCAGAGAGGTGAAGTCACTTTCCCAAGGTTACACAGCCAGTGAGTAGACATGGCTTTACTTCCTCCCTGTTAAAAACAAGGCAAGAACAGGCACTTTGGTGAATGCTGCAAGACCAGGCTCAGAGGGAGAGGTGGGGAATAGGGGTGTGGGAGATGGTCTTCCAGAAACAACCCACAGATATATGGCAACTCTCTGTACTAAGTGCTTACTCTGCGCTCTGTGCGGTACATGCCACATGCATCATTCCAGAGAATCTTCCCAACCAGTCCTCTGGTCCTCTGAGGTCAGGATTACCATCTCCATTTTGCAAAAGAGGCAAGGGAAGCCCAGAGAGGGGAAGTGACTTGCCCAAGGTCACACAGCAAGAAAGTTGCAGGGCTTGGGTTTGAACTCAGATCTTTCTGACCTCAAAAGGTTGTGTTCTTGTCCACTAGGCTGACTTCCCTAAAATGCAGTGGCTTTGTTGTTTCTTGTCCATTTCCAGTAGCTCATACTAACAGCTGGCCCTGGGGAGGGAGGCAAGAGAGTAGGGATGGCTCAAGTCATCAAACACTTCTGGTATGACTGTTAGGTCCTGTGTCAGGGCCAGGGTGATGACAGTCCAGGGAGCAGAGACAGATATGCACATGGTGAAGTGAAAAAGCAGTGTGATTTGAGAAAGCATGAATGTGTTGGCCAAGTACAGATCTGCTTAGCAGAAGGGATGATCAATATTCCCAGGTAGATGGGAAGAGAAGGGACAATCCTGGAAGGCTGCCTGGAGGAGAGAACATCTGAGCTAGATTTTGAAAGATGACCAGGAGGTTACTGGGTGGCTGAGCATATGGTAGTGAGAGGGTATTTCTGGCCAAAAGGGCGGTTCTAACAAAGATGTGGAGTCTTTAAATTGCATGATAGGTTCAGAGTAGGAGGGGAAGAGGTAGGCCATGCAACTGGGGGGATGGCCAGGGGTGAGGCCACCAGAAGCCCCGGGGTCTGTGTGTGTGTGAAATGGGGGCTGGTGGAGTTCTCTGGGAACTGGGAGATTAGATCAGCTGCTCAGGACTTGCTGTGTGACTTTGGGCAGTCACTAACCTTCTCTGGGCCTCCATTCCCCATGTTTCTCCCCACTGTATCTCTCTCACCCCTCAAAAATGGAAGCTTTCCCAGAACGAAGCTACGTGCAGCTGGACATCACCTGAGTGTTGAGGAATAGCCACAGGTCTCAGCAGCTCTGACCTCCTCCCATCCCCGTCTGGGGTCCAGGAAAAATGCTCTAGAACAACCTTGCCCAGCCCTCCCACCCCTCCCAGGCGTCCAGGGTGGTCCCACCACCCCCAGAGTGGAAAACTGCCTTTTTCAGAAGGGGCTGGGTAGGTGGGGTCCCCAGGGCTCACCAGGGAGCAGTGGACCTTGCCCACCTCCATCAGAAAAATCCCTCTGCTGGCCTTAGAGTTGGGGCCTCCTGACTCCCCATCCCCACTGGAAACTGTTAACCCTTCAGTGCTGTTAACCCTTTTCAGCTTGGACAAAAGTCCGGGGGCCTGGTTGCTCATCTAATGGACAGAATAGACTAGGCTGCCAGTTTTTTCCTTCTGTTTCTCTTTCTCAGTTCCAAAACCTCAACTTCACAATTGTCCATCTTTCCACTTCAGTCTCCAAGTCCTCAAGAAACTCCCCCTCCTTCCCCCTCCTTCTCTGAGCCTGGTCTACAGAACAGAAGTAACTCTCATAGTTCCTCAAACACACACTTCTCAGACATGAATCCTGTTTCCAGTAAAATGTTTGTCTGGGGGCATAGCACATGTCTGGTGACAGCTCAATGCTCCACTTTCCTGTCTTGGTAACTCTGCAGTCCTCTCCGTGGTTAAGAACTAGAATTCAGCCTTCAGGAAGGCTTCCCTGGGTCCTTGGCCTAGCTGGCCTGAACTGGTTGCTGACTTTGGCCATTCATTTATTCATTCATTTAACATACACGTGTATTGAGCAGCTTCTTTATCACTGGTCCCAGTCCCTGTCCCCCTGGAGCTTAGGTGTGGATTGAGAAAATATACATTGCACACATCATCATGGCATTATGGTTGAGGATGGTGCTGCAGTAGAGGTCAGGGTGCCAGGAGAGGTTGGGAGAAAGTGACATTTCAGCTGACCTCTGAAGGTCCTGCTCCCCTTAGGTTTCTTTCCAGCTGT
This sequence comes from Chlorocebus sabaeus, assembly GCF_047675955.1. NCBI lineage: Eukaryota > Metazoa > Chordata > Mammalia > Primates > Cercopithecidae > Chlorocebus > Chlorocebus sabaeus. The sequence continues at coordinate 105,465,459 of NC_132914.1, read as the reverse complement.
GCCATCCCTTTAGTTTTTCTCCATCTTGGGAGATGAGGTTGGCATGAGCCAGGTTATGGGGGATTTTGATAGACCAGAATCAAGACACTGTAATAGGGAGCCATGGAATGTTGTTGAGCAGTGGAGTGACACAGAACAAAATGGAATGTCAGGATGGCCAGTTTTGCAGTGTCCCAAGACACAATTGAGGGCCTGCATTTGGGAATGTGGCCTTTTTCCCCCTCATAAAACCCACCTCCTGCACAAGGTATGTGGCCTTTTTAATGCTCAATAGAAGGGGGTGGAAATCCAATATTTACTACATGACAGTTGTGCTAGACTCTTTTCTAAGCAGGTTATGTGTATCAACTCTAATTTTCCCAACAACCTCCTGAGGTAGAGACTCTATTACTCCCATTTGCTGAGATTCAGAGAGGTTAGGAAATTGCACAAAGTCACACAGCTAGCAAGTGGAGCAGAGACTCAAACCCAGATCTGTCTGCCCCCAAGCCCAATGTTCTGGTCTTCTTTGAAACAGCTCTTGTATTAGATTTCTAAGTGCTGCTATAATAAATCACCACAAACTTAGTGGCTTAAAATAATACAGATTTGTATCCTTACAGTTCTGGAGCTCAGAAGTCCAAAATGAGACTCATGGGCTAAAATCAAAGTTTTCGTGGGGCTGGTTCCTCTTGGAGGCTGCAGGGGAGAATCTGTTCTTTGCCTCTTCTGGTGTCTGCGGGCTGCCCACACTCCTTTGCTTGTGGCCACATCACTAAATCTCTGCTTCCTTCATCACCCCACTGCCTTCTCCCTGCTCTGATCTCCTGCCTTGCTCTTATTAGGACTCGCATTAGGATACTGGGCTCGCCTGGATGATCCAGGCTAATCTCTCCATCTCAAGATCTGTAATTTAATCACATTGCAAAATCCCTTCCCTTTTACCACCTAAGGTAACATAGGTAACATATTCTTGGGTTCTGGGGATTGGGATGTGGGTATCTTGGCAGATCATTATTCTGCCTGTCACAGACTTCCAGCCTATTTTGCCCTCTGCTCCTTTAAAGGCTGCTTCCATCTTCAGGACATGTTAATTGCCTGAGACTCTTTTATTTTTATTTTTATTTTTATTTTTTAAGACAGAGTCTTGCATGGTGGCCCAGGCTGGAGTGCAATGGTGCCATCTTGTCTCCCTGTAACCTCCACCTCCTGGGTTCAAGCAATTCTTGTGCCTCAGCCTCCCGAGAAGCTGGGATTACGGGCATGTGCTGCCATGCCCTGCTAATTATTTTTTTTTAGTAGAAACAGGGTTTCACCATGTTGGCCAGGCTGGTCTTGAACTCCTAGTCTCAAGCAATTGTCCTGCCTCAGCCTCGCAAAATGCTGGGATTATAAGCATGAGCCACCATGCCTAGCCTGCCTGAGAATCTTTCCTGGTAATTAAGGGGTTCTTAGAAATCATCATATCTCATTTAAAATGGGGAGTTTCACTGGGCATGGTGGCTCACCCCTGTGTCCCAGCACTTTGGGAGGCCAAGGCCAAGGATCGCTTGAGGTCAGGAGTTCGAGACCAGCCTGGCCAACATGGCGAAGCCTCGTCTGTACTAAAAATACAAAACTTACCAGGTATGATGGTGCACGCCGATAGTCCCAGTCACTTGGGAGGCTGAGGTGAGAGAATTGCTTGAACCCAGGAGGCTGAGCTTGCAGTGATCCCAGATCTTGCTACTGCAAGATCTTGCTACAGCCTGGGCAACAGAGTGAGGGAGATTCTGTCTCAAAAGCATTCTTTAAAAAAGTAAATAAATAAATAAAATGAATTCTCCAGCAGGCCAGCTTTCTGAGCATGGGGTATGGCTGTTTTGTTCACCAGCCTGTGCCTGCCACGGCGGTGGGGTCCGGTGACTATCTACTGACCACTGAATGAACCAGAGAAGGTACATGACTTGCCCAAGGCCACACGGCCCATCTTTGGCTAAAATAGAGGAGCTCTCATTCCCATGTGGCCTGTCTATGCCTTAAAGAAAGTCCAAAGTCGGCAGAGTTTGGACTTCAGAGAGGATCTTTCATGTGGCAGGAAGCATCTTTGAAGGCCTCCTTTGGTTGGGAGCCTCTCTGGTGAACCTGGTTTAACCCTGGTGATCAGGGAGGCTGGGGAAACCGTTCAGCTTTAAGTAGAGTGTTAGGAATCTGTGAACACTAAAGATCTGTCGGAAGGAGCTACCCAGTGGCTTGGGAATGAGACATAAGCTCCATTACGCCAGGCACAGCCAGTACCAGGAGAGGGAGTGGTAGGGGTGGAACCAGTCCCTGCTGAACCAGTCCACTCTGCGCCAATGGGATGGACTTTAGTTGGAGGACAGCATGGGATGAGAAAGGCAACCCTCCTCCCAACCCCAGGTCCAGGGCGGGCACTGCTCACAGATCACTGTGCTCCCTCCAGCCAGGCCAGGACGTGGCCTCAGATTCCCTTTAACACAGAGCTCCAGGAATCAAGAACCAGTCAACCTGAGCTGGACCCCAAAAAGAAGCTTGACCCTCCATCTTGATTCTATGTGGAGCTGCCAGGGGTGTACACAGAGATTTCTTTGAGGGTTCTGGAGGAGACTGCTTCTCTCTCAAGTCCCAGTATCCCCAGCTCAGTCCTTAGATTTCAAAATCCTATTTAAAACAAAAGCATAAAACCCCCCACAACCAACAACAACTACTTTTTACTCCAAGAAAGAAAAGCCAAACTGTCTAGCCCTGTTCAAAAGGGTGACCAAAGGCCTGTGGCTTCAGATTGTCCCACAGCCACCAGGTGGAGAGTCATGAGCCAGGCAGCCCCACGCCTTCCTCACGGGCTCAGTGGGGCTGTGGGTTCCCCCCTCCTCTGCCAACTGCCAAGGGGCCCAGCTGGTTGGGGGACCAGTGTCCTTGCTCTGCCAGTTGTGGCTCCTAGCTGATGAGACCTGAGCCTAGGGTTGGCTGGGAGGCCAGAGGCAGAGGGAGGCCTGCCATAGCCACAGTCACCTCCAGGGAGGAAGAGGCATGTCCAGGAGTCCATCCCGGGCTGGATTTACCCAGTTCGTCTTCCATAGTTCCCGTGTGCTTGATCTTCCTGGAAGGCTGCCTTCTGGCCTCCTCCTCCTCTCTCCCACTCTCCCTCCTCTCCCCAACTCCTTCTCCTCCCCTCTCCTTTATCTCCCTTTCCTCCCCTTCTTCTCTTTTCCTCCTCCTCCTGACCCCTCCTCCTTCCTCTTCCCTCCTCCTCCTCTCCTCTTCCCTCTTCTTCCTCTTTTCATCTCCCTCCTCCCTTTCTCTTCTTCTCTTTAACCCCTCCCCCTCTTCTCCTCCTCCCTCTCCCCTCTCCTTCTCTTGGCCCCTCCTCTTCCCTCCTCCTCCTTCTCCTCCTCTCTTCCTCCTTCCTCCTCCTCTTTTCATCTCTTTCCTCCCTTTCCTTCCTCCTTCTTACTCCCTCCTCCTCATCTCCTCCTCCCCCTGCCCTCTCCTCCTCCCCTTTCTTTCTCTTCTCTCATCCTCCTCTTTTCATATCCCTCCTCCATTTCCCTCCTCCTTCTTACCCCCTTCTCTTTTTATCCTGCCCCCACTCCCCTCTCTTCCACTTGGCCCTCCTTTTTCCTCCTCCTCCTCTCCTTTTTCCCTCCTCCTCTTTTCCTCACCCTCCTCTCCTTCCCTCTTCCTCCTCCTCCTCTTCCACGGTCCACAGCGTATGAGGAAACTGAGACTCCAGAGGTGAAAGGCCTTGCCCAAGTCACACAGCTTACAGTGACAGAGACAGGAATTCAAACCAGGTCCGTCTGCTATCAAAGCCTCTGTTCTTAGCCACTATTCTGTGCATTGGCAAGGTGACTTGTTCCAGGACCCATTTCAATGGATTCCTAATTGAAATGCCTATATCAGTGGATCTCAAACTTGAGCAAGCATCAGAATCCCCTGGAGGGCTTCTTAAAACCCAGATGGCTTCCTGGAGTCTCCAGCTCACTGCAAGCTCCTCCTCCTGGGTTTATGCCATTCTCCTGCCTCAGCCTCCCGAGTAGGCGGGACTACAGGTGCCCGCCACCTCGCCTGGCTAGTTTTTTGTATTTTTTAGTAGAGACGGGGTTTCACCGTGTTAGCCAGGATGGTCTCGATCTCCTGACCTCGTGATCTGCCCATCTCGGCCTCCCAAAGTTCTGGGATTACAGGCATGAGCCACCACGCCCGGCCAAGGGTTTGTGTTTCTAACAAACTTCCGGGTGAGGCTGCTGGGGCTGGTCTGGAAACTAGGCTTTAGGAATCTCTGGTCTTTATTAGATGGTGATATACAGGATCCCTGCCACGTTATGGAAATATCCTCCTCTTTTACCAGGAGAACTTGGGGAATGACGTGATTTGGCTCTGTGTCCCGACCCAAATCTCATCTTGAATTGGAATTCCCTAATCCCCATGAGTCATGGGAGGGACCAGGTGGGAGGGAATTGAACATGGGGGTGGTTTTTCCCCCATCCTGTTCTCATGACAGTGAGTGAATTCTCATGAAATCTGATGGTTTTCTAAGGGGCTTCCCCCTTCGCTTGGCACTCATTGTCTCTCCTGCCACCCTGTGAAGAGGTACCTTCCACCATGATTGTAAGTTTCCTGAGGCCTCCCCCGCCATGCAAAACTGTGACCAAAGGGTGACCAAACCTTTTTCCTTTATAAATTACCCAGTCTTGGGTATTTCTTCACAGTAGTGTGAGAATGGACTAATAAAATTACTAACTTCTGGTGACCTTGGGTGAGTCCCTTGCCTCCTCTGGATTCAGCATTCTCATCTGTACAGTAAGTGTTTGGATAAGATGTTTTGTACCCTAGATAAGCCCAAAGAAGAAGAGAGGAAAGAAGAGAGTTGGGTAGACTGGGCTAGACTTTTGACTGTAGAGATCTGTGTGACCTTGGGCAAGAGACTCAATCTCTCTGGGCTTCAAGTTATCTGTACAATGGAAGAATGAAATTAGATGGTTTCTAAGTGTAAAGCTCACTGAATTAAAGGATTGAGGATGGTGGGGAGAGATCAGAGATCAGTGGGGTTCTAAGGCTGATCAGACGATGAGGACATATTCTCCACCTGCCCAAGACTTTGAGGCCCAAAACACAGGTTTCTCTCCTCTCCCTCCCTACCCATCTCCCTCTCCCTTCACCTTCCCCTCCTCCCCATTACCTTCCTCCCTGCCCTCCCTTTTCTTCCTTTCTTTCTTCTCCTCCCTTCCCCTCTCTTCCCCTCCCCTGCCCTTCCCTTTTCTTTTCCTTTCTAAAAATATTATTTTAGGCAGTCATAGGCAGTCTTGGCTTTGGAATCAGACAGACTCAGATCCAGCCATGGCTCCGTCAGCATAAGCTGGGTGCCTTGGACAAAACGACTTCTGCTCTGTGGCTCCAGCTTCCTCATGTGTAGGATGGGCAAGTGATGCCTCCCTGATGTTGGTGGTGGTTCACACGGCTTACTCCACGGAAGCACTTGGCACAGGGGCCCACAGTGGGCACTTCTGTTATTTCTTCTGTCTGGGGCCAAGGGTGGGCCTTGGAGCCAGACAGCATAGTTGGAATCCCAGCTCTGTCAACTGCTGGTGGTGTGGTCTTGGGCAAGTGACTTAATCTCTCTGTGCCCCAGTTTCCTTATTGGTAAGACTGGGGTAGTAATAATTCCTGCTATCTAGGGTTGCTGTGAAGTGTAAGTACGCATCGCCTAGCAGTCTGCCTGGCTCTCAGTTGTTTTGATTATTCCACTAATGATGGTGACCACACAGTTGATGAACCAGCACTTAGTGCCTGGCTAGGGCAGGGAACAAATACAGTTATTTCCCTACAGAGTTCCTGGTGTAAGGAGTTCTTGGTGCAAGGAGAGAGAGACCTTAACAGGCAAGGACAGCACTGCATCAATGAGGTGATGGGGTGACCCTGAGGGGCAGAGCAGCCCCTGAGGGTTGGGGAAGGCTTCCCTGGGAGGTGATCGTCAATCTGAGACCTGAAGAGGCAGTAGGAGACCATCGGGCCACGAATTAGGGCAGGAATAGCATCCAGGTGGGAGGAACAGCGTTGCAAAGGCCCAGGGTGAGAGGCAGCCAATCTGTCGGTCAGCGTGGAGCTTGAGCCCCTCACCGGGAGCAGAGGCGCTTGCATTTCCCCCAGCAGCCGGGGGTCGCATGTGCTCCGGTTTGCGCTCAGTAGGCTCAGTTTCCCAGCTGCAAGAGGCTGCCTGAGGGGCGGGTCGTCTCCAGCGGGCCCCCGCCGCCACCCACGAGCCCAGTCCCCGGCTGGTAGGGGCACCCTCCCCTCGCAGCCCCTTCTCCACGCAGCTAGCCGCCCCCGCCCTCGGTCAGCCCAGTTTCCTGCCCCTCCCTCCTGCTCTCCTCCCTCCAGCTGTTTCTCTGGCTGAGTTCTGTCCCAGTCCCATTCAGGGAAGCAGCCCGGCGGCCAGGAGGGAGCTTAGCACAGAGCGGGCTCCCTGGGAAGCCTCCGGGTGATAGGGGTGCTCCAGCCGCAGCGCTCTGGGGGTTCGGAGGGGGATCTTGAGTGAACAAATGAATGAACTGCTTTCTGGGCAAACAGCCACAGCCAGAGGAACCTGTGATTTGGAGAAAGAAGCCAGGGTGTGCAAGTCTCCCTAACAGCCTCCAGTGGCCTGCAGTCACAGGGAACCCTCAGGAAGACCTTCCGGGCAGAGACCAGAGGGAAGGTATCTTCACACACTTGCCTTGGGTGTCTTCTGAGAGGGGCCAGGGAAGGGGAATGAATACTAACAGAGAGAAAATTTTGTTTCCTTTTATAATTTCATATTTGTCAAAAGGAAGAGTTTTGTTATTATCTTCAGATGTCAAAAGTAATGCCTGCTCACTATTTAAAGAAATAGCAAGGACACACATGTAAATATATGAATGTGCATTTCCACATCTAGTTTGGTAACCTGCTTAACCACAAATTGTGAACTTTCTTCCATATCACCTATATTCTTCCAATATACATTTTTCATGGCTGCATAGAAAGGATATCTTAAGATTATTTGACTTTTCCATAATCGACTTGCTTCTCCTTTTTTTTCTATTAGAACAGTGCTGCAATGAACACTTTATTTAGTATGACATCTTTGTGTGTGTGTCTTATGAATACCTTTTAGAAACTGCTAGATTTAAGGTTTGCCTATTTTTGAGACTTTTTTGAGCTTTTGGTCACACTGTATCCTGGAAGGCTGTGACAGCTTGACCTCTCTATGATGTTATACCAGGGCACAGTATTCTCATGTCCTAAACCCACCTTGTTGCTACCCATCCCTTAAAACTTCCCTGATGTGAAGTTGAGAATAATATCTAGATGCTTCAATAGGCATTTCATTTATTTATTAGTGTTGATTCTCTTTTATAAACTTATTTTCCACATTTCTAGTGTGACTCTCCTGCTCAAGTCTGTTCCATTTTTTTTCTCCTCTGGGGACATGTTTATCTTTTTCTTATTGATATCTAAGGGTTCCTTGTATATGAAGGAAACAAACCCTTTGCCGGCACTCTCTGTTGAAAATATTCCACTCCCTCCTCTGTTTTCAGAATAGCTCATTTTAAATGGGCAAGACAGCTTTGGCAAAATTATAAATAAACAACACACTGCAATATCAGGGAACTACTACTTGGTATAAACCCAATCACTCAGACCTGTGCGGTTCAGAGATGCCAGATCACTGGTCTGAGGTCATACACCTGAACGTCCAGGTTCTGAGTCTTTCTTTTTCTATTAGGGAAAGCCCTCAACTTCCCTTTTGCATCCCTACCTCCTTCTCAAGATCAGTCTTCTCTGTGGTTCTTGCCGTCTCTCCTGCCTCTTCCAAACTGGTTTGAAGGAAAGATTCCTCTAAATGCCTTGGCTGCTGAGGTGAGTGTGACTGGGTAATTCAGGTGCAGGAGGAGGCAGCTTGGCCTTTTCTTTAACCTAAACCAGTGACCCTCAAATGATGATTGTCAGACACTTGGGAAGTCCACAGGAGAGTTATCTCTTGATGCACAGGGGCCTTCTTTGGACTCCCCCAAAACTTCAGGGAATATATAACCTTAACTTTGGGCAAGCCATGCCCTTCTCTGGCTTGACTTGTTCTGAGAAGTCCCCTACCCACACTGGGTCAGGGCTTGTCTGCTAGGCTCTCCCAGGGCCTGTCTCTCCCTTATCATGGCTCCTACCACACCGTGTTCTAATGACCAGTCATCTGGTCTGTCTCTCTGGGAGACTCCTAGAGGCCAGATCTGGGATATTACTTTTTTTTCTGCATCCTCAGTCCCCTGCACAAGAGCTAGCATATATTAGGGTCATTGAATAGTGTTCATTGAATAGATAAAGTAACCAGGTCTCAGTTTCACCGTCTATAAAATGGGGTGGGCGAAGCTGGGCTGAAGTCCCATCTCTTAGACGTTTACCTAATAACTCCTCTCAGTTTGCAAACCACTTTCTTGAGATGATTTTATCAAATCCTCACCATGGCCATATGATGAAAGTACTATTAACATGCTCATTTTACAGATTAGGAAACTGAAGCCTGAAGAGTTCTGATGCTAGACCTCCTCACAAGAGGGAATAGAACATTGTGCAAGAAGGGGCAGCTTGGTCTTAGACGACGTACTCCCACTCTCTGGCCACAATAATATCATCTGTAAATAAGGATGATATTATTTGATATTGTTATCATTCCGGGGGTGGGCTTGAATCGGTCTGCTACTGGCCAACTGAGTGACATGGAATCAGTTATTCCTTATCTTTGTGTCTGAGTTTCCTCATCTATAAAATGGGAATATGATCAGTAACTGCCTCATAAGATTATTCCAAAGAGTAAATGAGATCATACATGTAAAGCAGTAAGCAGAGGATTTGTTGTAAAATAAGGTCTCTATAAACATTAGCTATTATTCTGATGATCATTTCTATTCCACTCTGCCTGTCTATACCTGTGACACTCATCTGAGCCAAATGGAAATTATTTCTAATTTCTTTAGTGGATTATTAATGCTGTTATTCCCACTGATGTACAAGAAAACC